>NW_026587216.1:53537642-53544558 GCF_907164565.1 Psammomys obesus | reverse complement strand
CCTAGCCCTAGCCCTAGCCCTAACCCTAACCCCTAACCCCTAACCCCTAACCCCTAACCCCTAGCCCTAGCCCTAGCCCTAGCCCTAGCCCTAACCCTAACCCTAACCCTAACCCTAACCCCCTAACCCTAACCCTAACCCTAACCCCCTAACCCTAACCCTAACCCTCTAACCCTCACCCTCACCCTCACCCTCACCCTCACCCTAATGCTCACACTGACCCCTAACCCTCACCCTAATGCTCACACTGACCCCTAACCCTTACCCTGAGTCTTTTTTCCTGACCCTGACCCTAAAACCCTAACCCTAACTTTAACCTTAACTGTGAACCTTAAGTGAACACCCACCCAAACCCTAACCAGAACCAGAACTCTAGCCTAACCAAACCCGATTCAGAACCCTAACCTGAACCCTAACCGTAACCCGAACCCTAACACTAAGCCTCCCCCTTACGTGTTGTTGCAGATTAATATTTATAATTGATATATCTTTTAGTTAAACTGCAGTCATTCCTAAACAGCCTGTATAACCAAATCACCACACAGAGACTAGGATTTCCTTAATTAACCTAGAGCACAATGCTGGGCAATAGTTACTCCACCCTAAACCTCCAATCCCGCCTACTTTCCTACCAATCAGAGTCACCCATTATACTTGCTTTTAGTGATATCTGAGGGCCGGTCCATCTCTCCACGTGGTTCCAAGACCTCTCCTCCAGATCTCCTCCTCCCTCTCTCTGCTTCCTTCCTCTTCCTCCCTTTCCTGACCAGGATGTCCCACCCTATCCTCTCCATTGCTCTGCTATGTGGCTGGTTGTTTTGATTGACAATTGAGAGAACAAATGGTGGGATGTTTACACAAATTTGAGACAGGTGATGCTTATTCTAAGCATCACAAGGCAATGTCGGGATTGAAACCACAGAGTGGGGGGGAGAAATCAGCATTTGAATGAACAAGGGTAAATTGCGTACATTCCAAAAGAACATTATACCAACACTTGCACTAATCCCAATCCCAATCCAAAACCAGACCCTAACCTGAACCCTAACAAAAACCAAATCCCTAACCCTAACCCCCCTAATCCCGACCGTGACCCACACCCTAACGCCTAAACCTGACCCTGACCCTGACCCTAACCCTAACCCTAACAACCCTAACCCTAACCCCTAACCCTAACCCTAACCCTAAAACCCTAACCCTAACCCTAAACCCCTAACCCTAACCCTAACCCTAACCCCCTAACCCTAACCCTAACCCCCTAACCCTAATCCTGACCCTGACCCTAGCCCTAGCCCCCTAACCCCCTAACCCCCTAACCCCCAACCCCCAACCCCCTATCCCCCTAACCCGAACCCGAACCCTAACCCGAACCCTAACCCGAACCTGAACCTGAACCCTAACCCGAACCCGAACCCTAACCCGAACCCGAACCTGACCCCGACCCTAAACCCTAACCCTAACCCTAACCCTAACCCTCACCCTCACCCTCACCCTCACCCTAAAACCCTCACCCTAAAACCCTCACCCTCACCCTCACCCTCACCCTCACCCCCACCCTGATCCCGACCCCGACCCTAACACTAACCTAACCCTAACCCTTGACCCTAACCCTAACCCTTGACCCTAACCCTAACCCTTGACCCCTGACCCTAATCCTTGACCCTTGACCCTAACCCTAACCCTTGACCCCTGACCCTAACCCTTGACCCCTGATCCCGACCCCGATTCCGACCCCGACCTTGACCCCGACCCTTACCCTTAACCCCTAACCCCTAACCCCTACCCCGACCCCGATCCCAACCCCGATTCCGACCCCGACCCTAACCCTGACTCTGACCCTGACCCTAAGGAAGCATCATGGATGTTTCTTCTAATATGTTCATACCTAGGTAGCCACTGAAAGTTGTTCTCTCTGCCAGTGGCTTCTAACATCAGGTCTTCTCCCTACTCTCTTAGATCTGCTTGTGGATGCCTCTAGCAGTTGATTGTAGAACCAATGAGGTAGTCTAAGCGAACATTCCCTGAGGAGAAACAAGCAGTGCTCATAGATATCAGACAGAAGAAACCCTCCCTACCTTCAATCTATAATTATTTTGCAAATCCTATAGTCAGAGATATATCCTTAAGAGGGAGCCAAAAATTTCAGCCTCTGTAAGGGGTCAAAAAAAAAAAAAAAACTCTATGATGAATATTTAACAAACTGACGGCAATACCAAACACACTTACTGAATAAAATGGTTGGCTTCTTATGGCCATCTGTCCACTATGATAAAGGAAAACAGAGCAGCATCTATGCAGTGCATATGGCTCATCCTATTTGTTGTGCTGGCTCAACTGAGAATCAGTGTTTTCCATTTCCCCTCTGCTTCCCACAAACCGCTTATTACAAGCCCATTAATGTCATTGGTAGGCCACCTGTTGCAAGACAATACATGTAAGACATCACCTATTTACAACTGTGTTAGAGCCCTGTTTTCAGTACTTGGAAAAATCTGAATCTCATTAGTAATGGCTCATGAATCTGTACTAAGGCTTTGTATCAACCATCAAAGAGAGAAATAAACTTGATTACAAAGACATTACAAATCACTTCAACTTTCCTATCTTTCTGCTCCAGCAGACAAGGACTATGGGTCTGTTTTACAAGCTTGGAAGATACTGGAAATGAAGTATGAAGCAAGGAGGATCGTGTTTCAAGGCAGGTGTTGTTAATCTGTTACTTTGAATTCAGGGAGAGAAAGCATATAGTGTGTGAAGGGTTCCTAGGGGATTTGCACTGGAACAATCCACTGATCCAAGGAACACACTGATGCTACGTCAGATCAAAGTGAGAAGCAGCAGTAGTTAATGTCAACTGAGAACAGATGTTTGTAAGTTTGTCTACCTCCTTCAACTAAACAGCAGAATAGCTAGTTCTAAGGAGACCATGCAGCAGACACGAGTGGGAACATGATGGCAGCTTGAAGACAAATGTGTCCTAAAAGCAGAACTAAACTTTTTTTTTTAGAACTGAAGTTTTTAAGGGTATAAAAATGAGGTAACATATAATAGCTGCAGTTAAGGACACTGGTCACACTACTTACAACCAAGAGAGATTTTAGTATTTTAGTATTTTTAGATTTTAAGCATGTTGTGCATTCCAGAAGCAGTAAGTATGATGACTGGTACTTGACAAGTTCAATACACCATAAACACCCTCTTTAGCAGACTCATCAGTTGGAGATTTTCATTTATTGATTGAAGTTTTCTTTCTGTTTTTACAAAGATTGAAGACTTTGGAAAAGAAAATTAAGAGGAGAGTAGTAATCCCTTACATATAGATACATATTGTTGCCTCTGATCTTAACATCTTGAGCACTGCCACTCAGTGACTTACAACATCTCACCTTTGTCATGTACATAAAAGTATTCAGGGTATACTTGTGTTATACAGTATATGAGTTTAGACAAATGTTGCATGGCTGAATCTATCATCATGTGCTGCAAATGTTTTTATTGCTCCAAAGATCCTTGTCTTCTTACCTGACATTCTTCCCTCTTTTTAAACTGATCTTTAAACTGCCTTCAACATCTGTAGAGTTCTCAAATAAGCTTTGTTTACTTAATAACATGCATTGATGTTTCTTCCATATTTTAATGCATGCTCAATATGTCATTTATTTTTGGAACTGAGTAATCTCCTCTTGTTCAGATGTATCACTTCTTCTTTCTAACAGGCCCTTATCATATACCCCAGGATGGACTTTAGTATATTATAGAGCTGATGCTAGCTTAAATTTTCTGATTCCCCTGATTCCACCTGCCCAGTACTGGGCTTCATGAGTATGCTACAAACCATGGGTGGTTGCTTTGTATTTTTATAATTGTTTACTATTGAATTTTAAAATTATTGTCATATTTTAAAGTTGTGTGTGCCTGTGTGTAGTTTTGCGAATCTGTAGATTCTCTTCTCATTCTTTTGAGAGTATCTGGTATGGCAGATATTTTACATTTGCCTTATGGATATTTTATTCTCATAAATCTCATTGTATATACAAAGGAGTATTCAATTTTTAGTTAAGATGATTCTTTCATGGAAACATTTGTGGTAATTCAATGACTTGTTTCAGTTACTTTTGATGCTATAGCAAATTGCTATAATTTGCATGGCTTAAACACAATACAATTATTTCTTGAATTTATTGAGCCTGGAATTCAAAAAAGTTTTTTGTTTTGTTTTTAAATTTAATTTTATTTATATATTTATTTATTCACAATTTATTCACTTTGTATCCCCACTGCAGCCCCCTCCCTTGTTTCCTCCCAGTCCTGCCCACCTTCCCTTTTCTCTCTCTATGCCATTTCCCTAATCCCCTGACATGGGGAGGACTCCTCCCCTTCTGTCTGACCCTAGCTTATCAGGTCTCATCAAAGCTGGCTGCATCATCTTTCTCTGTGGCCTGGCAAGGCTGCCCCCCACCAGGGAAGGTGATCAGAGAGCCTGTCACTTATTTTATGCCAGAGACAGCCCCTGTACTCCTTACTAGGGACCCCACTTGGAAACTGAGAAGCCAATGGGTTTCCTTTGAACAGGGGGTCTAGGATATCTCCATGCATGGTCCTTGGAGTATCGGTCTCTGAAGGCCCCCACCCCTGGGCCCAGGTATTTTGGTTTTGTTGTTATCCTTGTGGACTTCCTCTTAATTAAGAGTCCAGTAAGGACTGCTACTCTCAGAATTACAGAGAAATGTTGCATTGTTGTTCTGACAAGACAGAAAGTCATGCAGGGTACACATTTTCCAGTATCTGGTTTTACAAGGGTACTACTTCTATCACGAGAACTCTACTACCTCTTCATAATTACCACCTGTTGCCATCTCAATAGAGGTTAGGCTCTCAACATTTAAGTTGAGAAGATACAATAAATATATATTTCATAACATGGATCATTATAGACTCCTTCCTAATTTTCAGATGGAATTACATGTTAGAAGGACACTTCAGATTCCAAATGTAACTCCTTTACAATAGCTTGACTTTTTGAAAGTGACAAGAACATATGCTTTTGAAGACATTTGGTAATTGCCTTTTCTCTCTTGCTTCTAATTAAATTAATACAGATGATGTTATTAATCTTTTAATGAAGAATCATTTATTATTTTCAAAAGTATGGGGTCTTTTAAGAGTGGATTATTCCAGCAGGAGACTGAAGCAGATGCAGAGATACACAGTCAAACTTTGGACAGAGTGCAGGGGGTCTTATGAAAGAAGGGCCCAGAGGGGACAGGAGCCCACAAATAGAGCAACAAAGCCCTCCCCGCCACACACAAAAGAAAGCAGGGCATAGGGTGTACTTTAGAGACTGATGCATCAACCAAAGACCATTTATAGAGAGGACCTAGACCCCCTACTCAGATGTAGCCAATAAACAGCTCAGTCTCCATGTGGGTACCCTAGTAAAGGGAGAAGAGACAGTCTCTGACATGAACTCTGCTAGCTTCTCCTTGATCACTTCTCCTTGGTGGGTTGACCTAGCTCATAGAGGAAGAGGATCCAAGCAATCCTGGGACCTTATAGGCTAGGGAAAGACAGTAGAGGAGGAGGACTTCCCCTATAGTGGACTAGAGGAGAGGGATAGGGGAGGAAGAGGGAGGGTGGGTGGGACTTGGAGGAGATGAGGGAGGGGCTACAACTGGGACACAAAAGAAAATAAAAATAAAAATAATAATAATAATAATAATAAGGATATTAGCCAGGTGCGGTGGCACACATCTTTAATCCCAGCATTCAGGGAGGCAGAGGTAGGAAAATGCTGGGAATTTGAGGCCAGCCTGGTCTACAAAGTGAATTCAGACCTGTTACAAAAAGAAAGCTTGCCTGAAAGAACCAAAATAAATAAATAAATAAATAAATAAATAAATAAATAAATAGATAGATAGATAGATAGATAGATAAAAATAAATAAATAAAAGAAGAGAAAAAAGGAAAAAGAGAGTGGTTTGTTAATAATTTAAACTGGTTTTGTATATCTTGTTTCTTCAGGTAGTGCTGGTGCTGGTTATCTGGCCAAATGAAAAGCCATGCACTGAAAAAGAATCTCATATCTTTTCTTTATGAACTACTGAAAGTGTTCTCTGTAGTCCTCCATGTGGCATAACAATCCTACACTATGTGTAGAAACTGGAATCACTGCAGTAATTTTGTTTCTTCACTCAAATTCAGAATTACAGCCACTGGAAGGTAAAAAGACTGGCCTACACAGATAATTCATCATGATTCACTTAGAAATAAGATAGAAATTTTTCTTGACTTCAAAAATATATCTTAGTAACTCATTGCATTTTGTTTTAATTTTAATTTGATGTTTAATTATGCTTTTAATTTATAATCAAAAGAATACAAACCCAAGAATTTGAATCAGAAGGAGCCTTCAAGTTTTGTATCTCAAAGAAAGTAATAGTAAGGATTAAAGTAATAGTAAGAGACAAAAAAGAAATGAAATAAAACCATGACAAAAAGAGGCTTAAGTGAACTTGCCTATATCTGAATATGACATTATGATAAAAGGGTGTTAGAAAATTTGATTTCACTGGGTTGAAAATGCATATTTGGGAAATCAGAGAAACAAAGTTTTATAATTTTACAGAACTGAATTCCCTGCCACTGCAAATATTAATTAGCACCTCAGTCTCAGAAAGTAAGAAGCTTCAACTTAAGAAGAAAAATTGCTTAAAATTAATTTAACATCAAGATAATCTAAGGGTCAGACCATAGGGGAGGAGGATTTCCCCTATCAGAGGACTAGGGAAGAAACATGGTGGGAGGAAGGGAAAGTTTGTGGGACAGGGAGGAGATGAGGGAGGAGGCTACAACTGAGATACAAAGTTAATTAATAATAATAATAATAATAATAATAATAATAATAATAATAATAATA
>NW_026587216.1:53439105-53537632 GCF_907164565.1 Psammomys obesus | reverse complement strand
TAATAATAATAATAATAATAATAATAATAATAATAATAATAATAATAATAAAATTTTTAAAAAGATAATCTAACAACAAACATATAATTGGACTTAGAAAGATTTAAAAAGCAATAGAATTTTGGGTTATTATCTTGACATCTCTTTATAGGCAGAATAACGTCAAAACAATGTCATTGTCTCTCTTTTTACCTTACTTTAATTTCCTGGGAAGTCAACACAATGCTTTTCACTACATTTAGAGAAGATATTTTCAGTGCAAGAACCATGGACTCTGCAAGCATTGCAGCAAATAGCACTACTCTGTAAAGGAGTCATTTCCTGAATCAATACCTCTCTCTCTGTCTCTCCTCTCCTCTCTCTCACCTCTCTCCCTCCCTTTTCTCTAATTGTGTGATAGTGAGTATGTTTTTTCTGTGTGTGTGCTCATAGGTCAACCTTGGGTGTGGTTCCTCAAGAACCATCTACCTTGTTTTTTGAGACAGCGTCCATAACTGAGTTGGTAGTTAACTGATTAGAGTACACTGCCTACCTAGCAAGCAAGCCTCAAGGAGCCACTTGTGTCTTCCTTCCCAACAGGAGAAGTAAAAATATGTGCCAGCATAACCAGCTTTTCTTATATGAGTTCTGGGAATTAAACTCTGTTCCTCACGTTTGCATGGCAACCACTTTACTAGTTTAACACCTCTCAAGCCTACACTTTACTAGTTTAACTACCCCTCAAGTCTTGATTTTCTATATGCTCCAATATCTTAATATCTGTTTCCTTATCCATTCTCATTAGACAACTTTTCATCCTTGTCACTATACTGAAAGAAATAAGTCACATAAAGAATATGTTTAAGTGTTCAAATGTTTATAGTGCACACTCTGTATAGTGGTATAGAATACTGATAAGCAGAATAATTATTTATGATATTGATCACAAAAGAACACAAAATTTCTTGTTCTTTATTATGTCAGATATTAGTATGTTGCATTTTATAAGTATAAACTGTTTTTCACGTAATAGCATTCTCTTATTTAAAAGGAATGTATATATTGCATTTTGCCAGAAAGCTTCAAAGTATATGTTTTGTAGAAATTTCCTGTTCATGTAAAACTTAGTATCTTGTGCTGTTCTCACTCTTATGAGTGTATGCTCAGAATTAATAGTGCATGTGCCATATAAGAACCTTAGATTGAAGCCTAGCCTTTCTTTTTGGAGACTAAGGTCTACTTAAGGTTCTGGATTTCATCCGAGCTATACCACTCCTGGGTATATACCCAAAAGATGCTCCACAATAACATAAGAACCTTGGTTCAACTATGTTCATATCAGTTTTATTCATAATGGCCAGACACTGGAAACAATCTAGAATACCCTCAACTGAAGAATGGATAAAGAAAATATGGTACATTTACACAATGGATTACCATTCAGCTATTAAAAACAAGGACATCATGAAATTTGAAAGCAAATGTATGCAACTAGAAAAGACCATCCTGAGTGAGGTAAACCAGACCCAGAAAGACAAGTATGGTAATACTCACTTATAAATAGATATTAGCCATAAAGTACATAAAGTACAGGGCAACTGTACCACAATCCATAGACCCAAAGAAGCTAAGTAAGAAGTAGGGCCCAAGGCAGTATGCTTGAATTTCACTGAGACCTACTCCATAGGAAAAAAGCCAATCCCTGACACTATTACTGATATTCTGCAATACTTTCATTCAGCAGTCTAGCATAAATGTCATCTGAGTGGCTTCACTAAGCAGCGAATGAAAACAGATGCAGAGACCCACAGCCACACCTCCCCTGGAAACACTGTGGAAGAGGGGGAGGAAGGATTGAAAGAACCAGAGAGTCAAGTATATTACAAGAAAACCTACAGATTCAAATAACACAGGCCCGTAGGAGCTCACAGGCACTGAACCATCAACCAGAGAACATGCGCGGGATGGACTTATGTCCCCTACACGAATGTAACAGATGTGCAGCTTGGTTGGCACGTGTGTGACCTCTAACAGCAGGAGCAGAGGCTGTCTCTGACTCTGTTGCCTGCCTTGGGATCACTTTTCCCTATCAGAACAGTTTTGTCTAGCCTCAACAGAAGAATATGCAGCCAGTCCTACCACAAGTGGATATGCCAACGTGGATTTATATCCATGGGGGAGGGGGTCTTGCCTTCTCTGAGGAGAAAAAGAGGGGGCAAAGGAGGAGGTGAGGTGAGGAGGGCTTGGGAGGAGAGGAAGGAGGGGAAGTTCTGATCTGATTGAAATGTAAAGTAAATAAATTAATTAATGAAAAAATATTGTTTTTTCTGCTGCTCAAAATGATGCAGTTTGCTGCTGATCTAAATCTTCACAAACTGTTTTCAAGCCCCAGCAATTCTTAGTGGCCAAATCATAAATACCAAAAAATGGCAGTTTAAAATGGAATTGCTGACAAGCCTTTTACTGCCCTCAGAGTGAATGATGCTACCATAATGTACTCAATGAGATGTACTCCTTACAGCTGATCACCAGTGGTGAGTCCATAAACTCCTGAATTAAGCCTTCACTGCTCACAGCTTACACTTTTAAATTAGATTTCCTGCTGCCTGCTCTCCTTAGAGAAATCTGAGCTGTGGCTGACATACATAAGCAAATAAAAACAGGCTAAACTAAACTACTCATCTTAGCTCTGAAATATATTTCTATAACGCTGCTACTGCAAAAAAAAAAATGGTGTGTTCAGCTTATCAAATATGCCTTTTGACACTTCCTTTTAAATAGTTGCAGCAAATTCCTGATACAAGAACAATGGAATGTCTGCTCAACAGTGTGCTCTGCAGCAGAGGGTAGATGATTTAAAACATCTGGAAAGGATCCTTTCATTTTAAACTACTGTAGTCAACATTTTAATACATACTGGTTTTCACAACATTTTAGAGAAAAAATAATGACAAAAGTTTAATTTTGTTTTCATATTGATAATTTTCTTTTTTAAATATATATTTTAATGAAAATGTATTTTCAATGGAAATAGATTTACATCACTTTCTGACTTTTCCTTTCTCTAATCTCTCCCAGATAACTACTCTCAAACCTTTCCTATATTCTCCATACTCTCAAGTTGATAATCCATTTTGATTATGACTTACATTTATACATATATGAATATGCATTATGTGTATACACAATAGATATACACACAATCTGCTGAATCCATTTTTGTTGGTAGTGTGTGTACATATGGTTTCCAGACTGACAGCAGACAAACTGACATTAGACAGATGGCAAGGAGCTCACATCTGGGTGTGGCTAAATCTTTCTCTCAATGGTCATTAGCTGCCTGTTATTCTTTGTGTAGTGTTTAAACACACAATATTTTCCTTCTCTTATGTGAGTAAATTCATTGCCATTGTTCCTATTCTTGTTTGTAGCCATTTCTAGAAGGAATACCAGACTTTCTGGTGTTCTTGCCTTGCATCCAGTTGTGTTTTCCTGTTAAAGTCTACATTTGCTGTGAAAAGGGAGTCTTTTCTGATGAGGAGTGATGGCTATACTTATCTGTGGATACAAGGATAACATTTAGAATGTAGTCATGAATTATGTTAGTTTAGCAAAATGGTGGTAGTAAATTCTTTTCTGTTTGTTGATCTCACAAAGAATTGGCTAGGTTCCCAGTACCAGACAGATTTCAGTCCTATTGAGTGGGCCTTAAATCCAATTAGACAGCTGTTGCTTGATACCAGCTTGTGAGTGATAGCAAATTTTTTTTATATACTTTTCGTTGTGAGCCTAGCCTTTAACAGCTGAACCATCTCTCCAGCCCATGATAGCAATTTTCTGACACATGTGTATCAGAATCAATTTGGTCTGGAAAACTATATGCAGAGGAGCAGCCTCAGCCAATTGTGGGTCTTGCGATTTGGAGGAATGGTTTGGCACAAGAGAAAATCACTTCACACACAGGAGCAGGTACACACTGATAGATGACTCATTTCAAGAGACTGTTCTGGGGAGGCAGTCTCAATGGTGTGTTGTGGGTATTATTTACTATTGATTTATCTTTTAGTTAATGAGTGGTTATTCCTAAACAGCTGTATACCCAAATCACCACACAGAGACTAGGATTTATTTAATTAACCTGAGTACAATGCTGGGCAATAGCTACTCTATCCTAAACCTTCAAACTTGCATAGTTCCCTACCAATCAGATTCACCCATTATACTTACTTTTAGTGATATCTTAGCTCTGGTCCATCTCTTCACGTGGTTCCAAGACCTCTCCTCCAGATTCTCCTCCTCCCTCTCTGCTGGCTACCTTCCTCTTCCTCCCACTCCGGACCAGGATGTCCCACTCTATCCTCTCCATTGGTCAACATTGTGGCTGGTTGTTTTAATCGACAATTTAGAGAACAAATGGTGGTATGTTTACACAAACTTGAGACAGGTGATGCTTAGCATCACAATGCAATATCCTGCTTGAAACCAGATAGGGGAGGAGAGAAAACAGCATTTGAATGAACAAGTGTAAATTGTATACATTCCAAAAGAACATTATACCAACAATGGTGTTTGCTCGTTTTTTTTTTCCATCTCCTCCTTCTTCTTCTGCCAGCAGTCAATCAATCCCAGGCTTTTATTGTTAAATCATTTCCTTATATATTTTTTTTTATCAAAACCCTCTTTGTGTTTTCCAAGAATATTGTTTTTTTTCCCCCAAAGACCCACAGATGAGAATAAACAGAATAAAGCAAGCTATACGTTATATACAGGGTACACTGATTGTACCCAAACACTCACAAAACAGACTATAGCAAGCTATACTCTACATACATGGTACAGTGATTACATTGCAAGAAAGCAAACATATTTATTCATTAACTCAGTGCTTTTTTTAGACAAACCTTCACGACATAGGTCATCTGGGCAAAATCTTGTTACAGTAAGTGGCATAAGATCAAAGAGGTGCTAAACAAACTAGACTATGCTTAATTCTCAGCTGCTGTTTGTAGCTGAGCATGTTCTTTCGGAGCTCTTTCTAAACATCTAGGAGTGATCATTCAGGGGGAAGAGCAGAGTATATGAACAGTTTGATGAACAGTCTTTATGGACTCGTTAAGATTTATTGAGTTTCCAGTTTCCATGCTATCTAAATTCAGCTAAAATTTCATATTGAAGCTCATCTTGCATGGACTTTAGAAAACCCAAGAATTAACTGCATAGATATTGTCTTTAATTTATCCCTATAAATCTCTTTGAAATATGTTTTTCATTTGTAGTATGAACCAAGGCTTATGTGGAGCTTAGCTATGAATAAATGACAATTAGGTGGAATACCACCTTACCAAAACCTCAAATCAACTTTGTGGTAAAACACCTTTAGTTCTCTCTCTCTCACATTTTAGTGATACTGTTCTTTATTATATTTTCTGCTGAAGCATAGCTTTCTTGAAGCTTAACCAACAAGAAAATGATACATTTAACAAGAATCAATATAGAAAAACTTAAAATGAGAAAAGGAGGTCACCCATGTTGTTTCATAATTATACTATGGATTTTCCTTTCAATAAATTACTCTAGTTTCACATCAAGCAAAAATATAAATTATCCATAAAGGATTTTACAGATGATCAGTGATGGCATTAATGTATACCTCAGCTGAAATTTATTATGCTAAAATGGGAACCCAGTTCCCAAAGGTTAGAAATCTAATCAATAACTTGCTGAAAGAAAAATTTATTAGAGCAGATCTACAGTAATTTCATGGAGAAATAAAACAGACAAATATTAAACAACACAGCTAAAATTAATGTTTGATTTCTGCTCCATGAAAGCATTAAACCGGTATTAGTGAAGTTCTATACCAGTTACTGAATTCTTGGTTTTGTTTTCCAAATGGAGCCAACCCAGAGTATGAGCAACACATTGGCTGGGGGATGGTCTGATTTATAAAAATTAAGTGTATGATGGACAAGATGATTCATCCCACAAACCTGACAATAAAACAGCTTCTGCTTTGCTCTACTCAAAGCACCATAAGATGACTCAATGGGGAAATTTGAGGACTAAATATATAGGGTTGACCAAGCTTTGTATTTTTTATTCTCTGATTATCAGGGAACAATTCTCACATGAATTCACATATCCATGTTTTTAGAATTTGGTCCGTATCAATGAACAAAGTAGAAATTCAATACAGAAACGCACGCGTCCTAGTCTGTTTTTTATTTCTGTGATAAATCAACCTGATGAAAGAAAACATTGGAAAAAAGGGTTTGACTGAATGACACATCCTGACCATAGTTCATTATGAAGAGAAGTAAGACAAGGAACTCAAGTTAAGAGCCTCAAGCCAGGAACTAAAGCAGTGAGAAGGGGAAACTGCTGCTTACTGGCTTTCTGCTAGTGGCTTGTTCAGTCTGCTCTCTTCTACCCAGGACTGCCTGACCAGGACTGCACCTTGGGCTGAGATCTTTTACATCAACCATTAAAGAGAATTCTCTCAATTGACGTTCTTTCTTTCCAGACAACCCTAGCTTACATTAACTTTATGTATGAGTGCTCTATCTGCGTGCACACCAGAAGAGGGCATCAGATCACATTAGAGATGGCTGTGAGCCACCCTGTAGTTGCTGGGAAGTGAACTCAGGACCTCTGGAAGAGCAGAGCAGCGCTCTTCACCTCTGAGCCATCTCTCCAGCCCTTACATTAGCTTTAAAACTAACTAACTAACTAACTAACTAACTAACTAACTAACTAACTAAAAAAACAAACAAACAAACAAACAAACAAATAAACTAGCCAGCACACCAAAAGAATGTGATTGCTATCTGTCTTCTCACATGTTAAACATCTGAGTGTGGGTATGGAATTAGGAAACATTAAATTTTGACATGCCTTAAAAAATTTGGTTTTCAGAATACATTGTATGTAACATAAATAAAAGACACAATATTAAAAATATTGTTTCGGTTATATATTCATTCAAAGATTAAAAAACCTTCTTGGTAAATTTTTGTATTTATCTTTACAGTAAGTATAGTTATTAATGATGTTCTATGAGAGAATTCCATTTATAAAAGAACCATCAAATTATCATTGTTAAATATTTAGTGCTTTCCAACATGCTTTAACTTTTTTATTTATAATGTTATATTGTGATGACAAGCTGGTTCTATTGCCTGGAACCACATTTTGTTGACTTTGGGGAGAGGGATGTGTTTGCTTTTACAACATCCTGTTTAATATAGACACAGGAAGTGTTGGATGTCTGGTCTCACTTTTGTGTCTCACAGGTTTATGCTACACTTGCCTCACTGATGAGAAAAATAAAACAAATAAAATGCAGGCCCCATCACAGCTGGAGCTTGGGTACTCATTTTCAGTTAAGAACTGATAATTAGGTTGCATCCACTCAAGCACATAACTAAAGGTATGATCGTTCTAGCAATTTCATTTCTAATTATGGGTCCTGATAGAATATACTTGTACCTAGTCTGTGGTGGAACACATTCTTCTGGGAAATAAAGAAACCAAGATATTAAAGTCACTTTTTTTTTAAAATTGGAAGTTCAGGATAACTCCCATTTGAAAATATGTTTACACATATGAAAAAGAGTATTTTCAGTTGCTGGATGAAGCCTCTCAGAAAACAGTTATGCTACACTCCAGTCTACAAGCATAACAGAGTATCAATAGTGACAGGAGTTGGCCCTCTCCTATGAGGTGGGTCTCAAGTAAGCAAGACAAATTTAGGGTTGAAGGTTTTATGGGTGAGTTGGTACCCTCCTTTCTTCACTAAGTGGCCCCTGGCTATAAAAGGTAGTGGCTCCAGGCTCCATATCCCCAGCTGCTAGGATCCACAGCTTATGGAAACAGATTCAGAGACACACAGCCAAGCAATGGGCCAAGCTTGGGGCGACTTGTGGAAGAATGAGGGGAAAGACTGAGGGAACTAGAGGGGTCAGGAACACGACAAGGAGGAGAGAAGGGAAGGGGCTGTGATCAGGCTGAAAAGTGATGAGATAGATAGACAGATAATTTGAATGAATAAATGAAAGAAAAATACGAACTTTTTTAAAACTAAGTATTCCTAGTACTCAAGGAAAGAGCAAATATTTGTGATTTTGCAAGAGTCCTCTTGGAAATCACAAATAGTTTATTAGCAAATAAGTTACCTTTAATGCAAAAAATATCCTAGAATTTTAACCTAAGTTCTTTATGGTTGTGTCTCTAATTTGGAGACAACAAATTATACTATATTCATATTTAAAAAGTATTTTAAAAAAGATAAAATATTCTAATCTTCCAGTATCTTGGGTAAGAGAGAAGCATAGTTTATAACAATAGGTGTGTGTTTATGGGTAGTGTAGAGGCATATATTACAGTGGTGGAGAAAATTTCAGGACTATAGATTATAGTGTAGGTACAGAAACCTATTCAAAGATGCCTATAAATATGGGCAACATCATGCACACTTTCCTTCTTCAAACAACAAAACGTCTTCACAACAGTAGTGGACTACTTCTCTTTAAGATGTCAGTGAGTGAAGTCCCATAGACCAGCGCTTAAAACAGTGCACACTGCATTCTTTGCCCTTGCTTGCCCTTTAGAACTGGACGGCAAGATCTTATTGATAAAAGCCATAGAGGCCTAAGGACTTAGATAAACCAAGCTGTTACACACTTGGAAGCTTCATCCCTACTGGCTAGCTTTCATGCTGCTGGAAGTTCCCATGCAATAGAAAGTGATCACTAGTACTGCTGGGAACTCTGTGAGCTACAATAGCAACTAACCTATCCAGATATGACCATTATTGCAAAAATGGACAGAATTTTTGTGGGGTAACCAACTGCTTTTTGACTGGATTTAAGCCCTGCTCCATTAGATGGAATTTATGCCTCATATTGTAAGCTGTGGCAATAACTCATGGCTGGGTCAGGCATAAAACCCCATGGGAGAACCTTTTATTATTATTATGCTAAATGAACGTAGTACTTAACTGACTTCTAAATACGTATCTTTATGCTTTCATGAGAAGCTTCTTTTTGCCGTAGAGGATGATTTATACAGAGATTTACGACTGGTCAAACTGCACAAGATAAATGACAATGGATTTCTCAGCCCTAAGTGTATGCCTGTACAACATTCCCTTTCTACAAGGCTAGGGGATGATTAAGGAAGAAAAAATCTATAAGAGCCAAAGGTGATTGCTGCAAAACAGCTTTACCGAACACAAGCAGAGTCATTGCACACATGACTTCTCATAAGCGGTGACTGTACACAGATAATCACTATTAGTTAATTAAAACAATTTTATAAGTTTTTAGCATCACATGCTTGTTTACAACCTGAGACATGTGAGACATATGGATTTAGTAAACTCTTGAAAGTTGTATATTAAAATATGGGTACACACAGTTCTCAAGGGGTTAAAACAAATTAATTGATTGTAGAACCCAGGATAATGTTAAAAGGCATTCCAAATTAGAGAAAAATAAAAATTTGAGGCATTTAGTCACATTTATGTTTAGATTTGGAATGTTACAAACAGAAATCATCTATAGCCAAGGGTTGAGTAAAACAGCAGCAAATATGTCCTTTACAGCTTCTGTAACAACCTTGGTTTTCAGTATCAAACTAGCCTTTATATTGTCATTGAATTGCCACCATTCATTTCTATGCTGTGCCTAATTCTCTTCCACCATATTATACCAAATAATGCACTATTTTACTATTAAAATTTTCAAAAGTTATCCCTCAAAACTTGAGTTTAGGAGAAGGATTGTCAGCTTTCTATAAGAAAAGGGAGTTCTTAACTTTAATAAGAAACATAACCATGTTCGGTATTATATTAGTTTTATTAATTGAATTGTGTCACACACATTTGTCAAATAATACTTTCTTAGCAAATTAAAAGAAATTAATTGAGTATCATTATTTCTCTGTGTATATAAAATATAATGAAATACTTTATACAGAGATCACAGTTTAGAACCACAGAAAAAAATGGAGGTTATGAGGAAACAATTTCTCTTTTAAAAATGAATAAATGATTGGACATACAAATTCTAAACCATACACACTAGATAAACAGTGCTTTTTCTAGTATTCTTAAAGAAAAGCAATAGTGAAATTTCACACAGTACAGAGAGATATAAAAATAAAGCTTCCTGATCAAAATAATATAAATTCACTTTCAATGCATTTTGTCTAAGCCAAGAATTCTTCTAATACAACAGAGAGATATAAAGATGGTAGAGACAGACAGAATAAGAGATAGAAAAATAAAATAATAGAGAAAGATGATGCTGATGATAGTAGGTAGGCAGGTAGATAGATGATAGATAGATGATAACTAGATAAATGATAGGTAGACAGATAGAGAGAGATAGAGATGATAGATAGATTTTCAATTTTGCCAGAACAGTAACTAAAATAAGTATTTTTTCTTTTGTGCTTAGAAATACAGTCAATAATAATTTCTTTAAACATATTTGTCTCAGAATCTGTGCTATCCACAGCCACTTAAGACTCTTTTATTTTTTTAACCAATTCAGTCCCTCCTGGTTCTTCATAAATGAAAGAGCATAGCCACTATATTTACCATTAAACATCTGCCAGAAAAACGTTAATCAGATATAATATAGGATAAACATACTAAAATCTCTACACTTAAAGAAGCTAAGCAAGAAGGAGGACCCTGGGTAAGATGATCAATCCTCACTCAGAAAGGCAAATGGGACGGACATCAGAAGAGGGAGAAAACAGGGAACAGGAAAGGATATCACAGAGGACCTCTGAAAGACTCTACCCAGCAAAGAATCAAAGCAGATGCTGAGACTCATAGCCAAACTTTGGGCAGATTTCAGGAAATCTTATGAAATAAGGGGGAGAGAGTAAGACCTGGAGGGTCAGGAGCTCCACATGGAGAGCAAGAGAACCAAAATATCTGGGCACAGAGGTCTTTTCTGAGACTGATACTCCAACCAAGGACCATGCATGGATGTAGCCCCTGCGCAGATGTAGCCCATGGCAGCTCAGTGTCCAAGTGGGTTCCCTAGTAAGGGGAACAGGGACTGTCTCTGACATGAACTCAGTGGCTGGCTCTTTGATTACCTCCCCATGAGAGGAGAGCAGCCTTACCAGGCCACAGAGGAAGACAATGCAGACAGTCCTAAGGAGACCTGATAGACTAGGGTCAAATGGAAGGGGAGGAGAACCTCCTGTATCAGTGGACTTGGGAAGGGGTATGGGAGGAGATGAGGGAGGGAGTGTGGGATTGGGAGGGAATAAGGAAGGAGGCTATAGCTGGGATACAAAAGGAATAAACTGTAGTTTATAAAAAGTAAATAAATTTAAAAATATTAATCAGTCTCTATTTAGTATCAATTTAGAAATCTAAATCCTAGTGTGAAACAGAATTTCCTGCTGTTTAACGTTTTCTGCTCATTAGGGATATTGCTACTTGGGGCAAGTTTGATCTTCCCTGTCAGGATACCTAATTTCTTCTTCCCATTTCTTTCTACACTACAACTTGACAAATAGCAACCAAAAGTACCAAACAGACATCAACCACCACCACCACCACCAGCAGCACCAGCAGCACCAGCAGCACCAGCAGCAGCAGCGGCGGCGGCAGCCACTGCAGCCCTCTCAGGATCTAGCATTTATATACCCTTTCAAGAGTCCTCATAAACTTGCAGAAACTATCGGCAGCTGGCAAAATCATGGCCCTGCTAGAGAATGAGGCAAATCATAGTCAGCTGTTGTGGACACTCTAAAGCAGCCCCATATCCCACACCTGAAATTAAAACAAAAATATTTTCCCGTAATATTTCTCCATTTTTGAAGAAACCAAAAAAATCTCACTACAGTTTCCCAGTTCTCTACTATTCCCAGATCCTCTTTACCTCGCTGCACCTCTGGATCCACTCTATTCCTATTTCTCATTAGGAAAGAATAGCTTCTAAGAGATAACACCCAAACATAACAAAATAATATATAAGATAAAAACACAGAAACCTCATACAGAAGTTGGGGAGGACAAGCCCCATAATAGTAAAAGAGCCTCACAGGAAGGCATAAGACCCAGAGACCCACCAGTCCATACATTCAGGAGTCACGTAAAAGTACTAAACTGAAAGCTATAGTATATATGCAGGGGATCCAGTACAGACCTGTGAAGGTCCAGCGCTTGCTGCTTCAGTTGCTTTGAATCCATATGCACTTTGATCAGTTGGCTTAGAGGATGTTGTTCATCTGATGTCTCAGTCCCCTCAGTCCCCCCAGTCTCTGTCACTGCTTCTGCCTATTCTCCCTTCAACTCTGAGGGAAGAGATTTGATGGCTATATCCCATTTAGACCTCTGCATTCCATGGTCTCTTTATCTGCATAATGTCTGGCTGTGGTTTCTGCATTTGTTTCCATTTGCTGCAGGATCAAGTCTCTCTGATGGTTGCTAAATAAAACACTGATCTATGATTATAGCAGAATATCATTAGGAGTAATTTTTTTTGGGGGGGGGTTTGGTTTTTTTTTCTTGTTTTATCTTGGTTTTGGTTTTTCTTTTCTTTTCTTTTTTTGGTTTTATCTAGATATCTGGAATATCTAGTTTCTGGGTTTTGCTACCCAAGAAGTATCAAGTATGGGCTCTATCTCATGGAATAAGCTTTAAGTAATATCAGATATGGGTTGGTTACTCACACACACTTTGTGCTACCACTGCCCTAGTATATTTTGCAGGCAGGAAAGACTGTAGATCCAAGGTTTTGTAGTTGAGTTGGTGTTTATGTTTCTTTCTTGATAGCTTGCAATGTATCTTTTCAATGGATGCTAGAACAAGGAGAGAAAACTTTTATGTCAGCACCAGCTTGACCTTTCCATGTCAGTTTGAGAGAGTAACCTATTGTCTGGGCAACAGGATGGGTTTGGGGATTTCTATAGGACCCTTTTGGCCAATTGCTCATTTTGATAAAACCCAGTCCCAGTACTTACAACTTTGCTTGGTGACAGGAGATGGTCAGTTGGAGTTCTGTTTCCCTCATTATTTGGAGACTCTATTAGGATCAGTAAGTGTCTCTATTATCTTGATACAGGCTGTTTTAAGATCTTTTCTTTGGGCTTTGACTACATTGGAATATTAATTTTCTGCTGTTGTAGGGTTGCTGGGATCTAGTGGAGACATATGGTCCTAGCTTTTAGTTATTTTGTTTTTATGCTGATGTCTAGGTATCTGGGTTTGGGATGGTTATACATCTAGGTGATGGCATCTTGTATCTTTTAGTGAATGATTTCTTTTTTGGTTTCTCCTTCTCCCATCAGACTTTGGAGAGTGTGGTTGTGTTGTGCTGTCTGGTAGGAAATTTCCCTGGCCTGCTCAGCTAATGTGATCCTAGGGTAGTGCTGTGGTGTTGGAGGCTGGGATAATGGGATGAGTTCAGAGAAGGAGACTTGGAAGAGATCATTGTGATCCATTGTACTTGAGGTCAGAGAGAAAAGAGCGAATTAAGCAGGTTTTCTGTTATAGAGCTGGGGTGAGACTGAAGGGATTGGATCTGGAAAAACAGAAGAAGAGATCTGTGATCAATGCAGCTGGTTTTCAAATATATAAAATTCTTGTTCAGTTTTAAGATAGGATTTAAAGAACCACTGGAATATTTAATTCTCGGTATTATTTACTGTATCAATGTGACCCAATAGCTTTAGTGAACTTGAAATGGGTCAAAAAAAATCCAGTACCCACCTGTCTTTGTGACTCTTGTTTTCTGTGTAAAAAACAGGTTCATGCAGCTAAGGACTAAAGGCTAATCATACATACATATAATGGAACTGTATATAGTGATACAAAAATGTTCTAGAAAACTGATTTCATCCTATTAAGATTATGCTAAAATAACAAAAGTATAAAAAATAGTGAAGCTCTCAATATGTGTTCTCTTTGGTAATAATAGCATACAGAATTCATCATTGCTCTGTAATACAATTTAATGCCCATCCATTTAAAAATTTATACATCAAAAATTAAAATTGCAATGCTGAATAATTAAAAAACCAAAAGAGTAGTACTTATAATACACACCTTACCTGAGGCACAAAATCACTGCAATAATGATGACATAACATTTATCCTCTGTTAATGGGAACTCTGGTTTCTTCCTGCACATGTAAAGCAGTGCACATTCTAAGCGCACACTCCAGTTGGTCATAGAGGGAAACGAGCTAAGTCTGTAGTTCTCATATACTTATTCACTAATGAGAATAAATGAGTATAAAATATGTAATGCTTAATAACATGCTTCATACCCCATTAGATAGTTGTTTTCAAATATTAGGAAGTACAGATTAATCATAATTATAAAAATTAAGAAACAGTAAAATTCAACAGCAACTTGTAAGTACTAAAGAGAAAAGAAGAGAAGGGAAAATAAAATAGAGCCCTGCATTTTAAAATTATTTCCATTTGTTAGTGACACAAATGATATACTGTGTAGAATATAAGACCTCAAGGACAAAAGTTCAGCTGCTTGTAATAATAAGCTTATGGGATAATTCAATGAGAAAGTAATAGCAGGGTATAGAAACCTGAGTCTGAGAACAGCTTTCTCTTGAGGAACTGAGGCATCGCAGACAAACAGAGCAATCACAACCATGGGCAGATCTCTTACCTGGTGCTTGATATCATTAAAGGAAGTCATAAAACCTACTGAAGCAACTAAATTGTCTGATAAATGACCGGACACCGTCTAAAACAGTGCTATAAGAAGGAAATACATTTCAAATTCCCTTGAAGCAATTTGAAATACACATTTTCCTAGAGGTCCCCTGTGTTGTCAATCTCAAGATTTTCAGTAAACTGTATTTGAGATTCTAAGGCTTTATTTCTTGGTTTGGTACATAACTTTATTTTGAAATGTTGGGATTTTTGCCACTTATAATACTAAAATACATACTGTGCAGTGAGTCATATTAAATTTAAATTTAGTGCTTTGATAATGTGATAGTCCTGTCTAGTTGTCTAGAAATTGTAATTATGCTGTTATATAACTGTTCCTGAGCTACAGTAATTTTTGTATTTATTGAAGAAGAGGTAAGGTCCCTGATAAGTTCAGTTATGGAGCACCAATGCCAAAGTACAGCCCTAAAGAGTGTTCACAGTGGAAGATACTTGGTGACACCACAGGGAGGATTTTCTAAAAGACAGTCATGATGGTGGGCATGAAATATACCATTTCTGTATATATAATCTTTTTAGTACTAACGCTTCAGTTTTGAACCAATTCATGTTATTCCCAACCAATTAAGGGGAGTTAAAATTACATTGATTTATGAGCCATAGGGTGAGTTCATAATACTTTAACTAGTATTTTCAGCATTTATGAAGCATTTTAGGTGCTTCAGGTGCTCCGTCACACCCTAGCCCTGTTATCGCTCTTTTGAAATATTTTATTACTATCTTACTACATAATTGGCAAAACACTAATGTTACTCAACATTCTGAAGTTTAAGTTATTTATATCCCCTGTGGACACACCTTTTCCTCATTAGTGTTTCTGCTGCTTTGTCTCAATTTTGCACTTCACTCTTCACATCACTCCCATTTTCCCTCTTTATTTGATTTCTAGTTTTTTTCTTAGGTGAAAAACTTCTGTATCTGTTACTATTAAACTCTCATCCAATTTTCTGGGGTTGATTCAGGGCACTTCTTACTTTTGAAAAGTCCCTGGATTCTTCTGTTCCTCCTACTTATATGGCAACTTCCAAACATTTGTCATTCCAGGTCTATGAAATCAGGTGGTTTCTGAAGGCCTATGCAGATACCAGAAATGCATTATTGTAAATATACAAAAATACTAGCAAACACTGAGACACACAAAATAAGCAAATCTTTTTAAAAATCAAAACCAAGATATATCTTGAAGTAGAAGTTTTTGGTTTCTTTGAAGACTCAGTTGTGTCATGTGATGTTTTGCTGGAAGCTGTCTTGTGAGAGGGCTAGTGATGTTTTGCTGTGAACTGTCTCAAGCTAAGGGCATGACTTTGGCCAGCCCAAAACATCCATGGGTGGATTTTGAGTAGCGGGGATATATGGAAGCCCATAGACAGCGAGAAAAAGCTTTTTGGATCAATATCACTGCTCTGGTTTTCATTCTTTGACACTTCACTTCCCAGAGAGAAATGTTCCAGAGAACTTCACGGGGCAATCCAACTGAGTCTTGAGGTTTTACCCACACTCTTTTATCAACACAGAATATATGAAGACTACAAATCAAAACCAGAAAACCCCCTCTGGGAGCAAGACAGGAGACCAACCAGCACCAGTACAGACCACCCAGTGGCAGTAGCCGCTATTTTGCCAGCCTCCTTAAACAACATTGCCAACCCCTGAAAGCTTGACAATTCCTCTACTATACGAGTAGTGAAGTTACCTATTATGCCTAAGCCACAACTGGGCACCATCTGAAAGCTTAGATTTTTCAAACAAACCTACTTTATTTACGATTCTTAAATGCTTCCTTCCAAACCACTGACCAGAGGTGGGGTGAAAGAAGGTTATTAGGAAAAGGGGGTTATAGGCTTTTCTAGAAGTAGAGTCTTAGGGTGAGTCCATTGAGGAATATATGATAAAAAGCCAGCACCAAACAGCAACATGAATCAGCATAATTCCACAGAAACAGTAAGACTCCACTGAATCTGAACAAGTCTTCAAAAGCCACAAGACTCAGTTGGATTTCCCAAAGAAGTTCTCTTGACGGTTTCTCTCTATGAAGTTCCATCTATTTGCCTGTAAATTTCATGATTTCCTTGTTTTTAATGGCCAAGTAGTATTCCATTGTGTAGATGTACCAGTTTCTTTATCTACTTTTTGGTTGAGGGATATCTGGGTTGTTTCCATTTTCTTACTATTACAAATAAAGCTGCTATGAACATGCTTGAACAAATGTCCTTGTGTATGGTGGAGCATCTTTCAGGTGTGGTATAGCTGGGTCTTGGTATGGCTATTCCCAGTTTTCTGAGAAAGCATCAGATTGATTTTCAAAGTGCTTGTACAAGTTTGCACTCTCACCAGCAATGGAGGAGGGTTTCCCTTTATTCATATCCTCCCCAGTATGTGTTGTCACTTGAACTTTTGATCTTGGACATTCTGTTAGGTGTAAGATGAAATCTCAGAGTTGTTTTGATTTGCATTTCCCTGATGAGTAAGGACATTGAACATTTTTTTCCTTTTATTTTTTTAATTTAATTTTCTTTTTTCTTTTTATTATTACTTACATTTTATTAACTCTGTATCCCAGCTGTATCCCACTCCCTCATTCCCTCCCAATCCCACCCTCCCTCTCTCATCTCCTCCCTGCCCCTTAAACTCACACACCTATGAATACTTGATATTTGACAAAGAAGCCAAAACCATTCAATGAAAAAAAGACAGTATCTTCAACAAATGGTGCTGGTGGTCCAACTGGATGTCTACATGCAGAAAAATGAAAATAGATCCATATTTATCACCCTGCACAAAACTAAAGTCCAAGTGGATCAAAGACCTCAACATAAAACCAGACACTCTAAATCGGTTAGAAGAAAAAGTAGGGAAATACCCAGAACTCATTGGCACAGGAAACAACTTCCTGAACAGAACACCAGCACAGGCTCTAAGAGCAACAATTAATAAATGGAACCTCATGAAACTGAAAAGCTTCTGTAAAGCAAAATGTACTGTTGTCAGAACAAAACGACAGCCTACACACTGGGAAAGGATCTTCACCAACCCTATATCTGACAGAGGGCTGATATCCAGAATATATAAAGAACTAAAGAAGTTAAAAAGCAATAAATCAAGTAATCCAATGAACATTTCTTTAAGTGCTTCCCCACCATTTGAGATTCCTCTGTTGAGAATTCCCTGTTTAGCTCTGTATCCCATTTTTAATTGGATTATTTTGTTTGTTGGTGTTTAATTTCTTGAATTTTTAAAATATATTCTGGATATTAGCCCCTTGTCAGATGTAGGGTTGGTGAAGATCTTTTCCCAATCTGTAGACTATTGTTTCATTCTATTGATAGTGTCCTTTGCTTTCAGAAACTTTGTAGTTTCATGAGGTCCCATTTATTAATTGTACATCTCAGAGCCTGAGCTGTTGGTGTTCTGTTCAGGAAGTTGTTTCCTATGCCAATGAATTTAAGGCTCTTATCTGCTTTCTCTTCTAGCAGGTTCAGTGTTTCTGATTTTATGTTTAGGTCTTTGATCCATTTGGACTTTAGTTTTGTGCAGGTTGATAAAGATGGATCAATTTGCATTTTTCTACATGTGGACATCCAGTTAGACCAGCACCATTTGTTGAAGATTGTCTCCTTTATCAAAAATCAGGTATGCATAGGTGTGTCTGGGTCTTCAGTTTGATTCCATTGATCAGCCATTTTATTTCTATGCCAGTACCATGCAGTATTGTTGTTGTTGTTTAACTATTGCTCTGTAGTATAGTGTGAAGTCACAATTACCTCCAGAAGTTCTATTATTGTATTGTTTTAGCATTTCTGGGTCTTTTGTTTTTCCATATAAATTTTAGGATTGCTTTTTCAAGTTCTGTGAAAAATTGTGTTGGTATTTTGAAGGCAATCACATTGAATCTGTGGATTGCCTTTGATAAGATGGCCATTTTTACTATGTTAATCCTACTGATTCATGAGCATGGGAGATCTTTCCATCTTCTGGATCTTCTTCAATTCACTTCTTCAGAGACTTGAAGTTCTTGTCATACAGGTTAGTGTTACCACTAGATTATTTTATTTGTGGCTGTTGTGAAGGGTGCAGTTTCCCTAATATCTGTCTCAGCCTGGTTGTCATTTTTATACAGAAGGGATACTTATTTGTTAAATTAATCTTGTATGCAGATACTTTGATGAAGGAGTTTATCAGCTGCAGGAGTTCTCTGGTGGAATTTCTGGGGTTGCTTATGCATACTATCGTATTACCTGTGAATAGTGATACTTTAATGTCTTCCTTTCCAATTTGTATCCCTTTGATCTACTTTTGTTTTTTTATTGCTCTAGCTAGAACATCTAGTACATTATTGAAGAGAAATGGAGAGACTGGGCAACCTTGTCTTGTCTCTAACTTTAGTGAGATGGCTTTTAGTTTCTCTCTGTTTAGTTTGATGTTGGCTATTGGCTGCTGTATATAGTCTTCATTATGTGTAGGTATGTGCTTGTATCCCTGATCTCCCTTGCATGTTTTATCATGCAGGGGAGTTAGATTTTGTCAAATGTTTTTTCTGCATCTAATGAGATGATCATGTAATTTTTTGTTTCAGTTTATTTATATGGTGGATTACACTGATGGATTTTTGTATGTTGAACCACCCCTACATCCCTGGGGTGCAGCCAAGTGCATCAGTACTTGATAATGATGGATGATGTATTTGATGTGTTCTTGCATTTGGTTTTCAAGAATCTTACTGAGTATTTTTATATCAATGTTCATAAGGGAGATTGGTCTTAAATTTTCTTTGTTGAGTCTTTATGTGGTTTAGGTATCAGAGTGACTGTGGCTTCATAGACTGAGTTTGGTAGTGTTCCTTCAGTTTCTATTTTGTGGAACAGTTTGAGGAGTGTTGGTGTTAGATCTTCTTGAAAGTCTGGTAGAACTGCACACTAAAAGCATCTGGCCCTGGACTTTTTATGGTTGGGAGAATTTTGATGGTTGCTTCAATTTCCTTAGGGGTTATATGGATGTTTAAATATTTAACCTGCTCTTGATTTAGCTTTGGTAGGTAAAATCTATGAAAAAAAATAATCCGTTTCCTTTAGATTTTCTAATTTTGTAGAATACAGGCTTTTGAAATAAAACCTAGTGATTATTTGGATTTCTTCAGTGTCTGTGTTATGTCCCCTTTTCATTTCTGATTTTGTTAATTTGGGTATTGTTTTTCTGTCTTTTAGTTAGTTTGGTTAGAGGTTTGTCTTTCTTGCTGAAATTCTCAAAGAACCAACTCTTGGTTTCATTGATTCTTTGTATTGCTTTCTTTGTTTCTAATTTATTGATTTCAGCCCTGAGATTATTTCCTCCTGTCTACTCCTCTTAGATGTGTTTACTTCTTTTTTTCTAAAGCTTTCAGGTGATCTGTTAAGTTACTAACATAGGATCTCTCCAATTTCTTTATGAAGGCACTTAGTGCTAAAAACTTTCCCCTTATCACTGCCTGCATGTTTTCCCATGAGTTTGGGTTGTACCCTCATTTTCACAAGTTTTTATTTTGTTTCTTTATTTCTTCCCTCACCAAGTGATCATTGAGCAGGCATTTGTTCAGTTTCCCTGAGGGTGTAGGCTTTTTGTTGTTTCTGTTGTTGGTGAGTTCTGGCTTTAATCTATGGTGACCTGATAAAGAACATTATGGTTAATTCAATTTTTCATGTATCCATTGAGGTTTGCTTTGTGACTGACTATATAGTCAGTTTTGGAGAAGGTTCTGTGTGGTGCTGAGCAAAAAGGTATATATTTTTTTTGTGTTTTGGTGAAAAGTTCTGTAGAAATCTATTAGGTCTGTTTGATTCATGACGTCTGTTAACTTCACTACTTTTCTGTCTGGATAATCCATCCAGAGAGTGGGGTGTTGCAATTTCCCACTAGTAATGTGTTGGGATCAGTGTGGGTTTAAGCTTTAACAATATTTCTTTTACGAATGTAGGTGTCCTTGTATTTGGGACATAGATGTTCGGGATTGTGATGGTCTCTTGGTGAATTTTTCCTTTGATAAGAATGAAATGTCCTTCCCTATCTCTTTTAATTAATTTTGGTTGAAGGCCTATTTTATTAGATATTGGGATGGCTACTCCAGCTTGCTTCTTGAGTCTATTTCCATGAAAAACCCTTTTACAGCCCTTTACTCTAAGGTAGTGTCTATCTTTGTTGCTGAAGTGTGTTTCCTGAATGCAACAGAATGTTGGATCCTGTTTCTGCAACCACTTTGTTAGTCTGTGTCTTTTTATTGGAAAGTTGAGTCCACTGATGATAGATATTAATGACCAACGATTGTTAGTTCCTATCATTGCAGTTGGTGGTGATAGTGTGTTTGTGTGCTTGCTTTATTTTGGCTTTGCTGTTGTGAATTTATGTATATCCTTTGTTTTCTTGGCTGTAGTTGACCTCATTAGTTTGGTGTTTTCCTTCAGTATCTTCTGTAGAGCTGGGTTGGTGCATAGATATTATTTAAATTTGATTTTTGTCTAAATGTACCACAATTTCTGTATCCATTCCTCCATTGAGGGACATCTGGGTTGTTTCCAGCTTCTGGCTATTATGAATAGGGCTGTTACAAACATGGTTGAGCAAATATCCTTGTTGTATAGTTGAGCATATTTTGGATATATGCCTAGGAGTGGTATAGCTGGATCTTGAGGTAATACTATTCCTAATTTTCTGAAAAAGCACCAGATTGATTTCCAAAGTGGTTGTACAAATTTACATTCCCACCAGCAATGGAGGAGGGTTCCCCTTTCTCCACATCCTCTCCAGCAAGTGTTTCCACTTGAGCTTTTGATCTTAGCCATTCTGATGGATGCAAGGTGAAATCTCAGGGGTTGTTTTGATTTGCATCTCCCTGATGACTAAGCACATTTCTGTCAGTGTTTCTCTGCCATTCAATCTTCCTCTATTCAGAATTCTCTGTTTAGTTCTGTAGCCCATTTTTAAAAAGATTTATTTATTT
Organism: Psammomys obesus; assembly: GCF_907164565.1. Classification (NCBI taxonomy): domain Eukaryota; kingdom Metazoa; phylum Chordata; class Mammalia; order Rodentia; family Muridae; genus Psammomys; species Psammomys obesus. Next base: position 53,515,955 of record NW_026587216.1, on the reverse strand, counting down.
TATTATGCATACAATGTTCTGCCTTCATGTACACCTGAATGTCAGAAGAAGGCACCAGATTTCATTATAGATGGTTGTAAGCCACCACATGGTTGCTGGCAATTGAACTCAGAACCTCTGGAAGAGCAAGCAGTGCTCTTAACCGCTGAACCATCTTTCCATCCCCCATAGCCCATTTTTTTAATTGGATTACTTGGTTTGTTGGTGTTTAACTTCTTAAGTTCTTTATATATTCTGGATATTAGCCCTCTGTCAGACATAGGGTTGGTGAGATCCTTTTCCATTCTAGGCTGTTGTTTTGTTCTGATGACAGTGTCCTTTGCTTTACATAAGCTTTTCAGTATCATGAGGTCCTATTTATTGATTGTTGATCTTAGAGCCTATTTTAATAGCCTCAGCTATAAAAAAAAAGGAAATCATGAAATTTGCAGACAAATTTTGGGAACTAGAAAATATCATCTTGAGTGAGGTAACCAAGAAGCAGAAAGATGCACATGGTATATACTCACTCATAAGTGGATATTAGCCATATAATATAGGATAAACATACTAAAATCTATACTCCTAAAGAAGCTAAACAACAACGAAGACCATAGGGAACAAACATTTGGAAGGATAAATGTGATAGCCATTGGAAGCAGTAGAAGACAGGGAACAGGACAGGAGCCTACCACAGGGGGCCTCTGAAAGACTCTACTGATGGAGGTATTGAAGCAGAAGCTGAGACTCATAGCCAAACTTTGGGCAGAGTGCAGGTAATCTTATGAAAGAAGAGGAGATAGAAAGACTTGGAAGGGACAGGAGTTCCAAAAGGAGGCCAACAGAGCCATAAAAATTGAACCCTGGGAGCCCTGAAGAAAATGATACCTCAACCAAGGACAATGCATGGAGAGGACCTAAAACCCCTGCTCAGATGTAGCCCATAGACTCAGTCTCCAAGTGGGTTCCCTAATAAGGGGAGCAGGGGCTGTCTCTGGCATGAACTCAGTGGCAGGCTCTCTCATCACCTCCACGTTGGGGGTGCAGCCTTGCCAGGCCACAGATGAAGACAATGCAACCAGTCCTGATGAAACCCGATAGGCTAGGGTCAGAGAGAAGGGGAGGAAGACCTCCCCTATCAGTGGTCTAGGGGAGGGGCATGGGGGAGAATAGGGAGGGAGGGTGGAATTGGGAGGAGATGAGGAAGGGGGCCACAGCTGGGATACAAATTAAATAAATTATACTAAATGATAATAATAAAAAATAAAAAATAAACAATTTGGTTTTGTCACGGAATATCTTTTCTATGGTGCTTGAAAGTTTTGCTGGGAATAGTAGTCTGGGTTGGCATCTGTGGTCTCTTAGTGTGTTTGACATCTGCCTAGGCCCTTCTGGCTTTCATAGTCTCTGTTGAGAAGTCAGGTGTGTTTCCGATAAGTCTACCTGGACCTTTTCCCTTGTCACTTTTTAAATATTTTTACTTTGTTCTGTAGACATAGTGTTTTGATTTTTGCGTGGCAGGAGAAATTTATTTTCTGGAGACCTGGTGTTTAAATCTCACTTTATCTAGGAAATAGAGATAATAGAGTACTTATTTCAGAAGGCGATTTTAGGGATTAAGATGACAGGCATTCCTAAAAGACTCAGAACGTTGCTTAAGTACTAGTAAACAGCCTCAGAAAACACCCCTGTGCCCAGCATTTTTGGTTCTGTTTCTCTCCTTGTGGAGCTCCTGTCCTCTCCAGGTCTTACTATTTCCTGCTTCTTTCTTAAGATTCCCTGCACTCTGCCCAAAGTTTGGCTATAGGTCTCAGCACCTGCTTTGATACCCTGCAGGGTAGAGCCTTTCAGAGGCCCTCTGTGGTAGGCTCCTGTCATGTTCTTTGTTTTCCCGTCTTCTGATGGCCATCCTCTTTTTCTTTCTGAATGAGGATTGAACATGTTACCCAGAGTCTTCCTTCTTGATTAGTTTCTTTAGGTGTACAGATTTTAGTATGTTACTCCAACCAAGGACCACTCGTGGAGATAACCTAGAACTCCTGCACAGATGTAGCCCATGGCAGTTCGGTGTCCAGGTGGGTTCCCCAGTAAGCCTGTTCTTTGATCACCTCCCCCTGAGGGGGGTTCAGCCTTGCCAGGCCACAGAGGAAGGCAATGCAGCCACTCCTGATGAGACCAGATAGACTGGGATCAGAAGAAGGAGAAGGAAGACTTCCCCTATCAGTGGACTCAGGGAGGGGTATGGGTGGAGCAGAGGGAGGGAGGGTGGCATTGGGAGAGGAGGGGGGAGGGAGCTACAGGTGGGATAAAAAGGGAATAATCTGTAATAAATAAATAAAATAAAGAGAAATACTAATAAACACTACAGTGTTCTCAAATCTCAGTGCTCAGTTCTTTAATTCTCATGATATACAATCATTTTTATAGTTGATAAAACTAGCTTATATTACATTTCCAATTCTTGCTTGCAAAATATTCATGTTCACATGCATAGGTAATCTCTGCCAAATTTTATGCTATTCTATATTACATGGACACATAAACCATGTTTGGGTTGAAAATTGCAGGAGATATTTCATTATTTCCATAAATTCCATCATCCGAAGCAGTGACGCTCTGGACAGTAAGGAAATATTTCAAAATAAAAGGTGCATGAATTTATAAGAAATGCGGGCCTATGCTATAAAAAGTTGTAGTACCTATTATTATAAAAGTATAAATATATTCAGCTAACAGTTCAGCAAGAGATGAGTGTTTAATACTTGCCAATATATATTTTTTACACAAGCCTTTACCAATGAATCTTTAATGTGATGAACCAATCAGAAATATTTACGCAAATAGTTTATTTATCTCATTTTATTCTTTGTTCAATATCTTAATGATTGCTTGATCTTTTCAGGTGAGCAACGTTCTCCCAAAATAATTTAAAACATTTTTTCTTGTATCAGTTTTTTTTTCCCCTTTGGGGCCTATGTTTGAAGGATGTTAGTATACACAATTGAAACAAACATTTGTGCCAGTACAAACAGGTGTTAAAAGTGACATATATGTGTCTAAGAGAAATGCAGTAGGAAATATTTTAAATGTCTTAAAACTCATACTTTCTCATCTACCAAATGATCAAAATTGAAATAGTAGTAAAGACTAGAAGTATAATTATTATCTCATTGATTAGTTGGTGCTTCACTTTAGGCTTTGAAAAAGTTAGTTTATGAATTATTTCACTAGACAACTTACTTTTTGCAATAAAACTAAAATGATCTAGTTAGCATAATTATTTACATTAAACAAGAAAGTCTATCTTCACAGAGGAAGAGTACAGCTTGTAGTCTGATTTGAATAAACAAGGAATGCAAAATGCTAATGACCATTAGGCAGCAAGATGTTCTATCTTAATTAGGACTTGTTTAGAATTGTATTACTATTACCGCCAAGTCAAAGAAGTTAAAAACAAAACCTGGGTAGGAAACAACAGACTAAAGTACAGATACCACCAAATTCCAACTTGATGAATCAATAAATTTTATTGTTATTACTTACTGGAATGGGTAAGTAATTTTTAATTTTAATATTTTGGTAAGGGGATTTTAAAGAAAAAGAAATGACTTTGAGGCAGCTATTGAAGAGTTTAAGTTAGCCTGGGTATAACTCCATTTTGAACTAAAGAGCCATCTTGACTGGGAGCTGAATTCAGGTACCAGGAAATACCACAAAATGTGCACTTGGCAGTAAACAAAGTTAACTCTCCTAGCAACAGCCTCCAGGAAATATCACAGAATAAACAATTTATAGGAAATAGATACAATCTTCCTGGCAATAATCAATGAGAATCGGTTGGGAATCAGCTGGGAAAATTCTCCCCAATGTTTCAGATATAGTTTAGAAGAATAGCAATTGTGATCATCTTAAATAATTGTGATTATGTGCCTCAGAGAAGGTCACCTCGACCCTATAATTTTTACCTAATCCTGTAACGTCAAGGCATGTGCCCTTCCTGGTTGTTGTCATGGAAACATGTGCCCCTCTGCTTGCTGTCATGGAAATCTCCTGCTCACAGACTTCAAAAACCTTGCTCACTCAGAGCTCGAGGTCTCACTCTACTGCTGCGTCAGTGAGACTTGGGTCCCGAGTTCGATAATAAAGCTCTCCTGCTATTGCATGGTGGTCTTTGAGGGTTCCATGAAACTGGCATTACACTATGCCACCAAAGCTCACCTCTCACCTCCGTGTAGGTAACTTTTTACAAAAGCTAGAAACCTGGAGCTCACCACATAGCCTACAGGTGCTCAACAGGGTGGAGAGTGTTCTTTCCAGGACACAGTTGGTCTGAGGCTCTTCTAGCTTGGGTAACCTCTGCTTCCTTCAGGAAATTCACCTGGTCTTTGTGTCTGACAGGTGACTCAGCTGGTCTGAGTCTCTCCTAGGAACCTCAACTTGCCCAGAGTTTGTAGACAGCTTGCCTTGTCTAAGAGTGATTCTCAGACGTCTTTACAGCCTGTATACTCTTGGAGAGGGAGAAGCCCAGTGAATCTGCTTCACAGCTTTCCTGGTTTTAATTTTGAGTTTATTAATTCCTGAACAGTAGAATGAGGGTTTTCACCTCTTCTTAAAGCAACTTGTTTCAACTCCTGTAGTCATTGTGTGTCTTAAGAAGCTTCCCTCCATGTTTTGCTTCTTATATTTCTAATATCTTATAACAGGACTATATTTAAATAAAGTAGTGACAAATGTTTCTTGTTTTGGCTATAAATGAAGGAAATAAATAAGGATTTAATTTATAGTTAAACAGAACTGAAAATGTAACAGATCTTATTTCTCCTTTGAATAACTTAAAAGTATGTAAGCTAATTTTACTTTAATATCCACAGTTAAATAGTATACCCAACATATATCAAAGCAATACTCTGTAGCATGTGAATTTCATTACTGCTATGTTTGAGATAAAAATCCTACTTTCTCGACTTCCTGGATAGTCTGTCCTCTATTATGTAATATTATATAACAAACCTATAATCTAGAAACAAGAAAATGGAAGAATGAGGAAGATAATTAAATTTACAGCTATAAATAGCTGGAGAAACAAGATGTGTGAATTATTAATTGTGAATTAGATGCTTAAAAACCACCATCCTATCTAAACAGTTGCAACTCTCAAAACCAAATGACTTGGCAATCTATTGCAATGTATTTCTGTAATCTCAGGATAATTATAATGGTAGAATAAATGTACAGAAATATTTACAATTTTTACAATGCCAGTATTTTATTCATTGAATTATCATAATTTTTATTACCTTATATTAACATTTATATAATAAGCTGTGATTTAATGAGCTATAATGTATTTTAATTCATGATTACTGTTTAAGTTCAATACCAGCTGTCTTAATATCAATCAAGCCAAAGTAGATATGAATTCATGATTAATAATCATCATACTGAATTTACTAGTATAGAAACTGAATTGCTAAGTTATTTGGGAAAAAGATCATAGCAATGTAGTTGCTTTTTGATACCTTTGAAATACTTTATGAGACAAATTGTACAGTATATCACAACCAAAAAAAATTCTAGTCATGGTGTATATTTAAGAGTTTCTCCAAATACATCTCTATTTGGGAGGGGCTGGAAAGAGGAGCAAAAGTTTAAAGTGATCTTCAGATACACAGTGAATTCAAAAACCATGCTGAGCTATAAGAGGCATACCTCAAAAAAAAATAAACAAACCAACCCAAAAACATTTCTTAAAACCGTGGATGAATATTTGTTTATACTATGTTGAGAAAAGCTTTTGTATAAATTTGAAAAGGGCACTCTTGAAGAAAACTAATCACTCATCTGGACTGAGGAGGAGTTGGCTCTGCAGTCAAAAGTGCTCACTAGAAATGTAGAGAAGCAGTGTTCTGTCACCAGCACCCACAATGAGCAGCTTACAGTAACCCTTAATGGCAGCTACAAGGATTGCCTAATGCCTCTGACCTCCACAAGAATGTGTACTCACATGTACGTACCCCACACAAACACACACATGCACATACAGTAAATTAAAAATAAAATAAAATTAATTGCTTATCAAACACATTTAGTTCTTAGTATCTCCACAAGGCAGCACTCAGTTTTTGTCAATAATGACAACTTTTTATCCATCTTTTATTTTGAACAATTGTTTAAGTCTCCTGGTTTAATGAATTCTTAAGGACTAAATGAAGTTTGAGTAAAAAGAGAAATAGTTAACTTCTATTATTATACTTAATCATATTTTTAAATATTGTACAAATGCTGTAAAATGATTATCACTATTGTCATCATTGTTATTGTTTCGTGGAGAGATTTACACAAATACAGCTGCCTTCAATGTGTATATTCATGAGGGGATCATAACTACAGTATAATAAACATTCCAAATCCCAGCATTTTTAACAGTGTATGCTTTTTATTCACACTACAGTTTGGAACCTGCTAGCTTAAATCTCCTTTTCCCATATAACTTCAATAAGGCAGGACCTGTACACGTGGTTCTATCATTCTTCATTTGGTTTTTATTTGGCTAGCAAACATCAAGCTAAGCTGGAGGGAATGTTGTCCATCACTCGGGAGCAGTCGGGTTCAGCCAAAGAAGTGGCATCTATTGCTCCTGTGGATTAGGGTACCATACACTCATGTGGCCTCTTAGATGTAAGGTATTTTCTCTTTAAGGAATCACCCATTAATCTGGTTTACCAACCTTCTAAAACATAGAAATGTGTACTTTTTCAATATACCAATTTAGTAGCTCTAGATAAGTGTGCATACTGTCAGTACAATGCCAAGATGTGATTCAAAGAGTAGTGATTCAGAATCCCAAACTGTATTCTCACTGAGATTAGATACTTTCTATGCAAATATTATCCAGTTCCCTGAGTTACTAAATGACTAGAATGCAGCTGTATTGCATGGATTGCCATTTAGTCTGTTCAATCTGGTGTTGAAGTGTTTTTGCATGCAAGAATCCAGGGAGACCTCTCAAACAAGTTGGGCGAAGAACAGTTTCATGCAACAGACAGCAAAGGAAGTTAAACTGATAAACTCACAATATGCTGATTACCCCCCCGCCCCCAGGCCCAGGGCAGCTTCTCAAGGAAACTAGAATTTAGTTGTGTGTGTGCCAGAATTCCCCTCCCCTCCCCCTTTTTTAGGGTCTTCTGAGCCAGCTTTATTTCCTGAAGTTGAGAGGATCCAGGAAACAGCCCAGGGACACCGGCTTCTAGTGAGAGCTGGTCTTTCAGAGGAGACCAATTTTGTTTTTCTTTTTGTTTTTTTCCCCAGATGATTCCAAAATAAAACTAGAAGTTTCCAGAACCTTTTCAATGGAATTTGATTCTTTCAACTCTGACTAGGCACAGGGCAGAGTGTTTTCGTTAGACAATTTCTTCTGGTAATTTCTTGATTATTTGCCCGCCCCCCCCCCCCATTGTCTTGTAATGCTGAGGAGTTTATAGAGTTGGGCAGAGCAGACATCTTCATGGCTATGACACAGCTAGGCAGAGGGGACTAGTCACTTCAGCCGGATCTACTTCTCACCCACCTCGGCATTGTAACCCAGTGGTGTACCTGCGGCCTGGCAGCTCTTTCTGAAGCTGTCATAGATCCGGCTACCCTGGTGAGCTCCAATAGTGAATTCCAGGGGATAGCAGGGATGGACTTGTAATTCAGCATGTCCAACTCATCTTGAACCAACATCATAGTTTGTGAAAGGTATGATCAGTCTGTTTAAGCCAAGGCCCTTTGTTGTAGTTAAGATAGTCAATGTCCTCTACCACCTTGGTTGAGTCTTCAGCTTCTCAGGCTCTGTACACCAAAACCCCACACACCTCGCTCAACTTTGGGAGGAAGGTTTTCTTGTAGAGATCCTCAAAGTCCTGAAGATAAGTGGAGGCGACCTTCATTTCATGTGGATCTCCTTTCTTCTGGATCTGGCTCCGTATCTCCGGCACTGGCACATGATATAAATGATGGCATGGCGTGGCACGTACTCTGGGAGAGCGATCCGCTTAATTTCACAGTGCTTTTTCGGATGAAGCCCTGGTTGTACATTGCCTTGAGGAAGACAAAGATACTGTAGATGGAGCGCTCCAAGACCACAGCTTCTTCAGGTATTGCAGGGCTTCTGAGTGCTGTAGGAGGCGGCTGGCATACAGCCAGGACTACAGCCGGTAGCTGTTGCGGTCCTTGGTTTTGGGATCATCATAAAATTTCTCTAAGCTACAGCTGCCACTAAATTCCCCGTCGAGGGCCTTTATACCACTTGTGGTGCTGCTTGAGTACAGTATCCCTGCTTCTGGAAAGTGTTTCATGCCCAGTTTCTCTGCAGCTTTCTCTGCGAGCTTGTTTTGCCCAGAGCATATGTTCCCATCTGCTGTTATCACTCACCTGTACTAAATCAGTTTTTTTTTGTTTTTTTTTTTCTTTTCTTAAATTTTATTTTTACATTAATTACAATTTATTCACTTTGTATCCTGGATGTAGCCCCCTCCCACATTCCCTCCTATTCCCACCCCCCTCCCTCATCACCTTCCATGCTCTTATCCAAGTCCACTGATAGGAGAGGTCCTCCTCCCCTTCCTTTTCAACCTAGCCTATCAGATATCATCAGAACTGGCTGCATTGTACTCCTCTGTGGCCTGGTAAGGCTGCTCCCCACTCAGGGGGAGATGCTCAAAGAGCCAGCTACTGAGTTCATGTTGGAGACAGCCTCTGTTCCATTTACTAGGAAACCCACTAGGATACTGAGCTGCCCTGGGCTACATCTGAGGGGGGAGGTTCTAAGATATCTCCATGCATGGTCCTTGGTTGGAGTATCAGTCTCTGGAAACACCCCTGGGCCCAGATTTTTGGTTCCATTGCTCTCCTTGTGGAGCTCCTGTCCCTTCCAGGTCTTTCTATGTCCCCTTTATTTTCTAAGGTTCTGATCACTCTGCCCTTGAAGTTGTCTTATCACTAAGAATGAAAGCCAAATGCCCATACCTCAGCTTAATGCACACTGATATGAATTTGTCCGCTGTGCTGGGCTCAGTCAGCGAGGCTGTTCGAGGACACCAAGGGACAAGTCTTAGCATTCTCAAGGCCATAGGCTCAAAAACTAAAAGGGATGTGAGCACTGAATTTTTTCATTTTTTTCTATAATTTTTGTTTTACAATTTATTCATTTTATATCCCTATTGTAGACTACTCCCTCATCTCCTCTCGGTCCACCTCCCTCCCTCTTCCCACCTATCCTAGGCCAGATGGCCCCTAGCTATGGGCCCAGAGGTAAGTGATCAAAGAGCAGGCATCTGAGTTCACAACAGAGGCAGCCCTTGCTCCCCTTACTGGGGTACCCACATGGAGACTGAGCTGTCAATCAGCTACTGAACAGGAGGTCTACAAGTCTTCCATCACTGATTTCTTATTAGGGTCTCTCAGAATGTAGGATAAAATGAACTGCCACTAAATTAAATAACTAGACACAATGTCATTTGCCATTATTTATAAAAACTGCACATTTCCCTCATAGAAAGCATCTAGCATGACTTTCAAACTTTCTAGTAATTATGCATTGTGAAATGTCATGGTGATTTATTATACATCTTTTGAAGAACTTTCTCTTTGAAAGATCTATCATTTCTTTAAGTACCACAATTATAAAAACTCTAAATATAATCACATATTATTCTAAGATATTAATTAAATTAAAAGCAGTCAATAAGCACTTAATTAATTAGGCAGCTCTTTCTGTGCTCAGCACTGCTGTGCTCAATCTACACTTAGGAAAAAAAGTGTAATAATGTTATGATGCCATATATTTGAGAAGTTATAATCCACTGTTTTATTGCAGAACCTATCAGGTAAAAAGGCCAAAGTTTTATCAGAACTTATCTGATAAAAAGACCAAAAACAAGAAAGAGAAAATGGTGACAGGCATTTAATGAAGAGACTATTTGGAAAGAGTTTAGAGTCCTCAAATAAACAACAAATTAAAAGATAATACAGAATGACAAGGCTAGGAACACTGAGGACATTTCCTGCTTCTAAACTGGAGGAGCAAGAGGAGATGATTATTGAATGTAAAGTGAATAGTAGTATAGAAAGTTCACCTAAAAGAGCTTAGGTTTTTTTTTTGTTTGTTTGTTTGTTTGTTTTTGGAACACATAGTTAACTTTCAGTGTTCCAGGGAAGGAACCATTTTAATATTTTTAATATAATTTTTCATTTATTACAGTTTACAAACTTCATATCCCAACTGTAGCCCCGCCCTCATCCCCTCCCAATCCCACCTTTCCTTCCTCCCTCATCTACTCCCATGCCCCTTCCTCAGTCCACTGATAGGGGAGGAACTCTTCCCCTTCAATCTGACCCTAGTCTATCAGGTCTCATCAGGACTCTCTTTCATAGTCTTCCTCTGTGGCCTGGTAAGGCTGTTCCCACCTCAGGGGGAGCTGATCAAAGAGCCAGCCACTGAGTTCATGTCAGAGACAGCCCCTATTCCCCTTACTAGGGAACCCACTTGGACACTGAGCTGCCATGGGCTACATCTGCGCAGGGGCTACATCCATGCATGGTCCTTGGTTGGAGTATCAGTCTCAGAAAAGACCTCTAGACCCAGATTTTCTGGTTTTGTTGTTCTCCTTGTGGAGCTCCAGACCCTTCCAGGTCTTTCTATCTCCCTCTTCTTTCATAAGATTCCCTGCACTCTGCCCAAAGTTTAGCTATGGGTCTTAGCATCTGCTTTAATACCCTGCTGGGTAGAGTCTTTCAGAGGCCCTCTGTGGTAGGCTCCTGTCTTGTTCCTTGTTTTCACCTTCTTCCAATGTCTATCCTGTTTGCCTTTCTGAATGAAGATTGAGCACTTACCCAGGGTTCTCTTTCTTGCTTAGCTTCTTTAGGTGTACAGATTTTAGAATGATTATCCTATATTATATGTCTAAAAGCCACTTATAAGTGAGTATATATCATGTGTGTCTTCCTGCTTCTGGGATACCTCACTCAGGATGATCTTTCCTAGTTCCCACCATTTGCCTGCAGATTTCATGATTTACTTGTTTTTAATTGCTGAGTAGTATTCCATTGTGTAAATGTACAGTTTCTGTATCCATTCCTCAATTGAGGGACATCTGGGTTGTTTCCAGATTCTGACTTAATATTTACCAATAAAGCTGCTATGAACATGCTTGAGCAAATGTCCTTGATGTGTACTTGAGCATCTTTTGGATATATGTCTAGGAGTGATATAGCTGGACCTTGAGGAATCACTATTCCTAATTGTCTGAGAAAGGGCCAGATTGATTTCTAAAATGACTGCTTTAATTAATTGATCCTTTCTGGAAAATTAGCATTCTAAAATATGACTATTTGTAGTGAAACTTTGTGTCAAAAATTTCAGGATTAGAAAGGTCAACATAAATTTTAATACAAGCCAGGCGTTTTGTATACATTTGTTAGCCAAAAATGTGTGAGCCCGGAGCAAGAGGAACACGAGTTCAAGGCTACCCAGGCCTATGCAAAGAAGTCAGCTCCTTGACAAAAAAGCTTCAGTATAGAAACACTGTTAATGTGAATACATACAGTAAAACTCTATGATGTAATTTATGCCTTAATCTCATTCTGTTTTTATCCTCTCATTTCTTGCTATAACCTCTTAAGGGCCAAAGCTTCCCCAGTGCTTGCAGACAGTGACCCTGTTGGTACTATCTTTTTCAGCCTCTGGAAATGACAGGATAGAGAATTTTGAGAGGTTTGGGTTGAAAGGGAAAAAAGGTCACCCACTCAAAAGAGCAGTGTGCACCATGGTTATCCACAGCGCTGAAGTAGAGGCTTCAGTCTGAGTTTTTTTAGTAATTGGTGTACAGCCTCAAGGAAAATGTTTATTTCCCTAATATCTAGTTATTCTGTTCATGAGAGTAGGTACCCTTAACTATTATTATCAACTATTAACTATCTTGTGAATAATATAAGAAAACAATGATAGAACACACACACACATAACATCTACACATTTATCACAATCAGACATTTAATTAGTGGCACTGTTTTCACAATGATGTGACATCACTAGTGGAGCATCCAGGAATAAGTACCCAAAATACTACCCATCCTACCTACAACCTCCTTAAGCCAATCCAGCAGTCATTGTTATGGTTTCGACAGTAACTACTAGGTGCTTAGTTCTAATATAAATAAATTATATTTTCATATCCAAATTCAAACCCATTCTTAGGAATGTTTAAACAAGACCCATGCATAACATTTATCTAAATTATTATTGTATGTATTGAAATACATTTTAAAAAATTTACATCATAGAGAAAACATACGAATTAGGAAATACCATGTGGAAATTATTTAAGAAACAAATTTTAAATATTTTATTTTTATTTAGGAACATATGTATATGCATATATTTATAGGTTATATGTGTATGGGCATGTATCATATATGTATGGGTGTTCAGCGCAGTCAGAAGAGAATATCTGATCCCCTGAAGCTGGATTTTCAGTTGGTTGTAAGCCACGGGATGCATACTGAAAACCTAACTTGTGTCTTCTATAAAAAGCACGAAGTACTTCTTAGCTCTAATCCAAGTTCCTAGATGCAAGGAACAATTTTTATTGCATATTACTTTATACAGCAACACATAAAGTTTGTTCTATTTAATACACTCTATGAATACGCTAATATATCCATTTATTTACTCTTTAAATATATATTGAAAAAAAAAAAAAAAAAAAAAAAAAAAAAAAAGATAAATATATATTGAATGCCTACTATAAAGAAAGAGATTGATAGTTTCAATGTAAACTGATAAAAAAAGTGTCTTTAATCAGGGAAAAACACATGTACATTAAAAAATGCAAAGATGATTGTGAAACTGTATTAACCCCCCAACACTCTATTTGTACAAATGACAAAGTCACCTCCGGTGAGAAATTTTCATAAAAGAGATAGGAGTAAAGCTTCATAAAGAATGAAGGACTTTTAAAGTGTTCATTTGAGAAATGTAGTTATATTGGTACAAAATACTCTTTGTTTAGGGATGCCACTCAGTAATCCAGAATTTACCTAGCATTTGCAAGGTCCTGTACTCAATCCCCAACACTGTCAAAATAAACAAACAAACAAATAAATAAATTGATAGATAAATAAATAACTACCTTAGTATTTGTGTATTAAATTTAATAATATTTGATCACAAATTTATAGGCAAAAATGATCAAATTGTAAAAATATCATAAAAGCAGTGGGGGAAAGGCTAGAAGGACCTGGAGGTGACATGAGCTCCACAAGAAGACCAGCAGCGCCAACTAGCCAGGGCTGAGAGGCGCTCATGGAGACTGAAGCACCAACCAATACATAGACTGGACCGAGCCCCTCTACACAATTGTAGTCAATGGGCAGCTTGGCCTTCATGTGGGTACTCTAGTAAGGGGAGCAGAGGCTCTCTCCAACAAGAACTTTATTGCCTGGTGGGGATTTACCAGGGGAAGAGGACACACTCAGACATAATGTGCTTTGATGACCTGGGTGGGTTGATGGGGGGTTCACTTATTCTGATGAATAGGGGAGGGAGGATGGAGGAAGTGTAAGGAAAGGTGAGGACCAGGAGGAAGGGGGGGCTATAATTGGGATGTAAAGTGAATACATATATTAATTTAAAATTGATAAATAGACTTTGCAATAAAATGAGAAATGTATAATGTAAATATACATTTACATTTGTAAATGTAATGTATTTACAACATAATGTAAATCAAAACAGCAAAGAAAATGGGCATTTCATTATTTCTGTAAACCTAATGAAATAAACATAAATACCATTAAAAAATAATAAGTAATGGGTTCTGTTAACATTTTTATCTGTCATCAACATACATTCATGTCATAATTTAAAATAAAATACTATGATTTTTCTATTTAAATTTAAGAGGGGAAACTTAATATGAAGAAATAAGATATTAAGTATCAAAATGATTTAAATACAGGGCTTAGAAACTAAGAACAATATGTAACTCCCGCTGATACCATGTCAATAACAGCATGTTAAATTATTTACCAAGTCACACCCTGACCAATGACATGGTTATTATTAACTTACCTTTCAAAATTAAATAAATGACAAAACAGATGTATCTTGCTCTTGGTAAGGATCAAGGATTTTGAATGCAAACTAACTGGCTCTAAATGTTCTGCTATTCCCCACTGTACCCTGTCATTCTCACAACACAAAGTTAAATGCTTTTAAATGTAAGCCAAAATTTGAGACAAATGTCACAGGCTAATGAAGGTTACTATACCAAGAAATACAAAGCTTAAAATGTGAACATCAGATTTCAACATCTAAACCTGTATGTAATTTTCTCATTGAGAGTTCACCTTTCAAATTTATTCATGCACTTTGGACAACTATGTTTGTATCATGACTAAAGATAGAAAGAGACTGGAAACATGCAAATAAATACCTTTCATTGTAGCACTAACTTGAATATGTTTTCTCACTCTGTGCTGTTGTTTTTCCTCATTTATTTATTTATCTATTTATTCATCTATCTATCTATCTATTTATTTATTTATTTATTTATTTATTTATTATTACAATTTATTCACTTTGAATTCCGGCTGTAGCCCCACCACCACCTCTTCTCCTCCCAGTCCCACCCTTCTTCCCCCTTCTCCCCCTATGCCCCTCAGCTAGTCCACTGATAGGGGAGGAACTCCTCCCCTTCTATCTGACCCTAGCCTATCAAGTCTCATCAGGACTGGCTGATCATCTTCCTCTGTGGCCTGACAGGGCCGCACTCTCAAGGGAGAGGTGATCAAAGAGCCAGCAGCTGCAGCTGCTCAGTGTCCAAGTGAGTTCCCTATTAAGAGGATCAGGAGCTATCCCTGTGCTGTTTTCATTCTTGAGTTTTCTTTAAGCTCTGTTGACAGTCCCTGTTGAAGTCTCCTATAATGTGAAGCAGTGGACATGCTCTTTTCTTTGTGTTCGCTATGAGCATGACTGTGTGGTAATTTCAAGCCAGGTTGCTTATTTCTGTAAGTACAGGTAGACATTTATCTTTCTGGACTTTTGTTGACTTAATTTCTACCTTGATATGTATTGATTTAGCAGCACTACTACTAAAGGTTGAGTGTTGTCAAATAATTAGCTTCCTGAAACATCATATCACTTTTCTTAGAACACATTAATGTCTATCTTTTCATCACAGAGGCTTTTGACTGACAAAACTCGCTAACTCAAATGGCCTCAAAGCCTTGCTTATAATTTCAAAACCACCTTAACTCATCTGCTACTCTGTCTATGCACAATTATCTTTCTTTCCTTAAAATAATTAGGATTTTCTCAGTAACCCATCCCCTGGATTTCACCCTGACTAACCCCTTTTCTTTCAATTTTGTGACACTTGCTCAAGGACATCACAACATCTAAATCTCAATAAGATTAAATTTAACTATTAATGTTTTCACAGCGTCTTGTGTTTGGCACTCGTATCACACACCCCAGTCACAACGATTTAATATTTTATGCTTCATTTATTTCCCTGTGGACTGATATGATCAAGGAAGACAGATGCTGTGTCTGTGTAATGCATGCAGAATACTTAGCATTTACTATCATATAAAATTTTATTAAGTATATAGTTGGATTTATGAATAAATATACCCAGTAAACTTGAATATTTATTAAACATTTTTAATAGTAAAAGGCTGAGATCCACTTTAATATTTTTAAATTTTTTCTTATTTATTTATTTTATTCACCTTATATCCTTATAGCCCCTTCCCTCCTCTCCTCCCAATCCCACCCTCTCTCCCTCCCCCTTCCCCTCTCTCCTTTCCCCTTTACAAAAGGGGAACTCCCTTTCCCACCCACCCCAGATCATCAAGTTGCATCAGGACTGAACATGTCCTCTTTTCCTGTGGCCTATCAAGGAAGTCCTGTCAGGGGAAAGTGAGCTAAATATTTAGTTACATTTATAAGCTCGAACAACGTATGATTATTATCTCCCTAGTTACTTTTTAAAATGATTCTCATGAAGACATCAAGGTCCATCTCATTAGCCTGGCGAGTCCTGACTATGTTACAAACTAAAGAATAAAGCTTCTAATTGCTGTAAACTTCCTGTATAAACTTGTAAATGGCTTTAAAAACCTGACAGCTATAATTTCATAAACCATAGCAATAAATATCACGTTTTCCTATTGCACACAAACTACAATCATGCATAAAATAGTATGAAATAATCATTAGACATACCATAATTATATGAGAAGATGATTGAATTTACATAAGACTGCACTTTGGCTGGTACTTGTTCATATAAAAGTAACAGTTACTCTGTATAGATTCCTGGAATATGGCAATAACATCACAAACATATGGTATTTAGGAAAGATAAAAAAATGGGGTCAAGTAAGACTGCTACTTAATTTTAATGAAAGATGCATATGCACTCATTTGGATATGAGTATAGGGTTGTTTTACAGTGGCCCAATTCACCACCAGAAAAATCAAAATATATAAGCTTTCTTACATTGCATTTCACTTTCTAGTTAATTTTTAGGACAATAATAATTCAGAATAAAAAGAAAGAAAGAGAGACAAATGAAAAAAGCAATCATTTTCTAATACGTTTTCTAATTTTACTTTTCTTAAAGAAAGTAGAATGAACTGTAACACAGTTCATTCATATAAGACAATTTACCACATCCTCAAAGTTTATTTTAAGAATGCAAAGAGTTTTTTTTAAACTAGAAAGAAGTTAGTGAAACATTCATATTTATTCTGGATGTAAGTCATTTTCATATCATCTGACATTTTAATATTCAGTGTATAAAATGTGAAATTTGTAGGGAATCTTCACATATAAAATTTCATGAATACATAAAATAGTGCAGACCAATTTAGATAATACCAAGTCTCCATTGTAAAATAAAAATTACTTCAATCAAAGCTAAGAAGATATTGAAGCCTTAGGCAAGAAATCAAATTAAGCCAGTAAATTTTAACCATGAAGGTTAATAACTTGAACAAAAGAATACTGATAGCAGGTATGGTGGCATGTACCTGCAATTCTGAGAGTCAGATATAAGAGTGACCCTGCAAGCTCAGGGCCAGCCTGGATTACCTAGTGAGCTCCATGACTGCCAGAGCCACATAGTGTGGTCTTTTCTCAGAGCAATAGAAAAATATTGAAACCTCTGGTTTTGATGTAAGTTTGTAAAATTAACTGGAAACTCTAGTTCCTATGGGAGGGGGAGAGAAACTAATACTGAAAGGTAAAGCTAGAGGCCTGAAGCTGGTACTTCAAGAAAGAAGGCAAGGATGAAAAGAATCTTCCAGTGTTTTAGCCTATAGAGCCGATAGCTTGTAAGACCCACACAGCAGCTGTGGGGAAGAGCATACGAGCTCAAGAAGTTCATCACAGGGGTTACTGCCAGAGCCATTTCACCAGCTGTGTTTGATGGATCAAAAGCAGCAAGCAGGAAGTATAATAAAAAAATATGAAAACCAGTAGCATTAATTAGAATATGCTTTATCACCCTTCGGCAGTTCACAATAATGGTCTTCTGGAAGCTTAATACAATAGTAAGTGTCCTATGATCTAACAGGGGTGTGTTTAGTGTTGAGTAAAATATAGTGGAGCCAGCCCAGAATTTAGAGTCAGTCATAATCTAGGCTTACCTCTGTTGTAATTTATGTGCCACTAAAAGTCTGTGTATGCATACTTGAGATATTATTACTGATGGTACCAAAAGGAAGTAAATGTCATTAGAAGTACTTGTTACACATAATAATAGAAGTGTATGTGTATACATATATGTGCATTATAGTGAAATTATACTCCTTGAAGTGATAATGCTCCCCGCCAAGATAGACTATCTAACAGAAGCCCTAGAACTAGGCATGAGAAACCTCCTTTCAAGTTGTTGGTCAGGAGAGTCCAAGAGACTCAAGAAAGAAAAGAACTTGAAAGTAAGTCCCTATTGCTGAAAATACAACCCTCTTTGGATATAGGATTTGGAGAATTTGAATTGGAAGTGACCCAAAATCCTTCTCCCAGATGGCTAGCTTTCATAGTACCAGAATGTGATATGTAGGCTGCTAAGGGACAAAAGCAATCAATAATCTTCTCGCTCTGAAACCTATGAACAACAGAAATAACCATCATGGCAAAATACCTGAAAAGATCCAGTACTGGCATATGTATCTTGACAACAGCTCTAAGCAACAGCTGTCAAACTGAACTCAAGGACCACTCAAAAGAATGGAATCATGACTGGTACTATAAAACTGGCCAAGTACATGTGACTAGTGAGGTCATGGATTTTAGAGAAGCACCTACTACTGTCACTTTCCTAAACCAGTTTAATCTAAATGTTCATGATTGTCCTCACAGGTAATTACAGTTTTTATGTCTCATCAAAGAAACTTCTTTTTAGCAGATCAAGACCAATAGAGAAAGTCACAATGGATAAAATACAGCCCTGACTGATATATCTAAAACACCATTTCTATCCCTAAGGTTTGAAGAACACTGTAGAAGAGGGGTTAGGAATATTGTTAGAGCCAGAAGATCATGGACGTTATCATAGATCAAGATTGTCTTCCAGTCATGACAGGGAAAGTATATTCATGAAATCTAAAAAAACTTACTTAAGGAATACCTGAACAATGACAACAACAATCATACTAACATGAAAGGAAGTCTCACAGGGCTCCCACCTCAGGTGGTAGAGCTACAAGAAAAGTGTTCAAAGGTTAAGAGCTCTGCTTGCTCTTCCAGAGGTCCTGAGTTCAATTCCCAGCAACCACATGGTGGCTTACAACCATCTATAATGAGATCTGGTGCCTTCTTCTGGTGTTCAGGTGTACATGCAGGCATAACATTGTATACATAATAAATAAATCTTAAAAAAAAAGAAAAAGTAATACTCCATTGTATAGATGTACCACAGTTTCTGCATCCATTCTTCAGTTGAGGGGCATCTGGGTTGTTTCCAGCTTCTGGCTATTACAAATAAAGCTGCTACAAACATGGTTGAGCAAATGTCCTTTTTGTGTACTTGCGCCTCTTTTGGGTATATGCCTAGGAGTGGTATGGCTGGATCTTGAGGAAGCGCTATTCCTAGTTGTCTGAGAAAGCGCCAGATTGATTTCCAGAGTGGTTGTACCAGTTTACATTCCCACCAGCAGTGGAGAACGGTTCCCCTTTCTCCACAACCTCTCCAGCATGTGTTGTCCCTGGAGTTTTTCATCTTGGCCATTCTGATGGGTGTAAGGTGAAATCTCAGGGTTGTTTTGATTTGCATTTCCCTAATGGCTAATGAGGTTGAGCATTTCTTTAAGTGCTTCTCTGCCATTCGATATTCCTCTACAGAGAATTCTCTCTTTAGCTCTGTTCCCCATTTTTTAAGTGGATTACTTGGTTTATTGCTTTTCAGCTTGTTTAGTTCTTTATATATATTGGATATGAGTCCTCTGTCAGAGAAAGGGTTGGTGATGATTCTTTCCCAATCTGTAGGCAGTCGCTTTGTTTTGATGACGGTGTCCTTTGCTTTACAGAAGCTTTTCAATTTCATGAGGTCCCATTTATTGATTGTTGCTCTTAGAGCCTGTGCTGTTGGTGTTCTGTTCAGGAAGTTTTCTCCTGTACCAATGAGTTCTAGGGTATTCCCCACTTGTTTTTTCTAGCCGATTTAATGTGTCTGGTTTTAT
The DNA here is from genome assembly GCF_907164565.1 of Psammomys obesus. Taxonomy (NCBI): domain Eukaryota; kingdom Metazoa; phylum Chordata; class Mammalia; order Rodentia; family Muridae; genus Psammomys; species Psammomys obesus. The sequence continues at coordinate 53,496,244 of NW_026587216.1, read as the reverse complement.
GTTAAGGTCTTTGATCCACTTGGACTTCAGTTTTGTGCAGGGTGATAAGTATGGATCTATTTTCATTTTTCTACATGTAGACATCCAGTTGGACCAGCATCATTTGTTGAAGATGCTATCTTTTTTCCATTGTATGGTTTTGGCATCTTTGTCAAAAATCAGGTGTCCGTAAGTGTGTGGGTTTATTTCTAGATCTTCTGTTCGATTCCATTGATCCACCATTCTGTTTCTATGCCAGTACCATGCAGTTTTTATAACTGTTGCTCTATAGTACAGCTTGGGATCAGGGATGGAGATACCTCCAGAAGATCTTTTCTTGTAGAGGATTGTTTTAGCAATTCTCGGTTTCTTGTTATTCCATACGAAATTGAGAATTTTTCTTTCCAGGTCTGTAAAGAATTGTGTTGGCAATTTGATGGGAATTGCATTAAATCTGTAGATTACTCAGCAATGAAAAATAAGGAAATCATGAAATTTGCAGGTAAATGGTGGGACCTGGAAAGGATCATCCTGAGTGAGTTGTCCCAGAAGCAAAAAGACACGCATGGTATATACTCACTCATATAAACATACAACATAGAATAAACCCACTAAAATCTGTACATCTAAACAAACTAAGCAAAAGAGAGGACCCTAACTAAAATGTTCAATCCCCATCCTGAAAGGCAAAGAGGATGGACATCAGAAGAAAAAGAAAATAGGAAACAACCTCGGAACCTGCTACAGTGGGCCTCTGAAAACCAGAAGAAAACAGGAAACAGTCTTGAAACCTGCCACAGAGGGCCTCTGAAAGCTTCTGCAGTATAGACTGTCAAAGCAGATGCTGAGCCTGATGGCCAACTGATGGGCAGAGTGAATGGAATTTTATGTAAGAAGTGGGAAATAGTAAGAGCTGGGGGGATGGGAACTCCACAAGGAGAGCAACAGAACAAGATAATTTGAACACAGGGAACTTCCCAGAAAATCATACTCCAACCAAGGACTATTTGTGGAGATGACCTGGAACCCCTGCACAGGTGTAGCCCATGGCAGTTCAGTGTCCAAGTGGGTTACATAGTAATGGGAAGAGGGACTGCCTCTGACATAATCTGATTGGCCTGCTCGTTGATCACTGCCCCCTGAGGGGGGAGCAGCCTTACCAGGCCACAGTAGAGGACAATGCAGCCACTTTTGATGAGAACTGATAGACTAAGATCAGAAAGAAGAGGAGAACCTCCCCTATCAGTGGATTTGGGGAGTGGCATGCATGCAGAAAGGAGAGGGAGGGTGGGATCGGGAGGGGAGGAGGGAGGGGCTTATGGGGGGATACAAAATGAATAAAGTGTAATTAATAAAAAATTTTAAAAAAAGGAAAAAAAAAAGAAAAAGAAAATAAGGACCGATGAAAGAGGAAGAGATAGTCTTTCCCAGGATAAGCTCTGAGGGGCTATCCAATACCAAATGGTCAGCCCAAGAAACACATATGTGGGGAGCAAATGTAGTCCTGTTTAAATGTGTTTTATTGACATGGGTACAGTCAGGTTAAGGACCTGAATATCATAGACTCATGGAAAAAGGCAAAGAATTTTCAGAGCCAGATAGAGAAGACTTGTCTAGAATTTAAAAGACCCTGGGCTTGATCTCCAGCACAGCACTGGGATAAAAACAAGAACAATAACAATAATTCATCTCATTAATTTTTAAAATAATTAGCAAAAGCTCCACTTCTATCTTGCATGATTCTATTCTAGCAATAATCATAATTGTTGAGTTGAAATATATAGTTGAAATATATTTGTGTTGTACTATACATGTAGGTTTCTAGGCAGTTTTTCTGTGAAATGGTTTATTGCCAGTATAGCAATACAATTCAATACAGTATTACACTTTGCAATTTATTCATTACCATTATATTTTGAAATTCAGAAAATTTAACTCTGGATGACATACATTCTGTGAAGAAACACCAACTTGTCCGTGTTTTGTGACTATAAATGGTCAACATTATCACATGCCAGTACCATGGGATGACCACCAAGAACAGAAGCAGCAGAGTGGAGCCAATCAGAGCCTAGAAGACAATCTGTGTGCTGCAGAGGGCAGAGCCAGATAAGTGATCCAAGATCCTTGGAAGAGCCCAGAAGATCATGAGTGAATCTTAGATAATTTACGTGGAGTACTTTACTCTGTTGGTTTTGTTTTCATATTGTGACTGTGCCCTGGTTCTTACCTCTTGAAGAAAATATTTAACTTAATTTTGACTTCACAGGAGTCCAAAGCTGAAAAACTGATGTTTTAAAAGAGGTTTTGGATTTTTAAAAGAGATTGTATATTTAAAATTATCTTAAATCTTAATGTGTTTGAATTTGTAAATATATGCGACATTTAAAGTTATTTTTTGTTTCATACTGTAATATTAATATTAACATGCCATCTTGGGGGTAAATGAGAAATAAAGGTTCTAATTGAAAAGTAAAGTGTTTGTGTGCCAAGTTGACAAGGGGTCAGTTGTACCGGTAGTTTTGTGTCACCTTGACACAGGCTACAGTAATCAGAGAGAAAGGAACCTCAGCTGAGAAACTGTCTCCTTAAGACTAGGCTGTAGGTAAGTAAGCCCATGGGGCATTTCTTTCTTTCTTTCTTTCTTTCTTTCTTTCTTTCTTTCTTTCTTTCTTTCTTTCTTTCTTTCTTTCTTTCTTTCTTTCTTTTCTTTCTCCTTCCTTCCTTCCTCCCTCCCTCCCTCCCTCCCTTCCTTCCTTTCTCCCTCCCTTCCTTCCTCCCTCCCTTCTTCCTTCCTTTATTTATTTTTTTGTTTAGGTTTGGGTATTTTTTTCACAGTTCCAGTGCAGTCTCTGGATTTAATAGGACACAAGGTTGAGATAGCCATCTGGCTCAGAAAACTAAACATTCATTTAAAAGAATAAAAAAGTCAAAACAGGGCAAAGATTATTCTACTCCATTCCACCCCACTCTCACAGAAATGAGATAATTTAGACAAATATCAAAAATTTATCAGTGGAAAAGCACATTCAACCAAAGAACATTCGAAACACTAACATGACTATTTCTATAACCCAGCACAAAAATCCAGATAATGTAAGAATTTCCTAAAATATCATCAGCCTTTAATTATGGTGTCTTTTATTAAACATCACTATCAAGGTAGAACAGACTTACAGTTAATTCAGCAAAACTTACCAGTCTTGCTTAACTATGGACATTATTATTCAAAGACAATGTCGTCAGTTTTATTAATTAGTAAATTAATGAATTGAGGATATCCAGACCTGTGTAGCTGAGGTCAACCCTTTAAGAAAATAGGCATGAGAAACCAGCCAGTAAGCATCAGTTCTTCATGATCACTGCATCATGTCTTGCCTCCAGGATCCTACCCTATGTGAGTTGCTGCCCTCACTGCTTTCGATGATGAACTGATAATGAAACTGTGAGTGAGATAAAAAAAACATTTTAGATTCTTTATCAAATAATTAAATATAGCTTTATTTCCTCTTTATTACTTGCCTAAATACTATATGTATGCATATATACTAATATAAATGATGGTATTATGGTTTCTCCAGAATTATTCTTCTATGTGTAGTGCAATACCAAAAACTGTGTATTAGTAAGAAATTTGGTATGTTGAAAAATTAAAGAAAAAAATTCTAGCATTTATCTCTGCTATATATTCTGAGCTATAGAGAGAGAAACAAAGAGAACAGCAGGAACTATGAGGTTTACCCAGCAACTTAAGAATGTTAAGCCCTGTTCAGAGTTTAGAAACTGCTTTGTTATTGATTTTCTCAGTCATCAATGACTTTGAACCTTCCCAACTGCTTTTCCACAATGATGTAATGTTTTATCCAAGTTTTCCCTTGATCTAGGGAAACAACAGGGGGGTAGACTTGATTGAAATACATTGTGTTCATGTATACAATTTTCAAATCACAATAAAAATATTTAAGAAAAGATTTACATTAACGAATTTTTATCTGCAAGTAAATATACTATTTTAAATTTTCTGAGACATCTCTGAATACAAGCTTTTTTAATTCTATTCAGATTAATATTCACTAGACTTATTCCTTCTCGTGTCTGTTCTTGTGCAAGTGTTACAGTACTTTTAGTGAGGAAGTTTCTGAATCTTCCAGTTTATTATCTAAAGAGCTTACAAAACCTTACAGTTCATAAGTTTCTCAACATAAAAGCTTGTTATAAAAAAAAAGTTTTGAAAATTTGAAGAGGGAAACTTTAAACACCTCAGGAATAACTTTGTCAACTTCAATATATTTAAAGTGTTTTTTAAAAATCTAGATTATATTTTGTTCCAATTTAAACAAACTGTATTTAAGAATCAATCAACATTTTCCTTTTATTAAAAATGGAATAGCATGACCTCAAGATCCAGCTATACCACCCATCGGCATGTACCCAAAAGATACCCCACCATTCAATAAGGACATTTGCTCGACTATGCTCATAGTAGCTTTATTTGTAATAGCCAGAATCTGGAAACAACCTAGATGTCCCTCAATGGAGGGATACAGAAATTGTGGTACATCTACACAATGGAATACTACTCAGCTATTAAAAACAAGGAGATCATGAAAGGCAAATGGATGGAACTAGAAGAGATCATCCTGGGTGAAGTAATTCAGCAACAGAAAGACAGTCATGGTATACACTCATTTATAAACTGATATTAGCCATATAACATAGGATAGCCATCTACAGACTTAAAGAAGCTAAATACTTAGAAGGACCCTAGGGAGGATGCTTAAATCTCATTCAGAATGGCAAACAGGATAGATACCAGAAGCTGTGGAAGAGAGGAAACAGGATGGGAGCCTACTACAGAGGGTCCTCTGAAAGACTCCACCCAATGGGGATATAAGCAGATGCTGATACTCACAGCCAAACTTGGGGCAGAGTGCAGGGAGTCTCATGGAAGAAGAGGGAGATGGGGATAGAGGGACATGGAGGGGATAGGAGCCCCACAAGGAGTCCAACAAAGCTAAGGGATCTGATCCCAGGGAGTCCTGCAGAGACTCATGCACCAACCCAAGACTATGCATGGAGAGGACCTAGAACCCCTGCTCAAATGTGGCCAATTGGCAGCTCAGTGGATCTATGAGTGAAGGGAGCAGGGACTGCCTCTATTATAACTCGGTTGCCTGCTTACCCCTGGTGATGTGGCCTTGCCAGGCGGCAGAGGAAGAGGATACAGGCAGTCCTGATGAGACTTGGCAAGCTGTGGGCAGGCTGCAATGGTGGAGAACTTCCACTTTCAGTGGATTAGGGGAAGGGGATGGGGGGAAGAGGGAGGGAGTGTGGGACTTGGGGAGTTGAGGAAGGGGGCTTCAATTAAATATATAATAAATACATTATGAAGAAAAAATAATAAATAACTATTTAAAAACAAAAAAATAAAAAAATAGATTTTTTTTCCCTCAAATGATATCTCTTGATTATGGTTTTCCTTTCATCTACTCCTCCCAATTTCTTCCCACCTCACTTTCTATATGGATTCACCCCTTTCTGTGTTTCATTAGAAACAAAGAGGCTTCTATGAAATAAAAATAAAATCAATAAAATGTAACATACTGTAATTAGATAAAACAACAGAAAGAAAAGAGCCTAAGAAAAGGCACTAGAAAAACTCATTCATCTGCACATGCAGGAATCCCATGAAAACCCTAAACTGGGAGACATGATATATATGCCAAAAACCTGTAGGGTAAAAAAGAAAGAGAAGGACATAAATAAAATTAAATAAGAATTGGGATCAAGATCTTTCCCTGAGTCTTTTTCTTGATTATGAGACCTATTTCCTCCTAATGGGTTGCCTTGTTCATCTTTAATGTGATGGTATGTGTTTGGTCTTGTTGCAGCTTGCTCTACCTTGTTTGGTTGATGTTCCTGGGAAGCCTGTTATTTTTTGAGGGGAGATAGAATGGGTAGGATATAAATATGGGAATGAAAAAAAATAAAATTAAATATAATAAGATCTTTTAAAAAGGAAGAGCCTTCAATGGAATACTACTCATCAATTAAAAACATGAAAATCATGAAATTTGCAGGCAAATGATGGGATCTAGAAAAGATCATCTTGAGTGAGGTATCCCAGAAGCAGAAAGATACACATGGTATATACTCACTTATAAGTGGATATTAGACACATAACATAGGATAATCATACTAAAATCTGTACACTTAAGGAAGCTAATCAAGAAGGAGGACCTTGGGTAAGAAGCTCAATCTTCATTCAGAAAGGCAAATGGGACAGACGTCAGAAGAGGGAGAAAACAGGAAACAGGACAGGAGCATATCACAGAGGGCCTCTGAAAGAGGCATACCACACAGGCAGGGTATCAAAACATATGCTGAGACTCAGCCAAACTTTGGGCGGAGTGCAGGGAATCATATGAAAGAAGAAGGAGATAGAAAGACCTGGAGGGGACAAGAGCTGCACAAGGAGAGCAACAGAACCAAAAAATCTGAGCACAGGGGTCTTTTCTGAGACTGATACTCCAAATAAGAACCATTCATGGAGATAACCTAGAACCCCTACACAGAAGTAGCCCATGGCAGATCAGTGTCCAAGAGGGTTTCCCAGTAATAGGAACAGGGACAATCTCTGACATGAACTCAGTGGCTGGCTCTTTGATCAGCTCCACCTGAAAGGGGAGCAGCCTTACCAGGCCACAGAGGAAGACAATGAAGCCAGTCCTGATGAGACCTGATAGACTAGGGTCAGATGAAAGGGGAGGAGGACCTCTCCTATCAGTAGACTGGGGGAGGGGCATAGGAGAAGAAGAGGTAGGAAGGGTGGGATTGGGAGGGAACGAGGAAAGGTACTACAGCTGGGATACAAAGTAAATAAATTGTAATTAATAAAAATAAAATTAAAATTAAAAACAATAAAACAAAGAACCTTCAAAGGTGCCTTTGAGTTCACTTTTCACTACTGGGCATGAAGCCTGCCCTTTAGAGTAGCTGTTTCTTCAATGAGACTCCCTTAGAAGAAACTGAACTTTCATTTGCAAGTGTTTATTAGGTAGAGATAGCTTTTCAGTTAGGGAAGGGGTGTCTACTTCTCCTTTCATCCCTAGAACCTCAAGGGCTGCAACCCCATGCTGCCCATTGATCAGGTTGATGTAGTGCCCTCCACCCTCTCTGGCTCTTACACTCTTTCTGGCTTCGCTACCGTGGGGTTTCCTGAAACCTGAGGAAGAAAATAAAGATATCCCATTTAGGGCTGAGTGTTTCAACGTCTCTTACCATCTGTATAATGTCTGGCTAAGGGTCTTCTGTTCCTGTCTTCTGCAGGAGGGAGCTTCTCAATGCCTGAACAAGGTACTGATATATAAGTATTAACTTATAATTTCAAGAACTGATTCTTTTACTTATGCTTTAAGACTTAAAGGCACATTTTGTCTTACAAAGTACTCATAAATTTTGGCTTTATTTTTCAGTTTATTTCTTGTTTACTCACTGTTGTTCTCTAATTACTCTTCTTTAGTCTTAGTATTTAATTCAATTTGCTTATTCTGTTGGTTCTTTAAAGAACTAAATTTTGGATTTGATGACCTTTCCCAACTGATGTGGTTTTCATTATTTTGTTATGCTTATTTTTTACTATCACTGATTTTTCTATGGGTGGTTAATTTTCAAAGATCATTCTAACTTCTTGAGTTTAGTCCTTTTAAGATTTATTAAATTTTATTTTCATTGCTTTTAATTGTATATTTGCATGTGGGTACATACATATGAATGCAGGTGCTGAAGAGACCAAAATGGCTGGGTCCTTCTGATGCTAGAATGATGTGAGAGCTGAGCACTGGAATGTGAGTCCTTTACAAAAGCAGTGTTCACTCTTAACTACTGATCCATCTCTCCAGCTTCAGATTAACACTTTTATAAGAGAAAAGCAAAATGCAAAGTAGAAAAAACATCACCTATCTTTTTAAAGGAGCAACATCCTGGTTGGAAAAGGCACAGCAAAACATTTTTCCTGCAGCTGCCAGTGCACAGAAACTCATTTGGAAGTTTCAGCTCTTGAAGTTAAATGTACTGTGCATTTTCTCATTTGGAGTTTTGTGACGTGTGAGATTAAATGCACTGGGCAGTCTGTTAACCAAATTTTCATCATACTTTACAAAGTTAATATATGCTTCTAACAGTTTTTAGTGTTTCCATTAATACAGAAAATATATCTTCACATCCACAGAGCTGTAATCTTCATTGCTTAATTTTTCTCTAGACTTGGAAATCAATTTTTAAAATGTTATATGGGATAAGTATGTTGTACCTTCATTGATGAAACTTTATCAAAATAAAAAAATATTTTTGTGTTAGTAATTTTTAAACCTTCAAGGATAAAATTGGTCTATGAAACACCAAAAATTTATGGAAGAACAAAAAATTAATAGTCAATTTATTTAAGAATTATCCAAGATATATGCTAGAATATGAAAATTCTGAGAAATCACATGGTAGTTAAAACAAAAAATTCCAGAAAGAGTGGCAGTTCTAATGTCTCCCCATGTCCTAGCACTTCACTGTCCAGCAGGGCTTCTATGGAGACCAACACGCTGTCTCCTCCTCATCTGAGCTGTGGTTAGTGCAGTTCTGTTCAGGTCACCTGGGGAAAAACCTCAGTTCCCACAGCTCTCTCCTGTTGCTAAGCGATACTTGTGCAGTGGTAACCTGGTTAGTGTGACAGTACACTGTCTCCAGGACACACTGCCAATTGTGTGCAGGATTCCCTGATCCTGGGGGCCTGCTGTGTCACTGTGCTGTGTACCCCTACCAGACATGCCTAGGCCAGCGTGTTATAACCTGGTTCCAGTGTGTAAGTCCATTATGCATATCTGTGCATAATTGTTCTAAAGGATATTATTTTGTGGATATATGTGTTTGTAGTGTACATTGCAATATTATGTAAAATAAGATCTGCATATGAATGATGCAACCAACCATTCAAGTGTCATGGCAATGAAAGGAGCAAATAAACCTTGAACAGTGAAAAAATTCATATACTGTTCTTTGTTTTCCTAAAAAATTATGTCTTGTTTTAACAATAATAACAAAGAATACTAAATAGAATATGTTTTAAGAAACTATGGCTTAATCAGTGATCCATATATCTTTCTTGAACCCAGTGTTTCTGTAATGAATAAAATGATCAGTTATGCAAGTTCTGATATTTGTACTAAGTGTTTGAATAAATAAAGAAATGAGACAAATGGATAAATTGAATGAGTCCTGGACTCAATCAACAATATTTACCATTAAAGAAAACTGGATTAGGGATGACCCCTAACATATGGGGTAACTGACCTTTGATTATGAATGCAGGCAACTACTTAAGTTGGTTACAGTCTTTGCTTCTTTGATTGGGCCTGCTAAAATTAGTAAATTTATCTATCCACTGTCAATCTGGAGTATTTGTTGTATTCAATTCATAGTTTTTCTGTTCAGTTAATAAAGGTATTTGACCCATAATTGTTCTGTAATCAATGGTCTCTTTCAAGGGAAGATCAATGTGAATATTTACTTTCATCATAAAATTAACATAATTTTCTGAATTTATAGTTTTATATAAAATTCATCAAATGTCACATATGCAAGTATAAGCACTGTAATATTATACATATTTGAGCAATGCTAAGAGTTTCTCAGGGTTCAGAAGCCTGTTAGAGATTAAATAATGCCGATAATATCTGTAAATTATAATTTCTCTTTAGCATTTTTTCAAGAGAGTGCTGTATATAATGGTTAGAGGAAATATTATAAGATGCATTCTGCAAATATACCAGCTATCTTCTTCGTTTAAACATGTATGGTACTCTAGTAATAAAACCCTCCATTTTTATTTTATAATCATATAGACAGAAAAGTCAGGTCCTTGATATGTTGCTGGGTCTCAGGATTTTAAATTTATGTCCAGACAGATTTAGATTTGGAAGATTTAAGTGGACTGTGAATTGAAAGTCTTATCCTTCTTTAAAATTTAGCTTTCAAAAATATTTGATCATGCATTGTGTATTGTCAAGGGAGGAAAGCATTCAGTAATTCCACCCATCCATGCTGACAATAAATCACAAAAATAACCACTAAGATATCTTTTAGGATGTAATAGTGGCACTCATAGCATCACAATAACCAACAATACAATAAAACATAAAGCCAACTAAATCGGAGGCAAAACATGCCTTTCACTGTAAACCTGACCAACTACCTGAGATGAGTAACACTATGCATGTTAAAGGAGAACCTACTACCACCACTTTAGTAGAACGCACAAGTGCTAAGTGCATTCTAAAACTTATCTTCGTAGCCACAGTAAATTTAGCTTTAATCCCTCACCAAAGAAACTTAGCATAAAAGATGAAGACCATCACAGAAAACTACAACTGTTCTAAATTGAGATCAACTGATCGAGGGTGCTGCGATCCATTTGATCTATTGTCAACACAAATCCTATACCTAAGATTCAGGCAATATCAAAGAAGAGGGGTAAAATATATTGTAAGAACCAGAGAAAGAGAATGTGTCTCCTAGAATTACAAAGAAGCTTCAGCTATGACACCTCAACAATACGTCTGACTAAAGAAGACCTGAAGAATGACAACACAAATAGACATACTACTGTGAAAGATGGAAATCTCACAGTGATTCATCCTTAGACAGAGAACTACAGGGAACTCGTGCCTGCTTAGAGAAGGAGAATCAGAATCAGACTTGCCTAGATATCATCACAAAAATACAAGCAATAGGAAATATCAAGCCAAGGGTACTGTACCTATACCTACCAGTCTTGTAGAAATATTTGCCAATGAGAACTGCCTAGAAAAATAATTTAAATAATCATAAATTTTATGCATGCATAAAATGTATGAATTCATCCAAAAGGTTTAAAGAAGACACAAAGAAAAAGCTAAATAAAAATATAATAAGAAAAAAACCTAAGAAAAACAAATGCATGAGTGATGCCCTTAGAAAACATAAAAATGATAGAAATAACAAAGAATCCATAACAGAATTCAATAAAAGGGTAGAAACATTGAAGAGGATTCAAGTTAAGTAAACATCTAATTTTAAATGCTAAAATCGTTGGAGGCAAGGCAAATTTTGGGTTCAAGCTTTTATGAGTGATGTCCTTCTCCCTCCACTGGAAGTCCCACCTGGCTACAGGAGGTGGCCACGTCAAGGTCTGTAACCCTAGCTGCTAGAAGTCTCAGCTAGGATAACCCTAATGGACTCCTGATAGCCTCTGCTGTTCCAGAGATGGCTTCCTACCAATTTCCATTCTTTCTCTCTATCCTCCCCAACATTCACCCACCCCTGCTCTCCACACAACTGAACCCCACCCTCTTTACCTTCCCCACCCCTCTCCCACCTAGTTCCCTCCCTCCGTCTACTTCAGATGTCCACTTTATTTCCTGTTCGGAGTGAGATGCAGCATCTTTACTTTGGCTCTTCTTGGGTTCTTTGGGCCTGTGGATTATGGCCTCCTGTACTTATGAATACATACCATGTGTGCCTTTCTGCTCAAGGTTGCCTCACTCAGGGTGATCTTTTCTAATTCCATCCATTTGCCTGAAAACTGCATATTTTTTTTGCTTTTAATACCTGAGTGGTATTCCATTGTATAAATGTACCACATTTTCTTTTTCCATTCTTCAATTGAGAGACAGCTAGGTTGTTTCCAGGAAAAGTATGTGTTTAGTCCTGTTGTGACTTGAGGTGCTGGTGGGTTGATACCTTTTGGGAACCTCCCCATCTCTGACAAAAAAGAGGGGGGATGAGGTTGTGGAGGTGGGGCCTGGAGAAGAGGAGGGAAGGGGCTGGGATCAGGCTGTAGAGAGATTAAATAAATAAATAAACAATGGAAAAAATTCAAAGGAAAGTCTTTCAAGCAGAAGGAATCAAGCTGAAGACAGAATATTAGAACTTAAAGGCTAAGTAGAGGATCTAGATGAAATAATCAAGGACTGTATATATATATATACATATTTAAATGAAAGGAACATACAGAAAATATGGAAAATATCAAAAGACAAGACCTATGGACTATAAGCATAGATAAGGGGGAATTTTATGTCAGTCTCATAGATCAGATTTCTAACACATTCATAGATGAAAACTTTCTTAAATTAAGAAAAGAGACACCCATGCAGATATAAGAAATACACAGAATACTAAACAGACAAGACCAGAAAAGAAAACTCTCCATGGCATAACAGAGTTAAAACACTAAATATACAGAACAAAGAAAGTAACAGAGTTAAACCACTAAATATACAGAACAAACAAAGTGTATTTAAAGCTTCAGGTGAGGAGACACAAGTAACAAATAAAGAAAAGCCTGCCATAATTACAGCTACTTTTAAATGGAAACTTTGAAAGTTATTAGAACCTTGAACAATGCATTCCAAGTACTAAAATTCCATTATGGCAACCTAGATCAAAACTAAAAAAACTTTTCTTTAAGTGTTTCTCTGCCATTCAATATTCCTCTGTTGAGAATTCTCAGTTTATCTCTGTACCCCATTTTTTATTTTTATTTTTTTAACTTTTATTAATTACACTTTATTCACTTTGTATACCCCATAAGCTCCTCCTTTCTTCCCTCCTAATCCCACCTTCCCTCTCCCTTCCTTACACATGCCCCTCCCCAAGTCCACTGATGGGGAGGTCCTCCTCTCCTTCCTTCTGATCTTAGTCTATTAAATCTCATCAGGAGTGGCTGCATTGTCATCTTCTGTGGCCTGGTAAGGCAAGGAGCCTCATTAGCGCAGTAGGTAGCGTGTCAGTCTCGTAATCTGTACCCCATTTTTAAAATTGGATTGCTTGGTTTGTTGGTGTTTAACTTCTTAAGTTCTTTATATATTCTGGATATTAGCCCTCTGTCAGATATAAGGTTGGTGAATATCCTTCCCAATCTGTATGCTGTCGTTTTGTTCTGGCAATAGTGTCCTTTGCTTTACAAAAGCTTTTCAGCTTCATGAGGTCCCATTTATTGATTGTTGATCTTAAAACCTAGGCTGTTGGTGTTCTGTTCAGGAAGTTGTCTCCTGTGCCAATGAGTTCAAGGTTTTTCACCACTTTTTCTTCTAACAGGTTTAGTGTGTCTGGTTTTGTGTTGAGGTCTTTGATCACTTTAGTTTTGTGCAGAGTGATAAACATGGATCTATTTGCATTTTTCTACATGTAGATATCCAGTTAGACTGGCACCATTTGTTGAAAATGTTATCTTATTTCCACTGTATGGTTTTAGCTTCTTTGTAAAAAAACAAGCAACTGTAGGTGTGTGGATTTATTTTTGGTCTTCGATTCGATTCCATTGATTCACCAGTCTGTTTCTATGCCAGTACACACAGTTTTTATTACTGTTGCTCTATAGTACAGCTTGAGATCAGGGATGGAGATACCTCCAGAAGATCTGTTGTTGTATAGGATTGTTTTAGCAATTCTGGTTTTTTTGTTTTTCCATATGATTTCACCTTACACCCATCAGAATGCCTAAGATCAAAAACTCAAGTGACAACACATGCTGGAGAGGACGTGGAGAAAGGGGAACCCTCCTTGTTGGCGGGAATGTAAAATTGTACAAACACTTCAGAAATCAATCTGGCACTTTCTCAGACAATTAGGATTAGCGCTACCTCAAGATCCAGCTATACCACTCCTAGGCATATATCCAAAATATGCTCAAGTAAACAACAGGGCATTTGCTCAACCATGTTCGTAGCAGCTCTATTTGTAATAGCCAGAATCTGGAAACAACCCAGATGTCCCTCAACGGAGGAATGGATAAAGAAATTGTGCTACATTTACACAATGGAATAATACTCAGCTATTAAAAACAAATAAATCATGAAATTTGCAGGCAAATGGTGGGAACTAGAAAAGATCATCTTGAGTGAGGTAACCCAGAAACAGAAAGACACATTTTATATACTCACTCATAAGTGGATATTAGCCATATAACATAAGACAAACATACTAAAATATACACTTCTACAGAAACTAGACAACAAGGAAGACCCTAGGGAAGATGCTCAGTCCTCATTCAGAAGGACAAATGCGATAGACATTGGAAGCAGGAGAAGACAGGAAACAAGACAGGAGCGTCTGGTTTTATGTTGAGGTCTTTGATCCACTTGGACTTTAGTTTTGTGCAGGGTGATAAGTATTGATCTATTTGCATTTTTCTACATGTAGATATCCAATTAGACCAGCACCATTTGTTGAAGATGCTATCTTTTTTCCATTGTATGGTCAGTGGCTGGCTCTTTGGTCACCTACCTGAGTCGGGGGGGGGGGGCAGCCACAGAGGAAAACAATGCAAACAGTCTTGATGGGACCTGATAGACTAGGGTCAGATAGAAGTGGAGGAGAGCCTCCCCTATCAGTGGACTCGGGGAGGGGCATGAGAGAAGAGGAAGGGAGGGTGGGATTGGGAGGGGCTCAGGAAGGGGGCTACAGCTGGGATATAAAGTGAATAAATTGTAATAAATAAAAAATAAAAATGGGGAAACATTAAAAATAAGAAGACTACTGATCAAGATGTCGAATCAGAGGCTGAGACTCATAGCTGAACTTAAGGCAGAATGCAGGAAATCTTATGAAAAAAGGGGGAGATAGAAAGATCTGTAAGGGACAGGAGCTCCAACAGAGCTAAAAAACAAACAAACAAAAAACAAAACAAAACAAAAAAAACTTGAGCCTTGGGGGCCCTAAAGAGAATGATACCCCAACCAAGGACAATGCATGGAGAGGACCTAAAACCCCTGCTCAGATGTAGCCCATTGACTCAATCCCCAAGTGGGTTCCCTAATAAGGGGAGCAGGGGCTTTCTCTAGCATAAACTTAGTGGCAGGCTCTCTGATCATCTCCCCCTGGGGGGTGCAGCCTTGCCAGTCCACAGAGGAAGACAATGCAACCAATCCTGATGAGACCTGACAGGCTAAGGTCACATAGAAGGGGAGGAGGACCTCCTCTATCAATGGACCGGAGGAGAAGCCCAGGGGGAGAAGAGGGAAGGATGGTAGGATTGGGAAGAGAGGGAGGGTGCAACAGCTAGGATACAAATAGAATAAATTGTAATAAATGATAATTAAGAAACAAAAAAACTATCTGCTGTATATAAAGAAGAAATAAAAACTTTCCATAATATAAACAGCCTAAAGGAATACATATGCAACAGACCAAATGTAAAGAATATACAGAAAGCATTATTCTGGCTGAAGAAAAAAATGAGCAGAGTCAACACCTGTAGAAAGAAATATGAAGCCATAATTACTCAAGCATAAAATACCAATGAAAACACAAATAATAAAAAACAAAATCAACAACATAGTGGATGCAATAAAGTCATACTTTTAAATAATAACTTTAGGTATTAATGTCCTTAAGTCTCCAAACAAGATAGGCTGACTACATGGACCAAGAAACCTGATCTATCAGTTATTTATAAGAAATATAGCTTTATAGATAGGCAGTGCCTTGGAGCAAAAGGATGAGCAAAAGCATGCTAATCTAATGGGACCAGAAAGCAAGAAAGGACCCAACAGAAGCAGAGATGAACAAGGAAAACGTTACAACAGCCACCAAAGAAATTTAGAATATCATAAGAAAATACTTCAACAATGAAAACTATGTAAATGGTTGAATATCCATACTCAAATCACCAAATCACCAAAATTGAATCAGGAATAAGTCAGCAGCTAAAAAAGGACCCATAATAAATAAAAGATTGAAGCTGTAATAAAAAGGCTTCCAAAAAATAAATAAAAGACCACAGAAAAATTTTCATTACAATTATACAATATTTCCAGAGAAGATATGTATCCAAATGTTTTTAAAATGAAAAAAATATATATATATATAGAAAAAAAGGAGCACTCCCAAACTTCTTCTATGAAGCCAGTTTTGCTTTAATATCACAATCATGTAAGGATATAACAACAACAACAACAAAAACAATAACCATAAGGAATATAAACTAAAAAATGCTCAATTCTTGTAAATAGAGTATACCAAAAAATTAGCCACTACAACCAAGTTGGCTTTATACATGAAATTTAGGGGTCTTTTTTCATATGCAAGTCAATAAACATAATAAAACACATAAATGTACTTAAAGACAAAAATCATATCATCCTCTCAAAGACACAAAAAGAATCCTTTGATAAAATCCAGCATAATTTCCTGGTAAAAGTCTTAAAGAATATAGGGTTAGAGGAAAATACCTCAACACAATAAAAGTTATATATGAGAGGCTCACAGCCAATACCATCCTATTTTCTGCAGAAAAACACTGACTCAATCCCACCTAAGTCCGGAACTGTCCACTATCCCTACTCCTTTTGCATATCTTTCTTGAGTCACTAGCAACAGCAATATCAAGAGGAGGAAATTTAGAGAAATAAATAGGATGGGAATGCAAACAGTCTCCATGCAGATAGCATGATATGTGCATTAGATTAGATTTTCCAAAACATATATGAAAATACTTTCAAGTATGATAAATTTGGCAATGTAACAGGATATGGAATCAGCTTGCACAAATCAGCAGGTTTCTATGCCCCAACAGCAAAATACAGTGAAAGAAAACACACTTTATTCACAGTAGCCTTGAAAATAAAATACTAGGAATAAATCAAACCAAGGTAGCAATTAAATTACACTACAGTTAAAACTTTTTAATTAATTAATTAATTAATTTTAAAGCCTGGTCATAGCCCTATCCCTCCTCACCTCCCAGTCCCACCCTACTTCATGTTTCCCCAACCTCCTTCCCTATTACTCAAAGAAGGGGAATTCACCTTCCCATCCACCCCAGCTCATCAGGTCATATTAGAGTTGAGCATGTCCTCTTCTCCTATGGCCTCGCAAGGCAGTCCTTCCAAGGAGAAGTAATTGAAAAGCTGGCAAGAGAGTCAGTGTCAGAGATAGCTCCTACCCTCCAAAGTAGGGTAACCACATGAGGGCTAAGCTGTCCATCAGTTACGTCTTTGTAGGGGGCCTAGGTCTAGTCCATTCAAGGTCCTTGATTGGTGCTCCAGTCTCAGCAAGCCCTTCTTAGCCCTGGTTAGTTGTCTCTGTTGGTTTTCTTGTTGAGCTCTTGTCACCTCCAGCTCCTTTCCTCCTTCCCCCCACTTTTTCCACATGACACTCTATGCCTCTCCCAAAGTTTGGCTGTGAGTCTTAGCATCTGTTTAGAGGATATGAAGATGGAGATCAGACCTGGGGTGAACAGGGGCAGGAAGACAAAAGGACTGTAGGTAAAAGAAACTGTGGGAGAGGGCATCTCTTTGACAAGCTTGAGCCCTAAACCAAGGTAGGCTCCATGGGAGATATAAAAGAGACTCTAGCAGAGACTCTTAGTAGCAGGGGCCATAGAGACAGAAAAGGACACCCTCTAACTAGACAAGTCTGCTAGTAGAGGAAGGGGAACACCATCCCACCCACAAAAAACTTTTTCTCAAAATTCACCCTGCCTACAAGATATTCATGGATTAAGATATAGCAGAGACTGAGAGAGGTCCAATGAATGCCTGCTCCAACCCAAGACCCAACCCATGGAAGACAACCCAACCATGACACTGTTAAGGATACTATGCTTGCAGACAGGAGTCAAACAGAGTTGTCCTCTGAGAGGCTCCACCCAGCAGTGCCTCAAAACATATGTTTAGAATCACAGTCAATTAAAAGTTTTAGCTTCTGAAGAAAAAGATGAGAAAGACTAGAATATAGAAAGACACACTATGTCCATGGTATTTTATCAAAAGCTATTTACAGATTAAATGCAAAGCTAATCAAAATAACTATCTCATTCTTCACAGAAATAGAGAAATATAAATTATATATGGAATCATATACTATATAAAAAAGAATTCTGACCAAAAACAACAATGCTGGAGGGATTACTTTAGATCTCATTATATATATATGTACACACACACACACACACACACACACACACACACACACACACATATATAGAGAGAGAGCCATAGTAATAAAAATGTGGTAAAGGCATCAAAGAATGAAATTAAAGTCCTAAGCATGAGTACAAGTAGCTTTATTTTGGGAAATGGACATAGTATTTAAAAAAGACTCTTAATTAATTATAACTATGTCCAGAGATTGGTGCATCTCTAACAACATCAGGGAAGTTTCTTCTTGCAATAGATGGTTACTAGCTCACAGACCAGCAGCTGGTCAAACTGCAGAAGATACCTGGAACCTGCTCAGATGCAGCCCATGGTGACTCAGTCTCCAAGTGGGCTCCCTAGGAAGGGGAACAGGGACTGTCTCTGACATGAGCTCAGTGGCAGGCTCTTTGGTCACCTCCCCCGAGGGGGGAGCAGCCTTACCAGGCCAGTCCTGATGAGACATGATAGGCTAGGGTCAGATGGAAGGGGAGGAGGACCTCCCCTATCAGTGAACTTGGGGAGAAGAGGGGGGAGGGTAGAATTTAGAGGAGAGATGGAGGGCTACAGCTGAGATACAAAGTGAATAAATTGCAATAAATAAAAAATAAATTAAAAAAATAAAAGAAACAAAAAGATACTATAGAATTCTTAGCCCTAAATGGGACAGGTATATCATATCCTTCTTCTTAAAACTCAAGGATCATTGTGGAAGAGGAGGTAGAAAGACTGTAAAAGCAAAAACAGTAGGTGAGTCAAATGAAAGAGTGTTTTTCATATATAGCAGGGGAGTTGAACATAGGAACTCACAGTTTGTGAGAGCATACATAAGACCGGCTCAAGACAGAGAAAATTTCAGCATGGAGATGGGAGGTGGGCACAATATCTTCCCTAGCAGAGAAGATATTGACAATTGATAGCTGCAGGGAGAGAGTTATTTTTCTCAAAGGTGTATTTTTCTTAACAGTTTTCTTAAGGTTGACCATGCTCCAGTGAATGGCTGTACATCCAATGGTATATTGGCACACAAATTGGACTCTATGAGTTTACTAAAAATGAAGACAAGTTGAGAAGATAGAGAAAGGTGCTGACTTTTGGAGGAGTTTGAGAAGGGGATATAGTTAAATATAAAGTATGAAATTTACAAAAAATAATCAAAATCAAAGAAATAGATTATATAATTCATAAGAAAATAAATTTAAAATCACTTTATTATATATGAAATAATTCAGACTCAGAAAGAAAAAAATGACATATTTTCAACTGTATTCAGAATTTTTAAATTTTTATTTAGTTTTTATTAAATGTATTTATTTTTATTACAGTTTATTCATTTTTTTTTATCCCAGCTGTAGCTCACTCCCTTTTCTCCTCCCAATCCCACCCACCCTCCTTTCCTCATCTCCTCCCATAGCCCTCCCTAAGTCCACTGATAGGGGAGGTCCTCCTTCCCTTCCATCTGACCCTAGCCTATCAGGTCTCATAAGGACTGGCTGCATTGTCTTCCTCTGTGGCCTGATAGGCTGCTCCCCATCTGAGGTAGGTGATCAAAGAGCTAGCCACTGAGTTCACATATTCAGAATTTAAACTTAAATATTAAGAGGTCACCAGGCTCCAATTGATGAGGCCAAAGCAAAGGCCACAGACAGTCCTAGTTAAATTGAATAGGTCACAAAATAAAATAAAAAAATATGAATATTGGAGAGAAATTTGTAGGAAAGAGATAAATATGAGTTAGATAAAGAAGAAGAGTAGTAAGAGTAATTAGAATGCATTGTATACATGCATGAATTGTCAATAAACAAGTTTAACTAATTTTTAAAAATAAAAAAATAAATATTTACACAAAGCATAATGGAAAGAAATTGCCTTAATGGCAGAAACATTACTTGTGATGAATTGCAGCAAGGGCAAGGTTTAACAGGATAGTGTAATGAAACAGTAAATAAAATAACTGTGCATGCAAAAAAATGTCATAATAATATTATTTTATACAATAAGTATATATTAAAAGCAAAATAGTCAAATAAAATTGTATTTGTTAAAATAATAATAAAAATATTATCCAAACATTTAATAATGTTTAATTGGAATTTACATTTAGACTATTAACAGTTTTATAACCTTAATTAAAATGATTGTTTTACTAAATAAAATGAATACAAAAGCTTAATATGATATATTTTATTTTTTTCCTTCTACATATTAAATACTATGTGTTTATTTTTGATTTAGCACATATTTGAAATTCATATTAGCTACACTACTACTTCTTAATAGCCACCTGTAGCTACTAGCAACCAAGTCAAACAGTTAAGTAGAGGGTAAATGCATTTCTCTGAGGAGAGGTCCTACAGAATCCCCTACTATACCCATGTTTCAGAACAAAATTTATTGGGTGTTTTCACGTCACTCTTGAAACTCTCATAAATCCTGCTGGGGGTGGGGGAGGTGAAACAAATTTCTAAAACTTGAAGAAAATATACACAACCAAAGAATGGGGCTGGAGAGTTGGCACCTTTGAAAAACCAGTTGTTGTTCAAACATAGGGATTGAATTCAGTCTCCAGAATCCATGTAAAAAGCCAGGTGAAGCTGATATGTGCCTATAATCATGTTGCTGGAGAAGCAGACACAGAAAGAGTCCTGGACTCCATTGCCAGCCAGTGCAGCTAATCAACAAGCTCCAGGTTCAGTGAAAGACTCAGTCTCAAAAAATATGGTGGAAAGTGAGTGAAGTAGATACCTGAACTAAACTTATGGTTTCCAAAGAGAGAGTGGGGGTAGAAAGAGATAACTGATATATTTAAAGAGAGTCCCAAGTATAGCATTAGTGTAGAAAATAAGGTCAAGATTGGACAGAGAGGCTTAAAAATTACTGAAGACAATTTTTCAAAAACTGTTGCTTCCCACTAGCTTATTATAGGTGGATATCTATATAATTAAGAGCCTCATGTCACCTTTGAGTGTCACTTCTGTCAGCATCAGTCTCTCACCTAATATTATATGCTTTTGTCATCTGCAAACCTAAAATTCAACCTGCAGAGTTGCGAAGTAGAAATGCACGTTTCACGTCTTTTATCAAGAGCATAAACTACAGCAATGCATGCCTTCCTTGCCTTGAAAAGATGACTATTTCAAAACACTGAGAGCAGAAAACATAGTCTTCTTTAGGGAAGAGCACATCCTTTGATTATCCAGTACCAAACGGTCAGCCCTAAAAATATCCATGCAAGTAACAGTATACATACAGAGCATGTTGTTTTTTATTTTTAGGAATATATATTATAAACATACACAGACACACATATGTATATAAACATCTATATGTGTACACAAATTTGTAACAATTTTTTACACAGTTTATGATTTTTTTTTAAAGCAAAGGTTTGATACATGAAAGGATTTTGAGGGAGAAAAGGAAAGGGGAAAATGATGTGATTATTAATTTTATTCTCATAAAATAAAAATATACCAAAAGGAATCTCATGAATTGCTTATCAGCTAGTTGTGCTTCATCTATGACTCTATTTTTATGATAAGTCTCTACCTGGAGTATTTTTAGTGACTTGAATATGAGAAATTTTAAACATTCTTGTTTACTTGATTACCTCACAGTGCCCAATATCTAGATGGTCTATTTTAGTCATTCTACTAGAATTAGAATTTCTGTTGCAGACAGCAAGCCACTAACCCATACACTGCCATATTGACTGGGCTATCTTTCTCTGATCTACACAGTCTTTAGAAATTCTTTTAAAAATACCTGGTACTTAAATGTTACAAAATAAACAAACACACTTGTCCACATTTTTCCTTCAAGAAACTCTATTAAGTCAGCCTGTTGACTGACAGGCAGCTGAATATTAGAGTGACCCACACGCCCTTCCTCAGTGTTCTGGTTTAAGCAGACATTCCTACAACTCATGAAAATGAGACAAATGGAAGCTCAGCGTCTCAGCCAGGCGGTAGTGGCATATGCCTTTAATCCCAATGCTTGGGAGGCAGAGGCAGGAGGACCTCTGTTAGGTCCAAGACAGCCTGGTCTGTAGTTTGAGTTCCAGTACACAGAGAAAACCTGTCTTGAAAAACAAAAACAAAAACTCCACAAAACAAAAACAAACAAACAAAAAACATACTGCCTCATTATTATTATTATTATTTATAATTTATTCACTCTGTATCCAGGTTTTAGCCCACTCCCTCATCTTCTCCTGGTCCCACCCCTCTCTCCCTCTTCCTCTCCTAGTCCACTGATAAGGGAATTCCTCCTCCCCTACCATCTCACCCAGCCTGTCAGGTCCCATCAGAACTGCCTGGATCCTCTTCCTCTGTGAGTTGGCAAAGTTGCCCCACCAGGGAGAAGTGATCAAAAAGCAGGCAACTCAGTTTATGTCAGAAACTGTCTCTTCTCCCCTTACTAGGAATCCACATGGAGACTGAGCTGTCTAAGGGCTGCATCTGAGCAGGGGTCTAGGTCCTCTCTATGAATGATCTTTGGTTGATGCATCTGTCTTTGAAGTACCCCCTGTGCCCACTTTTATTTTTTTGACTTGTTGGTCTCCTTGTGGGTCTTCTGTCCACTCTGGGTCCTTCTATCTCCCCTTTCTTCCATAAGACTCCCTAGGCTCTGTCCAAAGTTTGGCTTGGAGTCTCTGCATCTGCTTCAATCTCGTGCTGGGTGGAGTCTTTTAGAGAACATCTGTGGTAGGCTCCCATCCTGTTCCCTCCCTCTCTTTTACCGCTTCTTAAGAATTATATGTTAAAATGCAATATTACTTTGTAGGGACATATTATTCTTCAGAATGTCAACAATTTTGTTGTTTTAAAATATCATAATAAGAAAAGTGTGGGGGCAGAGATCCTAAGCTTTATTAAGAAACAGAAGAGAAGAAAATCTATCAAGCAGTCAAAAAAGTGTCAGTGCTGCAAATCCAGAAATGAATATGGGATCAATTATTGGCTCTGGACATATCAGTCCTAAAGCTGTAAAGAATAAGACTGAAGCATAATAAAGTAAAGCGTCTGCCTTACACTAAATTAATTTCCTAGCCCTGGTTATTTGCAAAGATTTGAAGCATTATCTAAAGCTAAAATGTATCTCAGCAAGCCTACCATGCTCTATCAAGTGTACCACTTTTTTATTAATTACAATTTATTCCCACTTTTAAGTATTCCTCTGTTTTAACCACTCAAATTTTAAATGTGATTTTTCTGAACATTAGAATGCTGGTGCATTAATAAAATCAATAACAATCATCATAATTATTGAATAAAAGAAAAACCAAGATGATAGACATATTTACTTTTGATAAATGTTGGCAAAATGGAAGGAGCACATTTACTAATGGAACCACACAATCATAAAGCATTTCATGCATAAATATCGAAAATAAAATTATCATTTTCCAGGAATGAAAACACTTCAAAATTATAGTGTACTCAACTCTAAATTGATTCTATAAATGGATTCCAGAAAACCATTTACCAGATGGTTATATTTAAGGTGTCACTCAAGTCTCCAGTATATTTTAAAGGTGGAGTCAGCTATACCCCTAAACTCTAAAAACAGAAAAAACAGACATATTTTCACAGATGACAAGATATTTAGTAAAATGATAGAGATTTCAAAAAGTACAGATGCAGTTTCCAAGTTACCGATATTAATATACAGAGAAGAAAAATTAATGATTTAATTATTCATCAGGCTTAATTCCTTAGAAGCAACTTTCAGTCATCATAATCTAAAAATTCTTCATGTGCTTCATGATTGCAGTTGATTGTCATTAAAAATGTTTGCTTTGCTCTCCTCTTCCTGTGAGGCATTCCAGGGCATGATGCAAAGTAAGGATACTGGAATATGACTGCCTGCATTACAGTTTCTGTTTGTAATTTTAGGTGAAATATCTTTTTGTTTTTGTTTGTTTGTCTTTAATTTTTTTATTAATTATACTTTATTCACTTTGTATCCCCCCTGTAGCTCCTGCCTTCCTCCCCTCCCAATCCTTCCCTTCCTTCCCTTTCTCCACGCATGCCCCTCCCCAAGTCCGCTGATAGGGGAGGTCTTCTTTTCCTTACCAGGCCACAAAGGAAGACAATGCAGCCACTCCTGATGAGACCTAATAGACTAGGATCAGAAGGAAGGAATAGGTGAAAAGCTTATCTGTTGAGTTTCAGGTTTTTCCTGAGAGTCAATTGTAACCATTGGTGGTGTTTCTGGGCTGAATTAGATGGTTCACTGCTTAACACATGATTGCTAATAATTGATGTTACACGTTTTAAACAAAGCTAATTTAATTTTAGAACAAATTTAGTGTGTATGTCTGTGTATCTCACAGACAACACTTAGCTGTTATGTGCAAATGTGTGTATGCAACCAGGATATAAGAATGCCTACTTAATTGTATACTCAGAGAACAAGAGTACATGACGTCAAAATATACATTACTTTCAGGAGTTGTTTCCTCTTGTATACAAATATTTTTATACTCTATGTAGCTCACTGTTACAGTTAGAAGTAAAAGTATGTACTAGAGTATCAAACTTAGAAGATATTGAAACATAAGGACATCATCCATCCAACCACCCTTGCTTGTGCCGAAGGAGACTAACAGATAAGAACATGATTTACTCTGCATTTTTATAAAATGGGAAAACCATGATTAGTAACTACTGAGGAATTGGTTTTTTTTATGAACCTAAATTTTGTTTTTCATATAATTTTAATTTTATGAGTACTGGTGTGAGGGTGTCATACCCTCTGGAACTAAAGTTACAGACGGTTCTGAGCTGCCATATGGGTGCTGGGAATTGAACCCAGGTCCTCTGGAAGAGCAACTAGTTCTCTTAGCTGCGGAGCCATCTCTCCATCCCTGGACTTAACTTTGTAAGAGTTAAGAGTTTAATAATTTAGATCAGTGGTTCTCAACCTGTGGATTATGACCCCCTTGGGAAACCTCTGTCTTCAAAAATAATTACATTATGATTCATAACAGTAGCAAAGTTACAGCTATTCAAGAGCAATAAAATATGTATTTTATGTTTGGAGAAAAGTTACCTTAACATGAGGAACTGTATTAAAGAGTTATAACATTTGTATATCAACTGCTTGATATTAAAAAAAAAACTTTTAAAAATATTGCCATGTATTTCAAAGAATGCAGTACAGGACAAGCACTCAATGACAAATTCTACTTTCAGTGTCATACAATGGAATGTGCAAAATGGACACATCTCTTGAGCTAACTTGTTTTTTTTTGGTTTTTTTTTTTTTTTTCTCTTCTTGCATGTTCTAGTCTTGCAGTTATCCTAGCCTGTAACTCCCTACAGGATTTATTAGACTTGCTTTCTGAACGATTCTTATTTGTGTATAACTATCTTTTCCAGGAAGCCAAAGCTAGTCACTAAATATAAATTGGTCTAAGCACCACAGCACTGTCCCCTACTCTGTGTGGTCTAAGTATCCATGTCTCCATCAGGAAGAATTTGGAATCTCACTTCATGAATGTTATTAAACTTTCACTCTTAAAATCTTTCTTCTTCCTTTTCCATCATGATCTCTATTTCTGTTCTCTTACCAGGTCCTCTCTCCCCTGCTCTCTCTACTCCTAATCCCCATGCTCTCCTCCCATTCCCTTTCCTAACCAGTTCCTGAAGAGTTTAAGTTAGCTTGGGTAACTCCATTTTGAAATGAGAAGCCATTTTGACAGGGAGCTGAACGCAGGTACCAGGAAATATCACAGAATGCGCACTTGGAAGAACACAAAATTAACTCTCCTAGTAACAGCTTCTAGGAAATACCACAGAATAAATACTTGGTAGAAAACAGAGGCAATCTCCTTGGCAACAACCCATAAGAATCAATTGGGAAAATTCTCCCCAGCGTTCCAGATGTAGTTTAGAAGAATAGCCACTGGAAGTTGGGCTTCAGCCAGAAGGTCACTTTGCCCCTCTGACTTTTACCCAATCCTGTAATTCCAAGGCATGAACCCCCCTACTTGCTGTCACGAAAACCCTCTGCTTGTGGTTTTTCCCTTTAAAAACCCTGCTCACCCAGGGCTCAGGGTCCCACTTCTCTACTTCTGCATCAGTGAGACTTGGGTCCTGAGTTCAATCGCTCTCATAATAAACCTCTCTTGCTTTTGCATTGAGTCATCTCTTGGTGGTTTCTGAGGGTCTCATGATCCTGGCATAACATTCCCTCTCTCCTTCCATCTCCACTGCCTATTTTATTTCCCCTTCTGATTTAAATGCAAGCATCCTCCCTTGGGCCCTCTTTGGAACTTAGATTCTTTGGGTCTATGGTTTGTAACGTGGTTATCCTGTACTTTATGGCTAATATCCACTTATAAATGAGTACATACTATGCATGTCTTTTTGAGTCTGGCTTACCTCACTCAGGATGATATTTTCTAGTTCTATCCATTTTCCTGCAAATTTCAAGATGTCTTTGACTTTAGTAGCTGAGTAGTATTCCATTATGTGAATATACCACATTTTAAAAAATCCATTCTTCAGTTGAGGGACATCAGGTTGCTTCCAGTTTCTGGCTATTATGAATAAAGCTGCTATGAACATAGCTGAGTAAGTGTCTTTGTGGTATGATGGAGTATCTTTTGGGTACATGACTAGGAGTTGTATAGCTGGGTTCTGAGGTTGAACTATTCCCAATTTTCTGAGAAACAGTCAGATTTATTTCAAAAGTGGTTATACAAGAATACACTCCTACCAGCAATAGAGAGTGTTCTGCTTTCTCCAAAACCTTGTGAGCATGTGTTGTCACACTTGAGTTTTAGATTGTAACTGTCCTGACAGGTGTAAGATGGAATCTCAGAGGAGTCACTTTGTTTTGCATTTCCCTGATGACTAAGGACTTAAACATTTCTTTAAGTTTTTTTTTATTTAACCTCAAATCAACTCCGACTCAATGTCCTTCATGAAGATCCCACAAAAATATTAAAAAATCTTGACTGTCACCTAAAGCAAGAAGAGTAAAATTAACATAAGTCAAATTGTAAAACTACTAGAGTATTAACTAGATGCCATTAGATAATAAAATAATAGTAATAATGACAACAATAATTTTTATCATATGAAAGAAAAGAAAAAAAAGAAAGAAAAGATACAAAATAAAACCAGTTATGGGTATGTTAAGAGACTTTTTGAGTCTGTAATAAAAAATTGACTGATCTACAACATAACTTCAACACATAAGGCTCAGGGAAAACTGAGAAAGTGAAGCAGACAGAAAGATTGTAAGAGCCAAAGGACCAGGGAAGATTGCTGGAAAATAGTGTCTTCTGTATATGATAGAGAAGATACAACCATGAAATCAGAAGAATATGGCTGCCTAAATGAGACCAGAACAATGACAATACTAATTGACATGCCAAAGTGGATGGAAAAATCTTATAATGTTGCACAGTAGTGACCCAAAGATCATCCAGCAGGACCAAAGTCTGAATTGAGAGTCTGTATTAAGCCTGCAGGTAACTTTCTGGAAATAAACACGTCTCATAGAGCAGCCTCAAATGTAGTTTACAGGGCACTTTTAAAAGTAACACAGAAAACCTACATTCTGGTTGGCAGTTACAGTAAGTAAACCAAGCATTTTAACCTCAAGTTTCTATGACAGGTTGAGTGTTTTCCCATGGGACTTTTAGCTGTGAGGGAAAAGGGGGAGGCCAGTTTCAAGTTAAACCAAAGATGGCTCCAGTTGTGACAGGAAGAATGGAGGAACTTTTGCGCTGTCATAATAAGGCTCTATAAAGAAGCTCAAGCAGTTAATGAGTGAGAGAGAGGGAGAATTAAAAGTAAACTGAGTTCCTTATTTTTCATTGCTGAGTAATACTCCATTGTATAGATGTACCACAGTTTCTGCATCCATTCTTCAGTTGAGGGGCATCTGGGTTGTGTCCAGCTTCTGGCTATTACAAATAAAGCTGCTACAAACATGGTTGAACAAATGTCCTTTATGTGTACTTGCGCCTCTTTTGGGTATATGCCTAGGAGTGGTATGGCTGGATCTTGAGGAAGCGCTATTCCTAGTTGTCTGAGAAAGCGCCAGATTGATTTCCAGAGTGGTTGTACCAGTTTACATTCCCACCAGCAGTGGAGAAGGGTTCCCCTTTCTCCACAACCTCTCCAGCATGTGTTGTCCCTTGAGGTTTTCATCTTGGCCATTCTGATGGGTGTAAGGTGAAATCATGAAATTTGCAGGTAAATGGTGGGACCTGGAAAGGATCATCCTGAGTGAGTTGACCCAGAAGCAAAAAGACACTCACGGTATATACTCACTCATATAAACATACAATATAGAATAAACCCACTAAAAGCTGTACATCTAAACAAACTAAGCAAAAGAGAGGACCCTAACTAAAATGTTCAATCCCCATCCTGAAAGGCAAAGAGGATGGACATCAGAAGAAAACGAAAATAGGAAACAACCTAGGAACCTGCTACAGAGGGCCTCTGAAAGCCAGAAGAAGAAAACAGGAAACAACCTTGGAACCTGCCACAGAGGGCCTCTGAAAGCCAGAAGAAAACAGGAAACAACCTTGAAACCTGCCACAGAGGGCCTCTGAAAGCTTCTGCAGTATAGACTGTCAAAGCAGATGCTGAGCCTGATGGCCAACTGATGGGCAGAGTGAATGGAATTTTATGTAAGAAGTGGGAAATAGTAAGAGCTGGAGGGGACGGGAACTCCACAAGCAGAGAAACAGAACAAGATAATTTGAATGCAGGGAACTTCCCAGAAAATCATACTCCAACGAAGGACTATTTGTGGAGATGACCTGGAACCCCTGCACAGGTGTAGCCCGTGGCAGTTCAGTGTCCAAGTGGGTTCCATAGTAATGGGAAGAGGGACTGCCTCTGACATAATCTGATTGGCCTGCTCTTTGATCACCTCCCCCTGAGGGGGGAGCAGCCTTACCAGGCCACAGTAGAGGACAATGCAGCCACTTTTGATGAGAACTGATAGACTAAGATCAGAAAGAAGAGGAGAACCTCCCCTATCAGTGGACTTGGGGAGGGGCATGCATGCAGAAAGGGGAGGGAGGGTGGGATCGGGAGGGGAGGAGGGAGGGGCTTATGGGGGGATACAAAATGAATAAAGTGTAATTAATAAAAAAAAAATAAAAGATTTAAAAAAAAAAGTAAACTGAGTAACTGTGAATAAGTCCGCTCGCTGATAGGTAAGCCAATTCCAAGTGTTCACCCAAAACATATATCATGTCAATAACGGTAAATTGACTTGGCATGATATACTTGTGTGTGTGTGTGTGTGTGAGAGAGAGAGAGAGAGAGAGAGAGAGAGAGAGACAGAGAGACAGGGAGACAGAGATTAACAGAGAAAGAAGCAGGGGTGGAGAGAGAGGGAAAAATTAAAGAAGATGAAGTCATGAATCATGAATTTGAGGACTGGGAGGTCACAGAAGGTGTTGGATGGGGAAGAGAGTGAGCATAGAAATAATGGAAATGCATCACGCATGTATAAAGTTTTCAAAAAATATTAAATGGAAAAGAACTGAGCTATGTGATGGCTTGATGCCTTATTATCTTTCCAGGAAATTCAGCTTCAGCTTTGGAATGGTGCCTGACTGAGGCTTGACCAAGGTAGAGTGTGCTCACTACTATCCTTGCTCTTGTGATACACAGTTCAATGATTGCATGAAATGGATTTAGCTCAAAATAGTAAGAACCTAAATCTGTTTTTTATGATGTCTTTTATTCATTTCTGTTAATTTGTTTTTAACGTTTTTCTTATTTTAGAATTTTTTTCTTCTTTTTTCTTTTAGAATTTTTACATAACTTTTAAAATATTTTATTTTATTTTTTCCTTTTTTATTTATTACAGTTTATTCACTTTGTATCCCCCCTGTAGCTCCCTTCCTCTTCCCCTCCCAATATCGCCCTCCCCCTTCTCCACCTATGTCCCTCCCCAAGTCCACTTGAGGGGAGGTCCTCCTCTCCTTCCTTCTGATCCTAGTCTATCAGGTCTGATCAGGAGGCTGCATCATAGCAGATGATGCATCAGAGCAGATGCTGAGACTTATAGCCAACCTTTGGGCAGAGTGCAGGGAATCTTATGAAAGAAGTGGGAAACAGTAAGACCTGACGAGGACAGGAGCTCCACAAGGAGAGCAACAGAACCAAATAATCTGGGAACAGGGGTTTGTTCTGAGACTGATACTCCAACCAAGGACCATTCATGGAGATAACCTAGAACCCCTGTACAGATGTAGCCCATGGCAGTTCAGTGTCCAAATGGGTTTCATAGTAATAGGAACAGGGACTGTCTCTGACATGAACTGATTGGCCTGCTCTTTGATCACCTCCCCCTGAGGAGGGGAGTAGCCTTACCAGGCCACAGAGGAAGATGATGCAGCCACTCTTAATATTTTATTTTTATTAATTACAGTTTATTCCCTTTGAATCCCACCTGTAGCTCCTTTCCTCTTCCCCTCCCAAGCCCACCCTTCCTCTCTCTTCTCTACCCATGCCCCTCCCCCAGTCCACTGATATTTTGATCATAATCACCACTACCCCCTCCCATCCCAATCTGTCCTACTTTGAGATTTATTTTCTGTTTATTATAAAGTCCAGTGCATGGTGCCTAAAACTCTTAGAAATGGGGCATGCTTAGAATGCTCTATATCTACCAAGGGTCACACCACTGAAGAAAACTGACTGTTTGTCTCCCAGTAGCTATCAAATGTCAATATTTCCTCATCTAGTGGTAAGATTTTATGTCCATTTAACACCCTCCATGCAAGGATTTTGTCTTCTTAAACTTATCCTTAAGCTTGATATGCATGCTGTCATAATCACTGAGTTTGTAGGTGTAAGTGCTCTGTTGTGCCTAGAAATCACTGTTTCTTTGAAGTTACACATTACCTTTGGGTCTTAGTAGCTTTCTTCTCTTAGGCTTGTGTGGATCAGGTTATGATATATATGCACCATTTATCCCTGAGCATTATATAATGTTGAGCAGTTGAGGCTCTCTGTGTTAATTGTCATCTACATCAAGGAAACGTTATTTTGATAATAGTGGAGAGATGTTCTGATCTATACGTATAGCAATTAGCATTAGAACACATTTTTATATTGTGTCCTTTTGTCAAACAATAATATAAAGTCCCCCCCAGTCCCATGTCTTATTGAGCCACAGCTTCTTGGTCCATTAATATTTTAGTGAAGAGTTCTATCTCATGATGTGGCTTTAGATGAAATCTGAAAGGTAGTTGGCTATTCCTAGAACATTCCTGCCACAATTGCACCAATAAACATATTTTTTTTCAGGTTAGTTGTTTTTGTAGTTTGTGATTCACAGCTGGGTGAAGATGATCATTACTCTTTCCTCCAGAAGTGTGTTAGCACCTTCCAGTACTATGAAAGTTAACCAGTACAAATGAAGTTTCTCGGTGGATACCAGGTTGATTTCTCCGTGTTCTGTGACTTATGTATGTTTTATCTTCAACAGTCAGGTATTACCATTAAATTTTGAGAGTTTTGGCAATAGCCTGCAATGCTTGTGGGAGGGTTCTATGCAAACTCATTGGCCAACAACCCCTGTTTTGTTGTTGTTGAGGTTAGCTTATGGTATAGCTTATGGAATGGTTGTAGTGGAGGTCCTTATCGTCTCCATTAAAACTCATTTTATATGTATTTATATATTTCTTTTTTGTCTAGATAACATTCCATTGTGTACATGTACTGTATTTTAATTATCCGTCATCTTAGTTACTTTTCTATTGCTGTGAAAAACACCATATCTAAGGCTGTTGGTGCTACTTTCCAACTCTATTTTATTGTGGTTTGTTATGCCTCTTACTTCCTACTTCACCCCAATCCCTTCTGACACCCCAAAGACAGGTAGGAGAGAAAGAAGGTTACTGGGGAGAGGAGGTATATTTCTCTTTGGCAGTAGCTGTTTAGGGTCCTTAGTTTCCTTGGAGAAAGTCCCAATCTTCATTTCAGGATATCTACAACTTCTTTTCATCAACCTGCAGCAATAGAAACCAGAAGCAGCAAAGAGGAGCACCAGCAACCTTCTTTCTTGGAGCTCCCTTTCTTTCTCTGGGCTCTAACATTTATTTCTATTCCAGAGTCCTCAGAATTAAACTATTTGCAGCTGGCAAAGAGTCCCTCTCAGAGCCCACATGAGGCAAACAGTTTGCTGCTGTGGACAATTTGAATCAGGCCTATATCCCACCTCTGGGATTAAAACAAACACATCTTTACATATCATAAACCAAAACTTCCATAACACAAGCCAACTTATTCTATTCTAAGAATTTTTAAATTTTATTTTTGATGTCTCTGGACCCAATTCTCATTCAGTAGTGTGTTGTTTAGATTCTGTGTGCTCATGTGTTTTCTGTCATTTCTACTGTTGTTGGTATTTATGCTTATTCCTTTGGGATCAGGTGGTGTTTAGAATTTTAATTCAGTTTTGCTAATTTTTTTTGAGACTTGTGTCCTAATGTGGGTTGACCTTGGAGAAAATTTCATAGGCTACAGAGAAGAAAGTGCATTCTTTAGTGTTTGAGTGAAATGATCTGTAAAAGTCTGTTAAGTCCATTTGATTTTTGATGATATTTAGCTTCAGAGTTTCTTTTTTAGTTTATTTCAGAATGGCCTATTAGTAAGAGTGGAGTGTTGAAGTCGTCTGTTATCACTGCCCTGTGGTCAATCTGTGGTTTTATATCTGATTGTGCGTTTTGTTTTGTTTTTATGAAGTTGTGTGCCCTTGTTTGTTACATGAATGTTTATAATTGACACATCATAAAACCAGAAAATATTAAGGAGTATTAATTCAGTAAGTGACAATGTGGACGATATGGGGCAATGGAAAATGTCAGTTTCTTATTCATTAGGAATTATTTTTTATTCATTATATTTTACATGTCATGGTTTATGAACAATTCCATGGTTGTTACATTTCACAATTTAGATAACAATCAATAAAACTAATGTAACAGAGAAAATGTAAATATAGAAAAAATACTAACATTGACATTTAACCACATATGTCCTTCAGATGCATAATTTTCATGTAAGTTTATGAATGTATTTGCATATTGTATGAGTTACTTTGTGTACCTGAGAGAACATTTAACAGGGAAAATTATATATTTTGGCTAATGGGTTCAAAAGTTTCAGTCTATCACGGTGGCGAGGTTCTGGTAAAGTAGAGGTGGACAGCCTACAGCAGTCAAAACAGAGGAAGGAATAACAGCAAGTTATACCCCAAAGACATGATCCAGTAACCTACGACCTCCAACTAAGCTACCTCCAATCTTTTTCAATCTCCCAGTAATTCGAGGATCATGAATATACTGAATAATTAATCCACTGACTATAGGTCAGAATCTTTAGGATCCATTCCTTTCCCCAATTCCTATCAGCTGATAACCAAGCCCCATAAACATGAGTCTGTGGGAGGTATTTCAGTTCTAAGCAGTAATGAAAATAGAAAACTTTTGTAAGTGAAGGGCTATCATCAAG
Organism: Psammomys obesus; assembly: GCF_907164565.1. NCBI lineage: Eukaryota > Metazoa > Chordata > Mammalia > Rodentia > Muridae > Psammomys > Psammomys obesus. The sequence goes on along the minus strand of NW_026587216.1, from coordinate 53,462,808 downwards.
CTTACATATAAGAACTGCTTACAAAAGCCCTTAGATTCTCCTAAGACTTTCCCCTAGGAAACAGGATCTAATATAAATAGGAAATATTTTGTCCTCATTTGTTTTGTGGAGCATAACATATGTCTTAGTGTGAGGGACTGTGATTTGGTCTGTAGACTTTGCTTACATGTACTACGTATGCCATAAACTGTATATGGGAAGCAGAGACTGTAGTTTCCATGTGTCAAGGTAACCTACACATATGTTCTCTTTTATGTGGCAACTATAAATAACCAAACAGGTGTGGATACCAACCAAGCCTCCTCTTTTACACATAGCTGTATCATTGGACAGCCGCTAAGTTGAGGTAACAGTGAGATGAAAATGCTCTGCCTGTTACATTGATTGTCTTAATTCTTTCTTCTATCTTCAGACAACATAATCCAGTTCTCTCTGTGTGGCTACTGGAAATATGTTTCAGAGTACTCCTCTCCCACTAATGCACAAACACGGATACACAGATAGTATAGTATTTGCATATAATTGTACAATATCTTATAGCCCTTAAAGTATCTATAGGTTAATTATATACCTAATTCTCAATTATGTGTTGGTAGCCAATATGCTATATTGTTCAGTAATATTGACAAAACAAAAAACACTGTTTATGTCATTGCAGAGACAATGTGTTATAAAAAGCATTATTTGCCACAGTTTTTTGTAGATACCAGAGCTTTGGAACTATTTCATTCCAAAGGTGGTCTGAATATGATTGCTAGTGTGATCATACATTTAATCAAAGCAATGATGCTAGATAAGGGTTTTAAAAATAGGCTTGGCTTTCAGACCCTGGAGTCAAATCCTGTGTTACAGGAAACTGACCAGGCTAGCACTGGAGGAAGATTCTGATGAGAACTGGACACCTGAGTGAGTGTAGTACACAGACAAAGCTCCTAGAAAATTGAAAAAATTCAGAATTTGAATTAGATCTGAAGACAGCAACTAAAACTATGTTTTTAAAAGAGTAAAATAGGTAGTTGTGGATAGGTGACTATTAAGGCAAAGTATGGAAAAGAAAAAAGTTTATAGTATTTTCTCAAATGATCTATTGGTGCATTCTTACCAGTTTGGAAGAGGAAAATTACTCTGTTTTTGGTGGCTCTTGCCCTTAACAAATCCCATGAGATACACTTTTTTTTTTAACCCAACCTGAATGAATTTAAAGACATGATATTGCTGGGGAATTTAAATGAAATTTTTGATTCAGTATTCTAAATATATTCATATGTAGGTTGAAAACACCAGTGAATATGAAGTTGAAAGCTAGAATATTTTGCCTTTTCTCCAATAGAAGTTCTATAGTTCATTTGTTTAAAGATGATCCTAGTGTTGCTGAAAAGAAATTATTTGTATTAAGTAAATAGTCATGTATAATGTAGAGAACAAGTCAACCATAGTAATAGGCTGTAATTAGAGATAAGGTGGAAGGAGATAATAGGAATCAAGGACTGACTGAACTCCAAATAGTAACATTATAAGAAGGAAACACTGGTCCTCCAGTCTCTAATTAAGTGCATATATAGAAAGCATATGGAACAAGAATCTAACATAATATCTTTATTAACATGCAGCTAAATGTTGGGGACATCTGCCCTTTGAGAGGTTTTAAGTGGATATTCTAAATGGGAGTCCTTAAATATGCTTCTTTCCTGTAGTATTAAACTTCACCATTTTCCAAGAAGACAATAGAAAATATGTTTTGATTAAGGATGTCACAGAAGCAGGTGTGCTCATTTTCTCCATTTGTAGTCCTGTTTGGCCCACAAGAGAGTCCAAAGTTAAGTATGGCAATTTCCTCTGCTACCTGTTCTATCAGACATGGCAAAACACCACTAACTGTTTCAGCAGACTTTGAGTTTGTTTGGATTCTCAAAAATAAAACTGAATCCACACCCAGAAATATGAGAAACAGACTATTCTCATCTTCAAGAATTCAGTTACTCTCATGAAGATTTGATTTTCTACAATGTTTTATTTTGTTTGTGCGTTTAAAAGAATATGTTTCAGAAGTTTAGGAACTCAAGTCAGAAACATATAGCCACTAAAATATCAAGAACCTCCTAAACTGTAACAGGGACTCCTGAAGCATATGGCTGTTAGCATCATTCCTTTTGATATGTAAGCAGTTACTTAAGGGGAGTAACCATAACTTGTGATATAATTTGTGGCTACTGAGCAGTAAAAGAACAACACCGTGCCCTGCCCCAAGGTAAATGTCTGTGTCTTTTCATTAATGTGTGCAAACCAGTGTCAATTAAAACCAATTTTGCCATAGCTGTGGTACAATTAGCCCCACAGACCAGCAAACAAACAAACAAGCAAACAAAAAACAATTTACTGGCCACTTTAGTGACCATTCCTGTCATTCAAAATGCATGACATATGGGTAAGGAATGATTTTGTGAAGGAGAATGAAGAAATCATATAATAATAAAAATCAATATTTGTTGCACAAAAAAACTACCTTTACCTTTAATTACCCACTACTCCTTGTAATACTAACAAGTGGTTCATACTACATGTATCCCATTAATATCAATTAAAATCATGTATAAGCTGATAATGATGACCCTCAAGATAAAAAGGTATTTTAGCAAACTGGTTTAAAATCCCAAATTGATATTAACTCCATAGAGACGAGTATGCTTACAAAAAATTAAACACAACTAAATATCTCTAGTGACTTTTAAGAGATAAAAGTGAGAATTCCTAATGGGGAAAATGTGTTACTGATAAAAAAACATTAAAGGGCTTGTGAAGTAGACTTCACAAAATTAAATTGTGTGAGGAATGTACTACCTACTGTTCACAGAATAGTACACATCTGTGATATAACAGTGATAGGGTTTCTTTTCTCTGTGTATAAAATATTAGATATGTACCTGTTGGAGAAAATATAATTGAATATTGTAGGAATGTGCCTTTTGAAAAAATAGACTTTAGATCATGGGGTGAAATTACAAGAAATAGTATGATATTGACTTTACCTGACATGGGCTTATTTATTAGATAAATGCTCAGCTACCAAAAATACTCTTCCTGAAGTGAAAGTATCACTCTTTGCAGATGATATGATAGTATACATGAGTGACCCCCAAAAATCAACCAGAGAACTCCTTCAGCTGATAAACACCTTCAACAAAGTGACTGGATTAAAAAATTAACTCAAAAAAATCAGTAGTCCTCTTGTATACAAAGACAAAAGGGCTGAGAAAGAAATTAGGGAAACTACACCCTTCACAATAGCCACTTTGAGGGCTCCAAGATGGCAGCGCTGGGACGACTCTCATTCTGACCAGCAGCACAGCAGGATCGGCACAGTGACCAGCTCTAAAACACAAGCAATTGTCTTTCCCAGGTGGGAGGATACCCCATGGTGGGGGATTCAATCAGCTTCAACTCACCCAGCTAAACTGCGGAAGAGGTCCTGGTTCCACCAGGACGTTGGTCGCCAGCCCAGAGCCACATACCAGTGTGCTCTGATCACTATCCCAGACTGAACTGTGGGCCCCACAACACCAGAGACTGGGATTTCCAGTTGAGAGCTAACCCCACGGTGCAGGAAACAATCGGGACCCACCTTATGTCACCCAGACAATCTCTGGAAAAGACCCGGGGTTCCTCGGGCACCCAACAGCCAGCCCAGAGCCAAGTGGGCACATAGGCTCCAGCACAGAGTCTTGCGTGTGCACCTGATTCACTGCCCCAGATAGAACTGTGGGCCCCAGGGCACCAGAGACTGAGTTTCTCTGTCGGGTGCAAACCCACACGGAGGGGAACAGCAGGTCTGATCTCAGAGCACTCAGCCAATACCACCACCCCAAAAAGGTCTCGGGAGAAATTACCCAGTTTCGGTAGACGCCCAGGCACCCAATCATCAGAAAGGCAGAGCCACGCACTCTGTGCCTACAGGTTCTACTCGCCATCCCAGACAGAATGGTGGTCCCCAAAGCATAGTCTGGGTGTCCCTGTCAGGAGGAAACCCCAGAGCGGGGGATCATCAGGTCCAGTGCTCAGGACACCCAGCTTCAGAAGACTTTCTGGATTCATGCAGGCTCTAGGCTCTAGCCTTCTGCAGGCATGAGCACAGTGCTCACCTACCATTGAGTACCACTAGGACACTGGGGCACATAGCTGCATCCTCAGACCTACAAAAGTTGGAGTGCCATTACAGTAGCCCTCAGATACTGCTCCGAGTTTCGACCAGTTATCCCTAGCTAAACTGACAAAACCGTGGGACTCCCTGGTTCTTCAAGAGGGCTGCACCCAACAATTACACCTTAATGCTATGCCAAAAATAGTTTTCTAAAAGTAAATATATTGGAGTTGGAGAGATTGGCTGGGCTTGGTGGAACACATGGGTAATCCCACATCTCTGCAGTCAGAGGCAGGAAGAACTTTATGAATTCCAGGCCAGTCTACTTAGTGAGGCACGATCACAAATATAAAATATAAAATAAACCCTGTCTTAAGAAAAGAACATGGAAAGGAAGAGTCATCTCTTCTACTTCCTTACCCTCTGAAGAACTGGAACATTTCAACAGAAGTGCATATAACTTCAGAGCTCTGAGCCTGCCTGACACAACTAACCAGAAGCCTGCTAAAGCCAACAGGCTTTCTTTCATAGTTAATGCTGTCTGTTGCCCTATTCTAAGCCAACACAAATAAAGACAGAGGCAAACTACTCCAGAGTAAATGAAGCTCAAGTCTTCTCATCGTTGCTCCATTGGATGCTGTTTGAAATTAAAAGCTGAGAACAAAGTTGAACAAAAGCAACAAAATCTAAAGCTCTGTGTTACATGAGCAAAGACAGAATCAAAAGGTGTCACGTAACAATCACTGACAATTTTTATAAGGAAATGATTGAAGAATGACTTCTCTAAAGCCAGTTTCTGCCAGGTAATTAGTTTATTTTGTATTTCTAGAGTAAAATCATCTCTCCATTTGAATTGGCACAAGGAGGTTTGATTTAGCAAGGTCCTGTTTGTTGGATTTGCTTACCTTATCTCTGTTCTGACCTAACATCAAGCTGACCATATGTCACGATGACATGAAGGAAAAAAAGCATGAACACATTCCACTCTACATGCTTCAAATCTAGTGACATTTCCAACTGCCAACATATGTATTGCCATAGTTCCAAGGTGCTATCACCTTCTACCAATATCAGTCCTAGGGAGAAAAATAATATAAGACTATCACCCAGAAGATAAACCTCAGACACATGTGAAATCCTTCAGAAGCACACAAAAGAAAACAACAACAACAAAAAAAAAAAAAAAAAAAAAAAGAAAAAGAAAAGAAAAAAAATAAATAAAATACCCGGGTAGTTAGCCCTAGAGTAATTGTTAGCCTTGGATGTCAGGATCCCTGGATTCAAACTTCAAAAAAGTTTTATGACTTCACTATTATGAAACCTTGTTAAGAGCCTAGTACTCAGTGCACTATCATCTATGCCAAAATAATTTAAAACATGTTTGCCTCCCTGTGAATCCTCACACAAATTTTAAATTTTTTAATTTATTTTTTTATTAAATTTATTTATTTTTATTACAGTTTATTCATTTTTTTATCCCAGCTGTAGCCCACTCCCTTGTCTCCTCCCAATCCCACCCACCCTCCTTCCCTCATCTCCTCCCTACCCCTTTCCAAGTCCACTGATAGGGGAGGTCCTCTTCCCCTTCCATTTGACCCTAGTTTATCAGGTATCTTCAGGACTGGCTGCAATGTCCTCCTCTGTGGCCTAGCAAGGCTGTTCCTCCCTTGGAGGGTGGGGAGGGGAAGTCAAAGAGCCAGCCATTGAGTTCATGTCAGAAATAGTCCCTGTTCTCCTTACTAGGGTACCCATTTGGATACTGAACTACCATGGGCTATATCCAAGCAGGGGTTCTAGGTTATATCCATACATGGTCCTTGGTTTGAGAAACAGTCTCATAAAAGACCCTTGTGCCCAGATATATTTGGTCCTTGTGGAGCTCCTATCCTCTCCAGGTCACATGAACTTTCTCTTCTTTCATATGATTCCCTGCACTTTGCCAAATGTTTGGCTATGAGTTTCAGCATCTGCTTTGATACACTGCTAGGTAGAGTCTTTCAGAGGCCCTCTGTGGTTGGCTCCTGTCCTGTTTCTTGTTTTCTCCTACTTCCAATGTCCATCCCATTTGTCTTGATAATCTTATCCTGGGTCCTCTTTCTTGTTTATCTTCTTTAGGTGTACAGATTTTAGTATGTTTATCCTATCTTATAGTTCTAGTACCCACATATAAGTAAGTATATACCATATATGTCTTTCTGCTTTTGGACACCTCACTCAGGATGATCTTTTCTAGTTCCCACCATTTGCCTGCAAATTTCATGATTTCCTTGTTTTTAATTGCTGAGTAGTATTCCATTGTGTAAATGTACCACAATTTCTGTATCCATTCCTCCATTGATGGACATCTGGGTTGTTTCCAGGTTCTGGCTATTATGAATAAAGCTGTTACAAACATGGTTGAGCAAATGTCTTGGTTGTGTACTTGAGCATCTTTTGGATCAAATATCACTTTCTTGAACAATGGATCCACTGCCCTGTGTTTCTTCTGAGTGATAGTTGAGTGCACATTTTTAATGCTTGTACTTGCTCAGAGTTCCTTCAAAGCACATGTTACATCACTTGAGTTATACTTTATGGTTTTCTTAAGAAAAAGGAAGTGGTCTGTGGCAAAAGGAAAAAAAAATCATATCTACCAAATATGCTACGTGCATAAATGAACTTATCTGTGCAAACTGAAAACAAAATCAACTAGAAGAACTTCAAGGGAATGGCTCACATCTTTGATTCCAAGTCCCAGTTTCTAATTAAAAATTTAAAGGATTCACTATCATACCTATAACATGATACAGAAGTTACAACATGAATTTCTAATCAATTTTTTTCCTAGATAACAGGTCCCTCTTTTCTTATGCTTAAAAATTTAAATTTATAGAGAAAATTTTTAGATTTTGTTCAATAGTCTATTGATATGTGCAGTTTTCAAGACTTACTGTACACAAAAGCCAGCAAAAATAAAATGTGTATAAAACATAATTAGTTATTATGTGTTAAGTGTGTATGTGTGTCATACACATACAGAGAGAGCGAGAGAGAGAGAGAGAGAGAGAGAGAGAGAGCTCTTACACAGGTGTGCTTTTGAGATTGAACCTAGGTGCTTCAGGAATGCTAGCTGTGTTCCAAAAAGCTATGTTCCAAGATTAATTTCTAAGTGTAGATAAAGATCCTGATTTCAAATGCTAGATTAGGCCATCTTTTGCATGACCAGGTGGTTATTACATGTCTTGAGTATATTCCAACAAAGCACTAATATTTAATATTGAGAATGTATTAAACTTTTCCTGTGATAGACAGCCTGCTGAGCTATAATACTGTCCTCTTTTCCCATAACAACACTGACTTTTTCAATATCCTTTTGTTTTCTAATTGACAAGTAATTCAATTGCCTTTATAAAGTTTCTCTATCCATACAAGAGAGTCTTTGGTCTCCTCATCCACCGACTTTCATAATATCACAGAACGAGATTTGCCAACAACTCATCACATAGTCAACAACAGCAAGTACTTTCATTACTTGTGCTTTAAATGTTTTCTTTTTTTTTTCAGTTATACTAAAATCACCCTTGGGAGGATAAATGTTTTTTGTTATTGTATCTATTTAAGAAATGCAGAGTTCTGTCTGAGACATTCAATTCAGATCACTGGTGGGCTACGGAATAGGATTTCTAAACTGAAGACTAGAGATCTTTGCTCTAAAGTATTTGTCTTAAGGAACAATTTTTTTACATTTGATAGTGGTAGGCTTTTTTTATATTAGAAAAGTTATTTATTTTCTAATCTAACCTTTATTATCCAGATTTGTGATAGGGGGAGATAGCTGGTATTTGACATTAGTCTCTATGTGCTGGCCTTTCTTAGTTCTACAGCATTATCTTGAACCATTTGATAAAGCATGCAAGGAAGGTGCCATTTTCTTCACTTTACAAGGAAAGTCATTTACCAAAGGCCACACATCTGTTAAATATCACAATTAGGTCTCAAACTGGCAGTCCTGAAACTCATACTACCTCTAACAGATCTGTATATTACTATATATAAAAAGAAGAATTATATAGGATTACTTGATGTATATATTTTTTAAAATACTAGCACTTCTAAACCTAGCTCTACAAAGTTGACTATAGATATATTGAAAATAGTGTTTAACCAAATTGCTTGATCAGACTACATTGTAGTTGAGATAAAATTAGAATAACCCTTTTAGTTTTTGAAACATTTTGTCTGATTTTTTTCAGTGGATAAACTTCAGGACTTGGAGGGTGCCAGACCAGCCCTCTATCAGTAAGCTACATTCCTAGATCCTGAAACACTCTTTTAAAGAATATATTTTCATAGATATAAGATGGAATCTCAGAGTTGTTTTGGTTTTCATTAAAAAATAAAAATAAATATTTTTGGAGCAGGGGCTTTCTCTGGCATGAACTCAGTGACAGGCTCTCTGATCATCTTCCCTTGGGAGATGCAGCCTTGCCAGGCCACAGAGGAAGACAATGCAACCAACCCTGATGAGACCTGATAGGCAAGGGTCAAAGAAGAAGATGAGGAAGACCTCCCCTACCAGTGGACTAGGGGAGGGGAATAGGGGGAGAAGAAGGAGGAAGGGTGGGATTGGGAGGAGATGAGGGAGGGGCCACATCTGGATACAAATTGAATAAATTGTAATAAGTGGTAAAAAATAAATTCATCAGTGTTTTCAATACAAAATAAAATGTTAGCACTGGCTTCCCCCTTCTCCCCAAAATACATTTTAAAATAAAGCAAAATTATATTACTTTTTCCCTTCCCTTTCCTATCTCCAGGCCCTCCCAGATACCCTCCCTTCAATTCCCCTATGCCCCTAACTCGAAAATTGATAGACTCTTTTTATTGTTGTTGTTATATGATATACATATATATGCTTGCGTATGCACAGATGTAATTATATAATCTGCTGAGTTCACTTTTGATATTTATGTGTATATGAATTCAGAGCTGACCACCTTGTATTAGATAACTAATAAGGAGACTCATTCCTGGAAAAGGCTGATTTGTCCTGTCCCAGAAACCTTTAGCTCCTGTAATTCTTTGTCCAGGGATGAGATGCAGTGAATTTCTCTCTTTCACACTACCATGTCTGTTGATATCACCATTAAGCCAGTCATGTGTTCATTCAGCCATTCTAGGAGAGGATGTTTGATAGCAAAATTTCTAGTATTCTGACTCCCAACAACTTTTGTACCCCAAATACTCCTGGTGTTTGATTAAACTTTGGGTAGGTTTCTAAGTGACTAGTGGCCACTTATCTCTTTTTCTTAGAGCATTGACTATAATAAACTACAGGAGTTAAAATTTTCTCTTTATCTAGCAATCTATGTAAATGCTGTTATCACATTCTAAGAATAAGTTTCTTAATGATCCAAGAGCCACACCTTTGAAATGGAATCATGAAGTAAGACTACCCTCTGCTTCAGTCCCTGTGAAAATCAGGAACTTGCATTCCACGGGGAACAATTAACAAGCATGGGAGAATGATAAAGTTAGAAATTGCTTTGTTAAGTGATCAGCCAGACTAAGTCAAATGCCACATTTTTTTTTTACCACTTTTAAAATTTAAATTTTAAACTGTGTGTATATGAATGTGTGTGTGTGTGTGTGTGTGTGTGTGTGTGTAGGTCATGAAACCAGAAATGCTATCTTGGGAGTCAAGAGTAAATCTTAAGGAATGAATAAAAGTAGGGATAATGCAATCTATATTACATGAAAATGCAAGGAGATATTAGCAGCCAGAGGGAGACTAGATCAGAGCATGGAACAAAACAGGACAGAACAGAGCATGGAAGAGTGCAGTCTGGAAGAGACGAATGAGAACAAAGTACAATGACACATATGAGTAAGAATACCATAATGAAGCCCATTACCTTATTTCCTGACATATCTTCCTCACATGATCTTCCTCATCATAAGTGTTTAAAAACACAGATATATGTTCAGGAAGAGAGAGAGAGAAAGAGAGACTCTAAGAGTAACTCAGTTTGCTAAACACATTCCACTGATTAATAAGCACCTCCCCCTGTGTCCTTCTGCTAACTAACCCAGTGCTGGAAAGTCCTCAGCCCCTTTTCTGTCTTGGAGCTGACTATCCAGAGAAATGATTCCTGACTTATTGCTATCAGTGTTATAAAAATATTCTTGCATTCTTTCTGTGCATCTCAAATATAGTTACCCAGTTTTTATTTAATACACTGTCTTCAGTTCCATGTGCAGTTTGAGAGATATATTTGTTGGTGAGAGGTGATATTAAAAAATCACATTTCTTTTTTCTTTGTGCCTATTAATATGTTTGTGAACAAATTACATCTATTTCCATTTCCTTGAAATAGTACTGAATAGGTTTTAAATAAATGCTATTTAGGGAAGATTTTATTTCCCTTGAGGTAATATAAAATGCTTAATTTCTGTCAAAAAATGTTACCCAGTTCATAGTTACAGAAAATTAAATCAATTTGTCTAAAAATGTACATACAAATATTTTCTCCCTTCCCTAGTTCTGGCTGCCCTTTTCTTTTTTCTCTATTGACATTTTAAAGCCTTTAACCTTTGCATCACAATAGCACTTCCTTATCAATTTTAGATTTTAATGATGCCTCCAAAAAAATCCATCTATAAAAGTGTCTACAGCCATCATTTTACACTGATGTAAATGACTTGAAGTTAAATGAGTCTAATTGCTGAACTCAATATGAAGCAAATTTTAAAAATTCAAACTTAGACTTTTTTGGCATGTTAGTGTGTTGGACCATGGTGCAAGTTGGAGTCATGTGAGGTGAATATTGAGGGTTTCTGAGAAAACTAGAAAACAAGACAAGTCTTGTGCCCTCAGTTTCTTCAAACACACTAAATTACTCTTGGAATATGCGTTCATGCGTTCTCCAGGTATAGTGGATAGGAATTAGTTTATTTCAGATTATTCATTACAACTAGCTATTGTCATTTGTTTATACACATATATGGAAAACCATATTTTTTCCATGTGCAGCTTGTCCTTGTGATTATATACAGTTTGAATGCATGAGAACTTTATTCATCATAGAGTACAAAACAATAATATTAAACAATACTAACATTTTACTTCAGACTAAATACACTCATAATTAATAGCAAAGTTAATTTTTAAATTAGAAAATACATCCTAAAATCCAGAGCTATAAAATAACAGGGCTTGTTTATAATTTCAAAATTTAGATTAGTTTTGTAAATTATAAATCTTTCCTTATTTAAGAATGCTTTCTTTTTTTTCATTCTTTTTCCAAACCTTGCCACAAATTGCTACTCATTTGTGATCTAACAAATGCCTCAACTCAAGGGAATTCAAAGATTTGTCTTCCAGATGGAGGAAGTACTCTCATTAGATATGATCCAAAGGCTTATATGAGAATGTCTTCCCCCATCCCCATTAAATGTCATCTGCACCTATTACAATGCCTTCGAAAAGTTCTCAATCATTTCATTTTCCTCCTCATTACTGTTCAATAATGTCCCATCTATTTCCAAATAAAGTCAAACTCTTGCCCAAAGTCTCTTATGGCAAGGTTGCTACAGGCTTTTCCCTTTTTATATTTGTCTGGCCTGCCATAGCACAGCATTAGACACAAGGAGTGGTTCTTGAGAAACAGATTTGTAAGGATGATTTTTTTTTTTTTTATTGTGGGTTTGGTGATATCTGGAGCTTATTCTTTAACTGGATAGAGCCTACAGCCATTCCCCTAAAGACTCTGCTGGCAGTGTGAAGAGTATCAAAAGTCCATATTGTGAACTATTTAGAGAACCTATCAAGCATTCAACCTAGAAGCATTTACTACTTCTAGATCACCTTTTGTGAAGCATAAATGTTGTTTTTATTTCCTCAGATGAGAAGATGAGATGGGAACAATATCATGGCTTTACTAACACATGGCTTGGGCTGAGCCCAAAGCATTTCTCTCTAACTATCCTTAGGCCTTGGTCTGGAAGCTTCTAGCCTCCATACAGTCTCATCTTATTCAATCCCAGACCTTAAGGACGTCATCTTTCAGCCTCCATCTGCTAACCTTGGCCTAGAATGGTTCCAGCTTCCAAGACTTACTGCTGAATAAGCTCACCTTTTCTAGTTCTTTCTGAACTCTAGCTGGCTGGTTCCTTAGCTGTTCTAGCACAAAACTCTCCAAGTTCACTGATTCAAGCTGGCTTCTCTCATATTCTCACTGAATTGCTCTGCTAGAAAAAAACAAAAACAAAAAACTGCCTCTGAACTCCAAAAACTGAACTGCATAAACTCAGCTGCACTCAACTGAACTGCACTGAAATGTATTGCACTCCCAACCTCTACTGTATTTTCCCCCAAACTCTCCTACTCTCTTTCTGCTCAGCCCTAAGTAGCTTCTCTTTCCTACCCCCAGGAAAGTTGGGCATTTCCTAATTCTGACTTATGGTGTCAAATCTTTCTCTGATTAATCACTGTATCTGTCCTTCAATTAGACTTCGTTGTTTGGGATTAAAGGTGTGTACTGAATTCCAGCCAGAGGGATTAAGGGTTTGTACTAAGGGTTTGCCTGTATTCCAGTGAGATCACACAGACCTAGGTCTTTGGATGTGGTCCCTTGTCAGAACAGCCATGTTGCTGTATTAAAATTCCTCTATAGTGAAGCATAGGGAATTTTGTGAGTCTTTATAAAACCTTTGAACATTTATGGAAAAATAATGATGTTGACTGTTTTTTTTTTTTTTTTTTTTTTTTTTTTTTTTTTTTTTTTTTTTTTTAGCATCTTTGGATAAAACTGAATCCCTGGAAAGATTACAAAGTTTTTGTGGCCACTATGAAGGTAATCCCAGAATGATGGTCTCACCATAGCTGCCTTTAAATCTTCTATTTGGCCTCTGCAGAAGACAGATAGACTGTAGAAAATGACATTTGACTACTGGAAACTTATGTGGTAGCAACTATGATCTTAATTGATGTGCCAGATGTGGTGTCCTTACTTGGTCAAATTAACACATCTTCTGGTACGTGGATGGTATACAGCAATCAATCTAATAAGTATATTTTTCTGCATACTTTTCTATGTGGACCACAAGGATCAATTTGCTTTTATTTGGAAAGGCCAGCAGTATATATTTGCAGTTTTACCTCAAATATATATTATTATACAGCTCACTATCATAACTTAGATCAAAGGAATCTTTATTGCTTTCCTCTTCTACAAGGTATTACACTGTTCCACCATATTGATAACATTATGTTGATTGGCCAAATAAGCACGAGATGGCAGTCAGTTTTTGACTTAATAAAGCATATGCTCATTAGAGGATGGGAAGGAAATCCAAACAAAATTCAAGGGCCTTTTTCAGGGAAATTTTCAGTAATGTGGTACATATAGAAATATTCCTTCTATGGTGAAAGATATGTTATTGCACCAGGCCCCTTCTGCAACCAAGAAAGACGTACAATGCTTAGTGAACCTATTGAGGTTTTGGAAATATCACATTGTTCATTTGGGTATGTTATCTAGGCCCAAATACCAAGTGACTCAGAAAGCTGTTAGTTTTGAGTCAGGTCTTGAACAGTATAGGACTCTTTACAGGTCTGTGATGCTGTGCAGGCTATTCTACCAGTTGGACTATAAAATCCAATAGACTCTATGGTACTTGAAGTGTTAATGGTAGACAAGTATGCTGATTGTTGTCTTTGCTATGCCCCCATGGATGAATTATAGTGGAAATGGTTGGTATTTGGGAGTAAAGCTTTACTGTTATCTTGAGAGAACTTTTTTCCCTTTGAGAACTAGTTCTTGGACATTTATTGGGCCTTGGAGTAAACTGAACATTTGACAATGGACTACCAGCTTATCATTTGACCAGAGTGGCTCATTATAATATAAATATTTGTTCTCTGCCGCACCCAGCTGATAAATTGGATGTACACGACAGCAATCTACTATCAAGTGAATGTAGTGTGTATGCAATTGTCCTGAGCAGGTATGAGGACACAAACAAGTTACATTAAGAAATTGCCCAAATTCCTTTCATTCCCACCTTCATTAAAATGACCTCTGTTCTCAAATATCTACACCTATTGCCTTATGGTATGTGGCCAATGATGGATTGAGTGAGGAGGAGAAAACAAAGGGCTGGTTTACGGCTGATTCTCTGGGCTGTGTAGATGCCACAGAGGAGTGGACAGTTTCAACTTATTTCTGGCGTGACTGTGAAGAAAGTCATGATGGGTGGATCTCTGGAAGCGCTTATAGACTTGAATTTTACTTAGAAGAAAAACTGGCCACATGTACAGTTTACTGACTCATAGGCTGTGGCCAGTGTTTTTGATAGATGATTGGGATTTGGAAGTAGTATGGTTAGATAATTGGTGAGAAAGACATCTGGGGAAAAAGTACATGTCCATATTTCTCTGAATGGGCAAAGTTCTTGAAGATAATTCTATTTCATATAGTTTTCATCAAAAGTCAACTTTAGAAGAGGAAGACTTTAATAATCAAGCAGATAGAATGACCCATTATCTGAACAGTCATAGTCTTTCTCTAGCTATCCCTGTCATTGTCCAATGGCTCATAGAAATGGAGGTTATGCTGATTTGTCTATAGTTTACTTGTGTATGGCTGCATCTGAGTGCCAAATATGCTAGCAGCAGAGACTGACACTGAGCCCCTGATATGATTCTCTTCCTCATGGTGACTAGCCATCACCTGGTGGCTGCTTGATAGTATTGAACTGCTTCTTTTGTGCAGGGGACAGCACTTTGTTCTTGCTGGAATAGATACTTATTTTGGTTATACAGTTGACTTTCCTGTACATATTTTTTCCTTTCAAAATTACCATTATGGAGTGTCTAATCCATTATTGTGTTATTATATCCAACATTACTTCTGACCAGTAAAAGCAGATAAGGAAAATTAGGAGTGGTTCATGCTTATGGAATTGACTGGTCATATCATGTCCCATAGTATCTTGAGACAGCTCTCTTGGTAGAATTCTGGAATGGCCTTTTAAAAAAACAGCTAACGCACCTGATTGTCTAGGGCATGGTTCTCCAGAAGGTTGTACATGCATTGAATCCATGTCCTATATGTTACTGCTTCTCCAATAGGCAGCATTCTTCATTCCAGGAACCAAGGAGTAGAAACAAAATGGTACAGCTCACTGTGACATGTCACCCTAAGAAACTCACCAGAAAATTTTTTTTTCTTCCTTTTCCCAAAACTGTGTATTTTTCAGGCCTAGAAGTTTTGGTGCCAGAGGAAGGAATGTTTCTGTCAGGAGGCACAATAAACATTCTATTG
This sequence comes from Psammomys obesus, assembly GCF_907164565.1. Classification (NCBI taxonomy): domain Eukaryota; kingdom Metazoa; phylum Chordata; class Mammalia; order Rodentia; family Muridae; genus Psammomys; species Psammomys obesus. Next base: position 53,447,367 of record NW_026587216.1, on the reverse strand, counting down.
AATTGGAAGTTAAGACCTCTTCCTGGACATTTTGGAGTCCTAATACCTTTAGGTCAACTGGCATAAAAAGGAGTAACAATGATGGTGTTATATAAATAATATATGATCCCAGGGAGAAATTGCTCCACATGCTTAGAGATTAATAAAGTAAAAGAAAAAAAAAACTATTCTTGGTGGAAAAAAGCTCATGTCCAATTGTGGCTAATGCCCAAAGAAGACCTGAACTCAAATATAAAAATTTATTAACTTTTATACACATTAGGTTCATGCATTTTATATATACTGTCATCTTTAAATCTTATTTGAGTCCCAGCTCCAGGTTATACTTGGGACAGTTTAAATAGAGAACAAAGACTCTCAGTGTGGTCACTTGGGCAGATAAGAGGTTTACACAACAGAATGTCAGAAGTATTTTTTTAAATACACCAAATTTTTGAATAGTTGTTATCTAGGTTTGTATGGCCTGCCTGTCAGAATTATGCTTTTCCTGATAAAAAGTACAGGGAACTTAATGACAAACAGCATTTAATGTTGATTAAGACAGCATAAGGGTATGGTATTTAAAGTGATGCTTTGGTCTTTCAAGTTCACAAGAGGTGGATTATGATGGTAAGTTGTAATGTCCACTTGATAGAATTTAGAATCACCTGAGTAGAAGCCTCACCTGAAGACTTGTCCTGATTGCTTTGACTGATGTTGTTAGGAAGACCCACCCTGGTAGCTGGCCACATCTTCTGGTAGCAGTTCAGATACAATGTATGTGGCAGAAGAAATATCATCTCCCTTGATTATATTTTAATAATATTGAGTTCCAATGCAATTACTAACAAGTGTGATAAAGGAGAAGTTCTTCAGATTTCATTAGTCTTCTAATCCAGTTACTCTTTTCCACACTGAAACAAAATAGGTTTGTAATTAAAACAAGGACATAAAATAAAAGTGTCTTTAGATAAGACTGCTGCATATCAAGTGTGGCTGATATATAATGCATGCAGATTCATAAGCAATTTGAAAATCAGCCTATTCACACACTTCTTAGACACATGATTCTGAGCATAGACTTAAATGTGTGTACTGTCTTATGCATTTCAGTGAAAGGGATTAAACTTTTTGAACTACATGCATCTCTGCATTAAGGAAATACTAAGCCAGTGAACTTGTGAAATTTAATTACTTCCTACCTTAAGGAGGAGTCAGATATAATTGTTATTATGTCCAATTATATCAGGGGAAGGAACGCACAACTCTGTCTTACTAAGTGCTTTGTTCTAGCTAGAGAGTACTCGATGGCTATAGTCACTAAGAATGCTGGTTTCTGTTGCTTTTGTTTCTCCCACTGTTTGACAACAGTGACGTGCTGGTAGAAGGAAGAACAAATAGCACATTCTAATGCTATACCTTCAATCTCAAGTATTGCGTTCCCTAGCAGGCCTCAAATAGCTGGCAGGTTCAATGGCACTCAGACTGGAGCCTGAAACTCTTGAATTTGAAGTCTTGACAACTTTCTGAAACTCTTAATCCTTCTCATTATCTCTCTATTCTTTCTACCCTACTGACTCTCATATTACTCCTTGGGTGCTGCCCGGATGACTCCTGGCACTTCCTTCCATTAGGGCATGCAGAGATCCATGTAAGAAATGATCTCTGGTCATGGCTGCTATTGACAAGGATAAATGGGATCTTAAGTATTACATGGTAGTGACATCACACTACCATGTAATACTTAGTGGAAAAGTCACTCTTGTAAATGCTTGCTGATGGTCACATCTGATGTCCCCATTACAGTTACTTATCCAGATGTCAAGCAGTGCTTGCCGGTACTTTTGTACTAAAAAGTTGGGGCTCAAACCTTGTGTATCCTGGGGCTCTGGGGTAATAAGTAGAGCTGTTTATGACCCCACTGTCAAGTTCCCTCAGAAGATCTCCAAGGCCACAAGGATCTCTTCAGATTTCAAGCAGAAAACACATAAAGTCTAGGACTAGGAATATCCAGTGTTGGGGGTTCAGAAATAGTATAAGTTTAAGGGTAGCCCTAAAGAGTGACAGATTTACTTTGAACTTATGGATCCTATGTTGTAAAGCTTCAGGCAACATTCAAAACATTCTGGGGGTCATTTATCCTTAGGGACCAGTGTATCTTCAAATACACTGGGCAAACACCCTACTTCCTGCTAGATCAAGCATCTGCTAAGGCTGGTGCTGATGTGCAAAATGACACTTAATAAGCTGTGAAGCCTCCAATATGTTGTGTCTAGTGCTGCTTCTTGTTACCAGCTCAGAAAACATTACTGAATGTAGGTGAGGAAAGAAAAGATCTTTCCAGAGATATCTCTGTCAGACTAGATGTTACAATACCAGGGAAGGTAGCACAGAAGAATGTCTCCCTGCTAATTCATTGATAAAGCTGAGCAACCTACTTTAATAAACCAAGAAGAGGCAGTTGGACCTTCACAGCTACTTGTTTGGTCAAACATTTTGTACTTCTTGCAGTCATTAAGCCTTGAGCTTTGGACGAGTTACAAAGTTTCATTAGTTGTAGTAGTTACTCCATTGGTGAAACATTTCTCCTATGTAGGTAGAAGTGGTTCATCGATGCTTTGATTGAAAAGGATCTTGAACAAATGTTTTTAATCAACTCTGAATGAGACTGTACCTCTAGAGGCAAGGTCAATCAACTCCAATCTCTCTCCTAGTTATTTCAAGATGTCTGTAGAGCACTCAGGGTGACTGGTTTATACTCTAAGAACAGTCTGATTAGTGTTAGACTGATATTCCTAAAGCTCAAGGCAGTTTGAATAGCAAGAGAGGGTATAAGAAGTTCTAATTAACTTGTACAACCACTTTGGAAATCAATCTGGTGCTTTCTTAGAAAACTGGAAATAACTTTACTTCAAGACCCAGCTATAACTCTCCTGGGTATATTCCCAAAAGATGCTCCCGCGTACATCAAAGACACTTGCTCAACTATGTTCATAGCAGCTTTATTCATAATAGTCAGAATCTGGAAACAACCCAGATGTCCCTCAACCAAAGAATGGATAAGGAAACTGGCACATTTACACAATGGAATACTACTTAGCTATTAAAAACAAAGAAATCATGAAATATGTAGGCAAATGGATGGAACTAGGAAAGATCATCCTGAGTGAGGTAATCCAGATCCAGAAAGACACACATGGTATGTACTCACTTATAAGTGGATTTTAGCCATATACTATAGGAAAAGTATACTGTAAGGCACAAGCCCAAAGAAGATAAGTAATAAGGAGGATCCAAATGAAGACACATAAATCTTACTTGGAAGGGGAGATAGTATAGACAGAGGTAATGGCTGAAGAGAGGGAACAAGGTAGGAGAGGGGGCACAAAGAGTTAAGAAGGTAGAGATCAAATTTTGAGGAGAACAAGGGCAAGAGGACAGAAGGCCTGTAGAGAAAAGAGAAACTGAGGGTGGGGACATCTCTGTGAGTAGCTGAAGACTTAAGTCAGGGTAGGCTCCTGGGAGGATATGAGGGGGATTCAAGCAGAGACTTCTAGTAGCAGAGGCCATAGAGACTGAAGAGAACACCTTCTAACTAGACTAGTCTCCTAGTAGAAGGAGGGGAACACCAACCTATCCACAAAACTTCAGTCCAAAATTTACACTGCCTACAAGATGTGCAGGGATAAAGATAGAGCAGATAGAGCAGAGATTGAGGGAATGCCCAAACAATGCCTGGCCCAACCAAAGACCCACCATATTGGAGAATGCCAATTCCTGACACTATGAATGATACTCCGTTAAGATTGCAGATAGCAGCTTGACAGAATTGTCCTCTGAGAGGCTCTACCCAGCAATGCCTCAAAACAGATGCTGAGATTCATAGCCAAATACTGGTCGATGATAGGGAGTTTGGGGAAATAATGGGAGGAAAGAGAAAAGGATCTAGAAGTAACTGGAGCTCCACAGGAAAAATAACAGAGCCAACTACCCAGGGCCTAGAGGGCTTTGCTAAGACTGAAGCATCAACCAAAGACCATGCATGAACTGGACCTAGGCCCTCTACAAAGATATAACAGTTAGGCAGGTTAAATTTCAAGTGGGTCCTCTAGTAAGGAAAGTGGGAACTACATTGGACATGGACTCACTTGCTAACTTTTTTGGTCACTTTCTCCTAGTGGGACTGACTTGACAGGCCACAGGGGAAGAGGACATGTTCTGATGCCACTTGATGAGGTGGGCTGAACAGGACAGGGAGTTCCCCTTTCTTGAGGAAAAGGGGAGGTGGGAGGAAGGAAGGGTGGGGAGGGGAAGAAGGAAGGGGCTACAAGGATGTAAAGTGAATAAAATAAATAAGAAAAAAGAAGTTCTAATTAGACAGATGAAATAACCCAAACTCAAAAGCTCTGCTTATTTACATAAAAATGAACATCAGAATTGCTTATAATATTCAGAACTTATTATAACTCTGAAAGTTATTTTAACAATGCTTAAAGCTTTGCCTGCTTTCCTGCTGACCAAGGAGAGGTCACACACACTTCTTTCCCCAGATAGGGAGCCCACAATAGACAAAAGTATAATTACCACCCAAAACCAATTTATGAATCAATGAGTTTTGGTAGTGTTGCTTACGGGAATATGGGTGAGAGGTTACTTACAGGAGCAGAAAAGACTCAAAGGCATCTGCATTAACAAAGCCCATGCCTGCTGAGTGACAGCTCACAAACCTGGGAAAGAACTTTTGAGTTCACTGAACAGCTTGCAGGCAGCTCAACAGGTTAGAGAGTGTCCTTTCCAAGTGGTTCAGTTGGTCTGAGCCTTTTCCAGGCAGTTCAGCTGGTTTGGTCATCAACCAAAGACCATGCATGAACTGGACGTAGGCCCCCTACAAAGATATAGTAGTTAGGTGCTTAAGCTTCAAGTGGGTCCTCTAGTAAGGGAAGTGGGTTCCTCAAGGCAGTTTGGCTGGTTTCTGCTTCCTCAAGGTGTCTGGACTTATCTGACAGTCTCCTATGCAGTTTGCCCTATCTGAGAGTGATTTTTGTATTTACATATTCTTTTTTTTTTTTTTTTAACATATTCTTAAGGAGGCAAGGGTCTAGTGATACGATCCCTTTCAGGGACTTCCCAAAGCTATTTTGAGTTATTTCCTGTCTTAATGAACTTCCCAACAGGATGCTACATAATACTCTCAACCTTACTACTCACTACTCAAGATACACATTATACATGTAATTATGTATGATATATATATATATATATTCCTTTCTCTCTCCTGTTTTGAAAGTTAAAACCGTGAGAGAAACTTTCGCCTTTTTGTCACCTTTTATCTATCACCTGTTTCCCAAAATAAAATTAAATGCAAGTGTTGCTCTATCTTATTTACCTAACCTTGTATTTAAAGTACTGCGTGTCAAACGCAGGTCCTTATATAGCAAGGATAGGCAAATGTTATATCACCTGTTTCCCAAAATAAAATTAAATGTGTCAAACGCAGGTCCTTATACAGTAAGATAGGCAAATGTTATATCACTAAGCCACAAAACCCAAGCCCCAGTCTTGTCTTGGTTGTGGGTTTGTTTTTTTTTTTTTTTTACACTTTATTCATTTTGTATCCCCCCATAAGCCCCTCCCTCCTCCCCTCCCGATCCCACACTCCCTCCCCTTTCTGCATGCATGCCACTCCCCAAGTCCATTGATAGGGGAGGTTCTCCTCTCCTTTCTGATCTTAGTCTATCAGTTCTCATCAAAAGTGGCTGCATTGTCCTCTACTGTGGCCTGGTAAGGCTGCTCCCCCCTCAGGGGGAGGTGATCAAAGAGCAGGCCAATCAGATTATGTCAGAGGCAGTCCCTCTTCCCATTACTATGTAACCCACTTGGACACTGAACTGCCATGGGCTACATCTGTGCAGGGGTTCTAGGTTATCTCCATGAATAGTCCTTGGTTGGAGTATGATTTTCTGGGAAGTTCCCTGTGTTCAAAAATGGTGGGACCTGGAAGGGATCATCCTGAGTGAGTTGTTCCAGAAGCAAAAAGACACACACGGTATATACTCACTCATATAGACATACAACATAGGACAAACCCACTAAAATCTGTGCATCTAAAGAAACTAAGCAAGAGAGAGGACCCTAACTAAAACACTCAATCCCCATCCTGAAAGGCAAAGAGGATGGACATCAGAAGAAGAAGAAAACAGGAAACAACCTAGGAACCTTCTACAGAGGGCCTCTGAAAGCCAGAAGAAGAAAACAGGAAACAACCTAGGAACCTTCTACAGAGGGCTTCTGAAAGCCAGAAGAAGAAAACAGGAAACAAACAAGGAACCTGCCACAGAGGGCCTCTGAAAGCCTCTGCCCTGCAGACTATCAAAGCAGATGCTGAGCCTGATGGCTAACTGTTGGGCAGAGTGAATGGAATTTTATGTAAGAAGTGGGAAATAGTAAGAGCTGGAGAGGACAGGGTCTCCACAAGGAGAGCAACAGAACAAGCAAGTCTTGGTTGTGTTTTGATAATAGTTACCCTAGTGATAACATTATATGTCAATGTAATTTTCGTATTCAAATTTAGAAAACACAGAAAATGTTGGAAAAACACATTCTTAACTGAGAAACCTAGAATTACAGCTCCTCTTAAAAACACGCACTTGAGGACTAGAAAAAAAAAACAAAACAAAACAAAAAAACAAACAAACAAACGGTTCATTGGTTAGGAGTGCTTGCTGCTCTTTCAGAGGACCCAAGCTTAAATTTCATCACCACATTGGGTGGCTCAAAATCACCTGTAATTCCAGCTTCGGAAGATCTGACATCCTATTCTGGCCTCTTCAGGGAGTCATGCATATGAGACATACACTCACACAGACATCTATACATACACATAAATAAATGTAAAGTAAATATATTTTTCAAAGCACACAGTCATACTTTCTGCTATGAGTTTATCTGCTATCTTTTTATGTATAACACACACCTTCTAAGCCAAATAGGTGCTGTCTCTTATGTTCTAGACCACCCTGCATGGCCTGAATATCTCTTGGATTCTGGGTGCTTTTAAAATCATTTATATTATTTGTTATATATCCCATATAACAGCAAGTCTTTGCTATCAAGTCATCCTTGAGAAATGTTGAGATATTTGGATGCCATGGAATGGTTAGGATAAGAGTGACTCAGCACACAAGAAGCTGAACAGTATGAGTAAAATTATTATATTCCAGTTGTTAAGTCTTTAAACATGAAGTTTTAGGGCAGGAATTGGTTCAAAACGTGTCCTAAATTCAAATTATCTCCTGGAGTGTTCCTATTCTGTGTGCTTTAAAAATCTAATTAAATTAAAGAAACATTAGAAAATTGCCTAAAGTACTTGCACAAGCAGTTTTTGTGAAAACAAGAAAAAGTAAATAGCTATTTTAATGAGAAAAACATCCAGGCATGAAGTCATTTCTTTCTTGTTTTTGATTGTAGTAAGAGAGGCTTTGGCTGGGGTCTATTCACAGCATGTCAGGCAGCATAGCCATAATGTCTGTCTGCATTTGTTGAAATATTTCCATTTTAATTAGGAGAAAGAGGTAAGATAATGGTGTCTGTGGTGTGTTGTATTCTGTTTCTCTACTGATCTGCATTTACACACTAATTCAGAGGAGTTTAAAACAGAAATGTGTAGCACCCTTTGAGGTGATATCAGAACAGCAATAGAAACAAAAGAAATGTGTAAAATTGAGGAGTGTGGTGGTTCTTGTTGCTGTTGTTCTTGGGATTTTGTTATTGTTTGTTTGTTTTGGCTGCCAGACTGAATGTAGAAATTTACTTGGATGGTTAAAAACTTTGGCAATGCAGAGAGATGATAAACTTTGAATTATTTATTAACTTCATATTGGGTTAACAATTTGAGCTTAGTGAGTTTAGTAAGAAGGAAGACTAAATGCGCAGTTAAAATAGAATAATGTTGTCCAGTGAACATGAAGAAAAGATTGACATATGGATTCTTTTTTTTTTTCTCTGATCTCTACTCTTTTTTTTTTCTTTTTTTAAATTTTTTCCTTTTAGTTACATTTTGTTAACTCTGTGTCCCCGCTGTATCCCGCTCCCTCATTCCCTCACCAACCCCACACTCCCTCCCTGGTCTCCTCCCTGCCCCTTTCCAAGTCCATTGATAGGGAAGGACCTCCTCCCCTTTCATCTGACCCTGTTTTATCAGGTATCTTCAGGACTGGCTGTAGAGTCCTCCTCTGTGACCTAACAGGACTGCTCCTCCCCTGGGGGGGGGGGGGGGGGGCAGGG
>NW_026587216.1:53354358-53439005 GCF_907164565.1 Psammomys obesus | reverse complement strand
GGGGGGGGGGGGGGAGTCAAGGATCCTGACCTTGAGATCCTGTTAGAAATAGTCGTTGTTCCCCTTACTTTGGGAAACTACTTGGTTACTGAGCTACCACGGGCCACATCCGAGCAGAAGTTCTAGGTTATATCCATAGATGGTCCTTGGTTGAGTGTCAGTCTCAGAAAAGACTCTGTGCCCGGATATATTTGGTCCTTGTAGAGCTCCTATCCTTTCCATATCATTCTAACTCCCCTTTTTTCATATGATTCCCTGCACTCTGCCGAGGGTTTGGTTATGAGTCTTAGTGTCTGATTTGAAACACTGCTAGGTAGAGTCTTTCAGATGCCTTTTGCGGTAGATTCCTGTCATACCTTCAATGCACATCCCATTTGTCTTTCTAAATGAGGATTGATCATCTTCGCCTGTGTCCACTTTCTTGATTATCTTCTTTAGGTGTGTAGATTTCATTATGTTTATCATATCTTGTGTGACAATTAGGAGTAGTGCTACCTCAAGACCCAGCTATACCACTCCTTGTGTTTAGAGTTCATAAGCTAAAGTAAAAACAAATAGATAAAACATCATATCCATAATCCTTAGGCAAGACACTAACACTAGATGCACTGATTTGAAACAGGCCTGAGTACATTTAAAGAAATTTATATCAGTGCAAGCATGGTAGTGCTCCTCAGCTCGAGGTCTCTGTATTTACCCAGGAACATTGGTAATACTCTGAAACATTTTGTTTTTTGAGGGTTTCTTGGGGGACAGGGCATGTTGCCAGGAATTAAGGTTTTTTTTTTTTTTTTTTTTTTTTTTTTTTTTTTGTCTTCTGGGGGTAGTGTGTTGCTAGGACTGGATGTAGGTATTAACAGCATGTTGGGCTGAGGCCAGAAATGCTGTGAAATATCTTGCAGTGTACCTAACAGCACCTTGTACCAAGAAGTTTTCTTGTCCGGTTTCAGTAACACAAAGGTTACAAACCATTGCTCTACAGAGATCACCCACTAACTTAAGACTTTCATATGAAGGGAGAGGCACTCAGAGGAGGAAGCTCTTCAGCTTTGTCAGGTGATAGCACTTGCAGCAGCTGGGTTAGTATGTTCCTTTTCTTACCTGGAAATACAACAGTGAGTGAGAGCATCTGCCATGCTTCAGAAAGGTCTTGGGAAGAATAGCCAGTCCTGACACTGGACGAACCACAATTATAGCCACCTGAGATTGTCTCTGCATTAATCACTCTTCTTTATTTTCTGTAGCTCAAATGCTTTACAATCTAGGGGCTTCTCTGCCCCTGGAGGGACAATTCCTCATAAGGGTAGCCAATTGCCAAAGATAGAAAATAGCTATCTCAGGAGTGTGTTTTTCATATGTACAAAAACAGTTCACGGCCTTCATATAGTATCACCATCAATAAGGTTCATACTCTGGAGTCAAGTATTAGACATCTGAGGATGGCTCCTCTACCCAAGACTTTCCTACTTGCTGAAATTATTAAAACTGGCCAGCCATAAACCTGCTCACCCTAACTAAACTAACCACAATAAAGGCTATGTCTGGTTTTCCTAAGCTGCTTTGTCTGCATTTCTGACTTACCTGAGCTCTTTCCTTTGTGGCCCTGTGTGAATGGCTTGCCTGCCAAATGCTTTAAAGAACCATCTTCTGTCTTTTCACTCTTGATTTTCTTCTATCTGCTGTCTAAAAAATACCTTCAAAATGATAAGACCTACAGCTGACAAGTGTTTAAGGAAGTGACCTCCTTGCCTATGCCTTGGGCTATGGAGTGTTACATATTCTTACTCCATAAACACACATTTGGATGCTTTTTATGTCCATTTAGTCTCTGTAATAAAGTGTATTATTGATAGTGTTTTCTCATAAACATTACAGGAGAATTGCCTTAGTGTTTATTACTCTCTACCAATTGATAGTGCATCCCAAGTTCCAATTTTAAGTCAGAAAGTTTATGAATACAAAGATTCTATCAAATATTTTTGGAAGCATTGTCATTTATACTTCTTTGTAAATACTCAGTAATCTCTTGATCCATGCTAATGAACCATGTATTTTTATTTCCATATAATTTTCAACTATGCTATAAAAACATATAATGAAGAGTTTCAGTTTTTATTAATTTATTTAACTTTGTGGCCTTTAAGCGGCCAGATTTTCCAAATGATCCACTGGTTTTTAAAAGATAGTGACTATGATATTTGTTTAGGATACATGTAACTTCTTTATTAAACAAATTATTATTTAAGAGTATCATATAACCTTTATTTTTACTTTGTTCTTATACAATTTTATAAAATCTGGGAGATAGATTTTTAAAGTTTTATTTAAAACTTTTTTAAAAAAATTTATGTGTGCGTATGTGCTGGTATATGCCACATGAGAGTAGTGCCCAATGAGGCCAGAACTATCAGATCCTCAGAGACAGGAGTTATTGGCAGTTGGTTCCTCTCGAAGAGCAGGCAAGTACTTTTAACCACTGAATCCATCTTCCACATACTTCTCCCATTTTTTAAAAGAATTTTTTAAAAATTAATTATTTTATTAAATCCAGATGCCCCTCAACTGTGGAATTGATACAGATATTGTGGTACATCTACACAATGGAATATTACTCAGCAATAAAAAAAAAGGAAATCATGAAATTTGCAGGCAAATGGTGGGATCTAGAAAAGATACTCCAACCAAGGACCATTGATGGAGATAACCTAGAACCCCTGCACAGATATAGCCCATGGCAGTTCAGTGTCCAAGTGGGTTCCATAGTAATGGGAACAGGGACTGCCTCTGACATGAAGTGATTGGCCTGCTCTTTGATCACCTCCCCCTGAGAGGGGAGCAGCCTTACCAGGCCACAGAAGAATACAATGCAGTCACTCTTGATGAGACCTGATAGACTAGGATCAGAGAGAAGGGGAAGAGGACCTCCCTTATCAGTGGACTGGGAGAGGGACAGGGATGGAGAAGAGGGAGGGTAGGATCAGGAGGGGAGAAGGGAGGAAGCTACAGAGGTGATACAAAGTGAATAAAGTGTAATTAATAAAAATTTTTAAAAAGAAAAAAATTATTTTATTTATTTATTACATTTGATTCAATTTGTATCCCAGCTGTAGACTCCTCCTTCAATGCCTCCCAATCACTCAATCCCTCCCTCATCTCCTCCCATTCCCTTCCCCAAGTCCACTGATAGGGGAGGTCCTCATCCTTTCCATCTGACCCTAGCCTATCAGGTCTCATCAGGACTGGCTGCATTGTCTTCCTCTGTGGCCTGGTAAGGCTGATCCCACATCAGGAGGAGATGATCAAAGAGCCAACTACTGAGTTCATGTCAGGGACAGTCCCTGTTCCTTTTACTAGGGAACCCAGTTGGAGACTGAGCTGCTATAGGCTACATCTGTACAGGGGTTCTAGGTTATCTCCACAAATAGTCCTTGGTTGGAGTATCAGTCTCAGAAAAGACCCTTGTGCCCAGATTTTTTGGTTTTGTTGCTCTCCTTGTGGAGCTCCTGTCACCTCCAGGTGTTTCTATCTCTCCCTTCTTTCATAAGATTCCCTGCACTCTGCCCAAAGTTTGTTTATGAGTCTCAGCATCTGCTTTGATACCCTGCTAGGTAGAGTCTTTGAGAGGCCCTCTGTGGCAGGTTCCTAACTTGTTCCCCATTTTCTCCCTCTTCCAACGTCTATCCCATTTGCCTTTCTGAGTGAGGATTGAGCATCTTACCCAGGGTCTTTCTTCTTGCTTAGCTTCCTTAAAATGTACAGAGTTTAGTATGTTTTGCTAATATTATATGTCTAATATCCACTTTTAAGTGAGTATATGTCTTGTGTGTCTTTCTGCTTTTGGGATACCTCACTCAGGATGATCTTTTCTAGATCCCACCATTTGCCTGCAAATTTCACGATTTCCTTGTTTTTAATTGTTGAGTAGTATTCCATTGTGTGAATGTACCACAATTCCTGTATCCACTCCTCCCTTGAGGGGCATCTGGGTTGTTTCCAGCTTCTGGCTATTACGAATAAAGCTGCTACAAACATGGTTAAGCAAATATCCTTGTTATATACTCGAACATTGTTTTCTATATATGCCCAGGAATGGTTTAGCTGGATCTTGAGGTAGTACTACTCCTAATTATCTGAAAAAGCGCCAGATTGATTTCCAAAGTGGTTGTACAAGTTTACATTCCAACCAGCAATGGAGGAGGGTTCCCCTTTCTCCATATCCTCTTCAGCATGTGTTGTTACTTGAGTTTTTGATCTTAGCCATTCTGATGGGTGTAAGGTGAAATCTCAGGGTCGTTTTGATTTGCATTTGCCTGATGACTAAGGATGCTGAGCATTTCTTTAAGTGTTTCTGTGCCATTCGATAGTCCTCTATTGAGAATTCTCTGGCTTTGTACCCCATTTTTTAATTTGATTATTTGATTTGTTGTTGTTTTAACTTCTTGAGTTCTTTATATATTCTGGATATTAGCTCTTTGTCAGATATAGGGTTGGTGAAGATCTTTTCCCAGTCTGTAGGCTGTCATTTTGTTCTGATGACAGTGTCCTTTGCTTTACAGAAGCTTTTCATTTTCATGAGGTCTCATTTATTGTTTGTTGACCTTAGAGCCTGTGCTGTTGGTGCTCTGTTCAGGAAGTTGTCTCCTGTGCCAATGAGTTCAAGGCTGTCCCTTTTTTTTTTCTTTTTAATTTTCAATATGAAATTTTAGAACATAGTTTTTACTTAAATACTTTGTGTTTTTGTTATATATGGTGTTTTTTTTTGCCACCAATATCTTCATGTGGATATACTTTTTTCATCTAAAATACCTGCATAAAATTTTCTGATTTTATGATAATCTACTTGCTATATTTTTTCATAATTTTATTTTATTTTATCATATAACTGATTTTAATGTATACTTTTTTGGTTAAATTTACATGTTACATTTCTGCCAGAGTTACTTTATTTTTCTTTTTTCCATGTGCTCTTCTAGGTCATTTTATTTTAGGTATTTCTCTTAAAACAAACAACGTATTAGACAGGTTCTGTCTCCTACATTAGGATGGATTTTTAAATTTTAAAAATTTTTAAAAATTAAAAAAACCTAATTTACTCTAATAGTTTGTTGTAATTGATTCTGTTTCAAATTGTTTTTTTTTTCCCTAAGAAAAACTCATGTGACTTTATTGATCCTGTTGGTTCTGTTGTTTTGAAGGGTTTTATCCATAGCTATCACAAAAGTTCTCAGTTTCTTAATGTGTGAAAAGGAGAACTAAATACAGGATTGTAACAATTATATTAAATAAACATTTCTAATACTATTTTTGGTTTTTATAATTTTCTAAAAAAATGGGATCAGATGAAAACAGAGAAGGGTTTCAGTGGGTTGTCTAGAACTTTGTAATTTTCCTCCACCATGTCTTTTTTATTTTTTATTTTTACTTACATTTTATTAACTCTGTATCCCAGCTGTATCCCACTCCCTCATTCCCTCCCAATCCTACCCTCAGTCTGTCATCTTTTCCCTGCCCCTTTCCAAGCCCACTGATTGGGGAGGACCTCCTCCCGTTTCATCTGACCCTGTTTTATCTTCGGGACTGGCTGAAAAGTCCTCCTCTGTGGCCTAGCAAGGCTGCTCCTTCCTCAGGAGGTCAAAGTGCCTGCCATTGAGTTCCTGTCAGAAATAGTCCCTGTTCCCCTTACCATGGGAAACCAATTGGTTACTAAGCTACCACAGGCTACATTCGAGCAGGGGTTCTAGATCAATGGAAGAATGGATTCAGAAACTGTGGTATTTTTACACAATGGAGTACTACTCAGCAATCAAAAAGGAGGAAATAATGAAATTTGCAGGCAAATGGTGGGATTTAAAAAAGATCATTCTTAGTGAAGTATCCCAGAAGAAGAAAGACACACATGGTATATACTCACTTATTTAGACCTATAAGATATGATAAACATAATTAAATCTATACACCTAAAGAAGATAAACAAGTAAGAGGACCCGGGGTAAGATGATCAACCCTCACTTACAAAGACAAATGGGATGTCCATTGGACGTAGGAGAAAACAAGTAACAGGCCAGGAGCCTACTGCAGAGAGCCTCTGAAAGACTCTACCTAGCAGAGTATCAAAGCAGATACTAAGACTCATAACCAAACCTTCGGCAGAGTGTAGTGAATCATATGAAAGAAGGGGGAGTTAATATGACATGGAAAGGACAGGAGCTCCACAAGGACCAAATATATCTGGGCACAGGGGTCTTTTCTGAGACTGTTTCTCCAACCAAGGACCATATATGGATCAAATTGTTTTTGAAGCTTCTTGGTATTCTTTCTTTTTCACATCTGGTTCTCAATGAACTACAGTTTTATCAGCACCTTTTGCTTGTGAATCTTATATTTAAACAGTAAGAAAAAGGACTGACATGATGACTTGGTGGTTAAGAGCACTAGGGGCTCTTTCAGAGGATGCAAACTAAATTCCCAATACCCACATGACAGCTCACAACCATCTGTAACTCTAGTCCTGGATGATCTGACAGCCTCATTATCTGCCTCCATAGGTACCAGACATACAGGCAAAAGTCCCATACACACTAATTAATTAATTAACTAATTAATTAAAAACATTAATGAAGTATGTAAATTAAAAGTGAATTACAATGGTCAGTTTCACAGGTTTTAAACAATGTTGTGATAACACCTAATACAATTAGAATGTCAGTGTCATACAGCTTTGTACCTTTCATCTTTGATCACTTCCTATTGTACTTTAAGAAGTTATTATAACTGGAATATGAGACCCAGATTATTATTGTTATTTTGTGTATTATTGCCAACTTACAGTGTGTCCATTCGTGCACACAAGTACAGAACAGAGGATGGTTCTCATCCTTGGAAGAAACTCAAGTCTTAGGGCTCCTTTTGCTGAGCCATCTTGTCCACCCTACAATTATGCTTTACATACATTGTATTCTATCATAAAAATTAATTTTGCATTTGTTTCAAAATCTGTCTATTATATTTAACTCAACTTCCATTATACCAACTTTAAAAACTATCATAGACATTCATTAGTCTTTTGCTTTAATTCCTCTTGGCTTGATTTACTAAAGCTTTTGAGTAATATTTTTATAGTGTCCTTACTGTAGTTTTAATTTCTAACATCTGTTTAATAAACATCCTTTACTTGGCAATTCACTAATGTTTTACCTCATAATTTTACCTTTTACAAAAGAGTGCTTATTTTCTTAAATTCAAAACAGATGATGTGAAAGACAGGTTTCACATTTCTAATAGTGAATATTTTCCAAAAGTCTGTCCTTGCAGCTTAAATGATATTTTTTTATTTAGCAGCTATTAATATACCTAGTCACCATTTACATATAATATCAAAGAAAAATATACACCAAGCTGGTTGTATTTATACCCATCACAGGGAAAGTATGAACTATCTGACCCTGTTTGAACCTTACCTCAGATGAACTTAGAGACTAGTGTTCTCATTACAGAAGGCATTTTTCATTTTGTATACCACACCTTTTGATATAGCTTGTTTTTAATCTTGATTATTAGGAATATTATTTGGCTCTTTACACAAAGACTGAATGAAATGAAAATAAAAGCACCTTGAATACAGTATTCTGTGATGCTCCTACTCACAGTTGTTTCTTAGCATGACCCCCCATCTCTGAACAGAACACCCAATACCAATTTTATCTCCTAAGTGACCATGAAAAGGTACAAATTGAAGAAATTGGAGGATGGAAAGTTCCTGGATGTCTTAAGGAGTAATCCCATTTTTCTGGAATAGAAGAAGCCAAGTTTAATGTTTTAATTGGTACATGTAGCTAAGAGGATGACTGTGGCAAACAAAAAGATTAATGAACTTCATGTTTAATAATTCCTTTTTCTTCCAGAGACAAAATATAATAAGTAGCACTCATTAATTATGGTTCTTTGTTTGGCCCAAAGAAACTTCTGCTTTCTACAGCTAGTTTTGACTATTGATTTGGAGTTACACATATTCAGTTCTGAACATTAGCCTAGGAATCACAGTTGAAACTTGGAAAAGGCTTAGCCAAGCACTGCTACTATAAGAGATGTGTGTGATTGTCCTCTGCAACTTAGAGATGAAGCACATACTTTTATGTTTCACGTTTCTGTAGTTAAGTTATTCTGTTGTTTATGGTCATATTCCAAAGACTTTACATATTATGGATTTTTCACCTTCTCCTTTACCCCATGGGCAATGTTTCTTATCCATCCACAAATAGGCCAGCAAATCCTAGGAAAATATTGTCTTAACCCCTTCTAGCCAGAACTCTGACACTAAGCATTTTTGCCTATTGCTCTTGCTATGATTTTGAAATAAAGTGTCTTAGTTTTCTTCTCTCCTGTGATTTCGAAGGGCCAACCCACTGCTTATCCCCTTGTGGAATAAGATCCCTCTCTTAGTTACCAGCCTGGCATCTTAGATACTCTGAGGTGAGCTGTCTCCTCAACAAGGACTGAAAAGTCAAAGACTATTTTCCTGTGAATCATATTCAGAATCTATTGACCATCTCTCTGTCTCCTTTCAGGGAAGGCAAATGTGTCCGTCTCAGTACCTGGCAGTGTTCTCTTCCTTGCAGTTGTGCATCCTACATTATCAAATGCAAATCATCTATCTCCTGAGAGCAAGTTCTATTCCAACACTATGGTTAGACCTAGCTCATTTTCAAGCTTCTATCACTGAGTTAATCTCCAATTTTCCATAACTTACGTAGTACGAGGAAATGAGAAAATCTCAGATAGGTATTGTCTTGGTCAGGGTACTATTGCTGTGATGAAACACCATGACCAAACACAAGTTGAGGAGGAAAGCATTTATTCAGCTTCTAATTCTTCCAGATCACAGTTCATCTTCAAAGAGAGTCAACTCAAACAGGGCAGGAACCAGTAGGCAGGAGTTGATGCACAGGCCATGGAGGATTGCTGCTTACTGGCTTGCTCTTCATGACTTGCTCAGTCCTCTTTTTTATAGAACCCCAAATCATCAGTGCAGATATGCTACTACCCACAATAGGCATGGCCCTCCCACATCAATCACTAATACATAAAATGTTCTACAGCCTTGTGTACAGCCCAATCTTATAGAGGATTTTTTTTTTCCAATTGAGGCTCTCTTCTCTGGCAACTCTAGCTGTGTCAAATTGACATAAAACTAGCCAGTACAGTTATGTGATTTTTATGGACTATACCAAGAGGTTTTCTATGTCTTAGTCTAGCCACTCCTACAACTAATGCATCAATAATTAAGGTGGGTTTACATTAAAAATATACTTTAAAGCTGCTTTATTCTTGTGAATTTTACTAGAAAATCCAAAAGCAAGTCATTATCTTTTTTTTCTAGAATAAAATAATGTCTTATTTCTCCCAATATTGACTCTGGTTTTACATGGTACAGCCAAGAGGACCTTGTCACTCTCTTATACGTCTTTCTCCTTCCCTCTTCTCCTTCCTTCACCCTCCTCCCCTAGCATCTT
The DNA here is from genome assembly GCF_907164565.1 of Psammomys obesus. Taxonomy (NCBI): domain Eukaryota; kingdom Metazoa; phylum Chordata; class Mammalia; order Rodentia; family Muridae; genus Psammomys; species Psammomys obesus. Next base: position 53,429,496 of record NW_026587216.1, on the reverse strand, counting down.
CCCTAGCAACTATTACTTTCAAATAACTTCTTGGCTAGGAGTGAGATTTTGTATCTACATTCCATCCCTCAATTCTGGGATTTTTGTCTGGCTTGAGCTTGTACATGCAGTCACAGTGTCTCTGAGGTCATATGTCCATGGTTGTATCCTGAAAATGTTGTTTTCTTGAAATCATCAAGTCTTCTACCACCATTGTCTTTTACACTCTTTCCACCTCTTTTTCTGCATAGACCATTGAACTCTGTGAGGAGGGGTATAATTGAGACGCTCCATTTTGGCAAGAGTGCTCTGAAGTTTCTCACTTTTTTGCCCTTGTCCAATTGCAGGTCTCTGCATTAAATACCATCTACTGCAAGAAGATGCTTTTCTGATGGGTTTTGAAGGATACACTGATCTGAAGATCTAGCAATATGTCATTAGTAACAGTGCATTGCTATGTTCATTTAGAATAATAATAGTAAATTAAAAATATACAGCTACAGTTTACATTGTGGCATCCTTCCATAATAACTGTCATGTATTCCTGGATTACCCCTAATAATCCCTTTCAAATCAAAGATGATGACAGAAATCTGATGTTGTTACATCAGACACTTGTGTCTCTAATCATCAACTTCAGAGAGATGTAGGTGGTTCCACATCTACTTTAGATGGCTCTTATTTTTCTCCATTTAGAATCATTTACTTATTATTTATTTTTAAGTAAAACAACTTAAACTGGTATCAGGAAGCAATTTATTGGAGATTATGTATTTATTTTAATCAACATGGAGAACTGACTCAGACTCTAATCCATCATCTGGATTAGCTACATTCTGTGTGTTCTTTTTTTAGATGAAAGACTAAAATCTTTTGCAGTTTATTAACTGTGGTACAATTTCCTCTCTTTTTAATTAGTTTGAATTCAAATAAGTTTTCTTTCATAGCAAGGGTTATTCTTCACTCTGGCTCAGACATAGTACCTAAGATTTCTATTCTATGATAGTATGCAACCTAACAGTTTTTGTTTCTCAAAATCTTTATATAGTCTACTGTTATCATAATTTTCAAAAGCCAGATTTAACCTGTATTTTTCTAAGTATCAATGTTAGAATTGGATTTTCTTTATTTTTCCCAGTACTGGAGATTGAACCCATTGCCCTGTAAATCCTAGAGTAGCAGTCTGCTACCAAATTACACTCTTCTTTATATAAAGTTTTAATTGCTTTTGTTTAAAGAGGTATTCATTTTTACTTTATGTGTTAGGGTGTTTGCCTGCATGTACGATTTTGCACTACATGCACAAGTTCTTGTAGAAACCAGAAGAGGGTATCAGATCTCCTAAGACTGGAGTTACATATGGCTATGAGCCTCCATGTGGGTGCAGGAAGCCAAATTTAGGTCCTCTGAAGTGAAGCAAGTGGTATTAATCGCCAAGCCAGTTTGACAGCCCTCTTCTTTATATTTTGAAACAGGGTCTTGGGTTAAAACAATGGATCAGCACTTGCTTCTCGTGTAGAAGATCCAAGTTTGGTTCCCATCACCTATGTTAGGAAGCTCATAACCATGCATTATAGACATGTAGCATATTCTTATACAGCACACACACATACACAAACAAACAAACAAACAAACAAACAAAGAAACGTAAAGCCAGGTTTTGGAAAGCTATCCAGGCTTGGCTTTCAACTGCCCTACCCTCCTAAGTAGCTAGAATTGCCACCATTCTCAGCTTATCTGTAGTGTCAGTATCCCTTTTCTTCCTACTTTCTCATTTTTACTTATACAGCCTGCATGTGTATAGTAACATGACAATATAGTATTATTTATATTTATTAAACTTTTAGAGCAAGATTACATGTTTTGTACAACTATATTTCACAATTATTCATTTAGCTCTTTTTCATTATAATAGAAGTAAAGGTTTATTTTATGTGAACAACTATGTTAAAATATAATAAAATTGAAAACTTTCTGCAGTTTCAGAGAAAAATATGTCTTTGTGTTTTCCTTGCAAGACATTTTTATACATAAGGGCAAAAATGTTTCCACAAGCTCTAAAACATTTCTTCTACTTGTGTTAGCTTGCTTTTTGCTTTAGTGGACACAGGCGAAGGTGATTAATCCTCATTTAGAAAGACAAATGGGATGTGCATTGAACGTATGACAGGAGTCTACCACAAAAGGCATCTGAAAGACTCTACCTAGCGGTGTTTCAAAGCAGACACTAAGACTCATAACCAAACCCTCGGCAGAGTGCAGGGAATCATATGAAAGAAGGGAAGTTAGTATGATATGGAAAGGATAGGAGCTCTACAAGGACCAAATATATCAGGACACAGGGTCTTTTCTGAGACTGACACTCAACCAAGGACCATCTATGGATATAACCTAGAACTTCTGCTCTGATGTGGCCCGTGGTAGCTCAGTAACCAAGTAGTTTTCCAAAGTAAGGGGAACACAGACTATTTCTAACAGGATCTCAAGGGCAGGCTGTTTGACCCCCCCCCCCCAGGGGAAGAGCAGTCTGTTAGGCCACAGAGGAGGACTTTGCAGCCAGCCCTGAAGATACCTGATAAAACAGGGTCAAATGAAAGGGGAGGAGGTCCTCCCCTATTAGTGGACTTGGAAAGGGGCAGGGAGGAGACCAGGGAGGGAGTGCGGGGTTGGGGAGGGAATGAGGGAGCGGGATACAGCTGGGACACAGAGTTAACAAAATGTAACTAAAAAGAAAAAGAAAATTAAAAAAAATTAAAATAAAAAAAATCAATTGTAGTCAGAAGGAAGGAAAAGAAGTCCTCCCCTATCTATGGACTGGGGGAGGAGCATGCAGGCAGAGGGTGGAGGAAGGGAGGGATTGGGACGGGAGGAGGGAGGGTACCATGGGGGGGGGATAAAAAGTGAGTAAAGTGTAATTAATAAAGAAAAAAAATAAAAAAATCAATTGTAGATCTCTTTTCATATCCATTATATATTACATTTCCTGTGTATGTATGACAGGTAGAAGTAACTTATGTAGTATTTTATTTTTAAGGCTGATATATAGCTTTGTAAAAATCCTTCAATTCATAATCAATTTTTATAGTTCATGATTATGTTTCTGCCATCATGAACAATATTCTTATTAATATCCTTATATTTACGTATTTTTTCAATAATAACGTATATCTATTCTTTAAAAGTTCTAGGTGAAAATCATTGGTTTTGAATTTTGATAACTGATGTCTGAAACTAGTTGAATAAAGGGCCTAATTTACCTTAACTACACTCTTGATGCTATAACATCAGCATTTGATTTTTAAAATCAGGATTTAATTTGTATTTCATAGTCTATATGAAAGGCTGGCACTGGTTATATCGCTTGCAGATTTAAGTGCAAGATGAAATGACAGCATACTTGGTTCAAAAAGCATTGAGATTGAACCTGTGACATTAGAACACTGATCCAACATGGAGCCTTCATTGAATCAGAGTCCTGAGTGACTCCATCAGAAAATGTTCATGAAACAGATAACCAATTCAGCATTTCAGTGCACATTAGTCACTTGAGTTTGATTTTTATGTCTTTAGGATATTTTGACTGATTTTAACATTCTAATATATTATTTATATATATTAATATATAATAATATGTTATATTAATATATTATTAAAAGTTTAAAAAGTATTTGTCTATTGAAGAGAGGATAAAATCAAAGGTCTTGTGAGTGTTTAGGAACACTCTATCACTGATCAACACTGCAAATTAAGAACAGTTTTATAAATCCTCACACTCAAATTATATAGACACTTGATGCACTTTGACTATATATTTATAAGCAGTTTTCACTTTGGCTTGCATTGAGAGTATATTATCTAATTATCAGCTTAAAGTTCTTTTTTTCTTAGCTTAAAATCAGATGTTAGCTACATTTATTTTTCCAAACTCAATATGCAATTGAACTAACATGATTTATTTTTTAATCTATGTTTACTCCAGTGAACTGAAATGCCATATTTTTCATGTGCTCACAGAAGCTTAAAAATCAATTTCTGTGTTCCCTGTTCTGTGACATTAATCTACTTGACTGGTCAGTATTCCAAAACCATTCTCTCTCTCTCTCTACATACACACACACACACACACACACACACACACACACACACACACATATATATATATATATTTATTTATTTACTTACTTACTTATTTGTTTATTCAGGCATGGTATCTCTATGTAACTCTGAATGTCCTAAAACTCAATATGTATACCAGCCTGGCCTGGAAATTATAGAAATCTGCCTGCCTCTCCCTTTCAAGATAAAGGCATATTCCACTCCATGTCCACTCCATGTCCATGTCCACTCCGAATCCTGAGCAGTTTAGTTACAATAGCTCCAAGAAAATATGCTACTTTAAAAACTTCCCATCAGTTTTCCTTTTTATATCATTTATGGTTTTATGTATGTGTATGTGTGTGTGTGTGTGTGTGTGCGCACACACACTGTGATGCATGTGTGAAATTCAGAGGACAACTTTTGGGAGTTGTGTCTCTCCTTCTTTCATTTGGTCTCTATGGGTCCAGCACAGGTTGTCAGGCTAGGTGACAAGCATGTTCTTTGTGAAGTCATACCTGCCCTCTTATTATTTTCTTATCAGTTAATGTTCCCTGTCCTTTTTTTTAATTAATTACACTTTATTCATTTTGTATCCCCCCATAAGCCCCTCCCTTCTCCCCTCCTGATCCCACCCTCCCTCCCCTTTCTGCATGCATGCCACTCCCCAAGTCCACTGATAGGGGAGGTTCTCCTCTTCTTTCTGATCTTAGTCTATCAGTTCTCATCAAAAGTGGCTGCATTGTCCTCTTCTGTGGCTGGTAAGGCTGCTCCCCCCTCAGGGGGCAGTGATCAATGAGCAGGCCAATCAGATTATGTCAGAGGCAGTCCCTCTTCCCATTACTATGTAATCCACTTGGACACTGAACTGCCATGGGCTACACCTGTGTAGGGGTTCCAGGTCATCTCCACGAATAGTCCTTGGTTGGAGTATGATTTTCTGGGAAGTTCCCTGCGTTCAAATTATCTTGTTCTGTTTCTCTGCTTGTGGAGTTCCCGTCCCCTCCAGCTCTTACTATTTCCCACTTCTTACATAAAATTCCATTCACTCTGCCCATCAGTTGGCCATCAGGCTCAGCATCTGCTTTGACAGTATATACTGCAGAAGCTTTCAGAGGCCCTCTGTGGCAGGTTCTGAGGTTGTTTCTTATTTTCTTTTTCTTCTGATGTCCATCCTCTTTGCCTTTCAGGATGGGGATTGAACATTTTAGTTAGGGTCCTTTCTTTTGCTTAGTTTGTATAGATGTACAGATTTTAGTGGGTTTATTCTATGTTGTATGTTTATATGAGTGAGTATATACCATGTGTGTCTTTTTGCTTCTGGGACAACTCACTCAGGATGATCCTTTCCAGGTCCCACTATTTACCTGCAAATTTCATGATTTCCTTATTTTTCATTGCTGAGTAATACTCCATTGTATAGATGTACCACAGTTTCTGCATCCATTCTTCAGTTGAGGGGCATCTGGGCTGTTTCCAGCTTCTGGCTATTACAAATAAAGCTGCTACAAACATGGTTGAGCAAATGTCCTTTTTGTGTACTTGCGCCTCTTTTGGGTATATGCCTAGGAGTGGTATGGCTGGATCTTGAGGAAGCGCTATTCCTAGTTGTCTGAGAAAGCGCCAGATTGATTTCCAGAGTGGTTGTACCAGTTTACATTCCCACCAGCAGTGGAGAACGGTTCCCCTTTCTCCACAACCTCTCCAGCATGTGTTGTCCCTGGAGTTTTTCATCTTGGCCATTCTGATGGGTGTAAGGTGAAATCTCAGGGTTGTTTTGATTTGCATTTCCCTAATGGCTAATGAGGTTGAGCATTTCTTTAAGTGCTTCTCTGCCATTCGATATTCCTCTACAGAGAATTTTAGCTCTGTTCCCCATTTTTTAAGTGGATTACTTGGTTTATTGCTTTTCAGCTTGTTTAGTTCTTTATATATATTGGATATGAGTCCTCTGTCAGAGAAAGGGTTGGTGATGATTCTTTCCCAATCTGTAGGCAGTCGCTTTGTTTTGATGACGGTGTCCTTTGCTTTACAGAAGCTTTTCAATTTCATGAGGTCCCACTTATTGATTGTTGCTCTTAGAGCCTGTGCTGTTGGTGTTCTGTTCAGGAAGTTTTCTCCTGTACCAATGAGTTCTAGGGTATTCCCCACTTTTTTTTCTAGCTGATTTAATGTGTCTGGTTTTATGTTGAGGTCTTTGATCCACTTGGACTTCAGTTTTGTGCAGGGTGATAAGTATGGATCTATTTGCATTTTTCTACATGTAGACATCCAGTTGGACCAGCACCATTTGTTGAAGATGCTATCTTTTTTCCATTGTATGGTTTTGGCATCTTTGTCAAAAATCAGGTGTCCGTAAGTGTGTGGGTTTATTTCTGGGTCTTCTGTTCAATTCCATTGATCCACCATTCTGTTTCTATGCCAGTACCATGCAGTTTTTATAACTGTTGCTCTATAGTACAGCTTGAGATCAGGGATGGAGATACCTCCAGAAGATCTTTTATTGTAGAGGATTGTTTTAGCAATTCTCGGTTTCTTGTTATTCCATACGAAGTTGAGAATTTTTCTTTCCAGGTCTGTAAAGAATTGTGTTGGCAATTTGATGGGAATTGCATTAAATCTGTAGATGGCTTTTGGTAAGATGGCCATTTTTACTATGTTAATCCTGCCAAGCCATGAGCATGGGAGATCTTTCCATCTTCTCATATCTTCTTCTAATTCTTTCTTCAGAGACTTGAAATTTTTTTCATACAAGTCTTTGACTTGCTTGGTTAGGGTTACACCAAGGTACTTTATGTCACTTGTGGCTATTGTGAATGGTGTTGTTTCTCTAATTTCTTTCTCAGCCCTTTTGTCTTTTGTATACAGGAGTGCTACTGATTTTTTGAGTTAATTTTGTATCCGGCGACTTTGCTGAAGGGGTTTATCAGCTGTAGGAGTTCCCTGTTAGAGTTTTTGGGGTCACTCATGTATACTATCATATCATCTGCAAATAGTGATAATTTGACTTCTTCCTTTCCCATCTGTATCCCCTTGATCTCCTTCAACTGTCTTATTGCTCTAGCAAGGACTTCCAGCACTATGTTGAAGAGATATGGAGAGAGTGGGCAGCCTTGTCTTGTCCCTGATTTCAGTGGGATTGCTTTAAGTTTCTCTCCGTTCAGTTTGATGTTGGCTATAGGCTTGCTGTATATCGCCTTTACTATGTTTAGATATGTGCCTTATATCCCTGATCTCTCCAATACTTTAAACATGAATGGATGTTGGATTTTGTCAAATGTTTTTTAGCATCTAAGGAGATTATCATGTGTTTTTTTTCTTTCAGTTTGTTAATATGGTGGATCACATTGATGGATTTCCGTATATTGAACCACCCCTGCATACCTGGGATGAAGCCTACTTGGTCATAGTGGATAATATCTTTGATGTGTTCTTGGATTCGGTTTGCAAGTATTTTGTTAAGTATTTTTGCATCAGTGTTCATAAGGGAGATTGGCCTGAAATTCTCTTTCTTTGTTGAGTCTTTGTGAGGTTTAGGTATCAAGGTGATTGTGGCTTCATAGAATGAGTTTGGTAATGTTCCTTCTGTTTCTATTTTGTGGAATAGTTTGAAGAGAATTGGAGTTAGCTCTTCTTTGAAGGTCTGGTAGAATTCTGTGCTGAAGCCATCTGGTCCTGGGCTTTTTTTGGATGGGAGACTTTTGATGACTGCTTCTATTTCTTTGGGGGATATAGGACTATTTAATTGATTTACCTGGTCCTGATTCAGCTTTGGTAAGTCAAATTGATCAAGAAAATTGTCCATTTCATTTAGATTTTCAAATTTTGTTGAGTATAGACTTTTGAAGTAAGTCCTAATGATTGTTTGGATTTCCTCAGTGTCTGTAGTTATGTCCCCCTTTTCATTTCTGATTTTGTTGAATTGGGTGGTGTCTCTCTGCCTTTTAGTTAGCTTGGCTAAGGGTTTGTCGATCTCGTTGATTTTCTCAAAGAACCAGCTCTTGGTTTCATTGATTCTTTGAATTGTTTTATTTGTTTCTAATTGATTGATTTCAGCCCTGAGTTTGATTATTTCCAGCCGTCTACTCCTTTTTGGTGTGTCTGCTTCTTCTTTTTCTCAGGTTTTTAAGTGGGCCATTAAGTTGCTTGAATGAGCTGTCTCGAATTTCTTCTTGAAGGCACTTAGTGCTATGAACTTTCCTCTTAGCACTGCTTTCATTGTGTCCCACAAGTTTGGGTATGTTGTGTCTTCATTTTCATTGAGTTCTAGAAAGGCTTTAATTTCTTTCTTTATTTCTTCCCTGACCCAGCTGTCATTTAGTAACAAGTTGTTCAGTTTCCATGTGTGTGTAGGCTTTTTGCTATTTCTGTTGTTGTTGAAGTCCAGCTTTATTCCATGGTGATCAGACAGGATACAAGGGATTATTTCAGTCTTGTATCTGTTGAGGCTTGCTTTGTGACCAACTATATGGTCTATTTTGGAGAAGGTTCCATGAGGTGCTGAGAAGAAGGTAAATTCTTTTGTGTTTGGGTGTAAAGTTCTGTAAATGTCTGTGAGGTCCATTTGATTCATGACCTCTGTTAGACATATTGTTTCTTTTTTTAATTTCTGTTTTGTTGACCTGTCCTTTGTTGAGAGTGGGGTGTTGAAGTCTCCCACTATTAATGTGTGGGGATCTATATGTGGTTTAAATTTTATCAATGTTTCTTTTACAAATGTGGGTGCTCTTGTATTTGGGGCATAGATGTTCAGGATTGTGATGTCTTCCTGGTGGAATTTTCCCTTGATGAGTATGAAGTGTCCTTCCTCATCTCTTTTTATTAATTTTGGTTGAAAGTCTATTTTATCAGATATTAGAATGGCTACTCCTGCTTGTTTCTTGGGTCCGTTTGCTTGGAAAGTCATCTTCCAACCTTTTACCCTCAGGTAATGTCTATCTTTGTGTCTTAGGTGTGTTTCTTGTATGCAACAGATTGCTGGGTTTTGTTTACGTATCCATTCTGTTAATCTGTGTCTTTTTACTGGAGAGTTGAGTCTATTGATGTTGAGAGAGATTAATGACCAGAGGCTGTTAGATCCTTTGATTTTGATGTTGGCTGCGTTCATAAGGTTGTGTCCTTGGTTGCTTTTTGTTTTGCTGTAGTAAGGTTAATTATTTCCTGTGTTTTCTTGACAGAAGCTAATTTTCTTGGGTTGTATTTTCCCTTCCAGTGTCTTCTGTAATGCTGGATTTGTGTGTAGGTATTGTTGAAATTTGTTTTTGTCATTGAATATCTTGTTTTCTCCGTCTATAAGGACTGAGAGTTTTGCAGGGTATAGTAGCCTGGGTTGACATCTGTGTTCTCTTAGGGTCTGCATGATATCTGTCCAGGCCCTTCTGGCTTTCATAGTTTCTGTTGAAAAGTCAGGTGTGATTCTAATGGGTTTGCCGTTATATGTTACTTGGCCTTTTTTCCTTGCAGCTTTTAGTATTTTTTCTTTGTTCTGTATACTTACTGTTTTTATTATTATGTGGCGGGAGGATTTTCTTTTCTTGTCAAATTTGTTGGGTGTTCTGTAGGCCTCATGTATTTTTATTGGCTTTTCCTTTAACTTGGGGAAATTTTCTTCAATGATTTTGTTGAAAATATTTTCTGGGCCTTGGAGAAGGGAGTCTTCTTTTTCCTCTATTCCTATTATTCTTAGGTTTTGTCTTTTCATATTGTCTTGGATTTCTTGGACGGTCTGTGTCAGGAATTTTTTGGATTTAACATTTTCTTTGACAGATACACTGATTTCTTCCATTGTATCTTCTACACCTGAGATTCTTTCTTCCATTTCTTGTATTCTGTTGGTTATGCTTACCTCTGTAGTTCCTGTTTTCTTCCCTAAATTCTTCCTCTCCATTATTTCCTCCATTTGTGTTTTCTTTAATTTTTCTAGTTCTATCTTCAGGTCTTGAGTTGTTTTGTTTACTTCCTTCACCTGTCTGCTTGTATTTTCTTCTTTTTCTTTTAGTTCCTTCAACTCTGTCTCTTTTATTTCTTTCAGTGATTTAATTATTTCTTCTCTGAAGGCCACAAGCTGTTTGGCTGCATCTTCCTGTATTTCTTCACAGATGGCCCTTATCTGCTTGTCTTTATCTTCCTCCATTTCTTTACGGATAGCCATGATCTGTTTGGTTTTATCTTCCTCTAATTCTTTATGTATTTTATTTGTTTCCTCTATTATCCTCTTCATCAACATAGATGTAAGGTCATCTTCTTGATTTTCTATTATGCTGCATTGTTCAGGGCTGTTCGTCCCTGGACAGCTGGGTTCTGGGGATGCCATATTGCTCTGTCTTTTGTTGGTTGAGCTTTTACGCTGACCTCTACCCATTGGGCTGATTTAGGTATTGGCTGTTAGTTTCTGTGCTTCCTGGAGTCCTGAGGTAGGGAGTATCCCCTTGGCCGGAAGATGATTTTTCCTGAAGGAGTCCTTCTCTGCTTTTTGGTTATGGTCACTGTATGGCCAGTGTTTCTCAGGAGTTGCCACTGCTCACCTCAGGTTTATAGCCCTGAGTAGTAGCTGTGGTCTATGTTAGGCAGGGGGGGATCTCCTCTTACCCATAGAATTTCCCAAGACAGCTGCCCCACTGCTGGGTTTCTTGTTATAAATTTAATGTGCTGCTGCTCACTAAATTTCCATGTACAGTCCTCTTGAAGAACCTGCTGACTCCCTAGCTGTGGGGTTTTCTCCCAACAGGGAAACTCAGTCTGTTATCCTGGGGCGCACAGTTCTGTCCGGGAAAGTGGGAGGTGCACTCAGCAAGTCTCTGGGCCAGAGGCTGATTGTTCTGCTCTGGACCTGGAGAATGTGCACCTAGGTTGAGTTGGCACCTGGGGGCACTGCTCTGGTCTGGAGGCTGGGTGCCTCACTCTGGACCAGAAGCTGTGTGTCTCTGTCTGGGATGGCGGCTGCAGGCACTGCTCTGGTCCAGACGCTGTGGGTGCAGCCCTCTTGAAGGACCAGGGATTCCCACAGTTTTGACAGTCTAGCTAGGGATAACTGGTTGATCCTTGGCACAGTATCTGAGGGCTGCTGTAATGGCTCTCTGGCTTTTGTAGGTCTGAGGATGCAGCTGTGTGTCCCAGTGCCCTAGGGGAACTCAGTAATGGCAGCAGAGCACAGCGCTCCTGCCTGCACTAGAGTCTGCGTGAGTCCAGGAAGTGTTTTGGTGCTGGATGTCCTAAGCGTTAGAGCTGCTGACCCCCTCTGCTGGGGGTTTCCTCCTGCCAGAGACACGCAGTCTGGTGCCCTGGTGCCCTGGTGGCCACAGTTCTATCTGAGGCGGCGAATCAGGTGCGCAGGCAGGGCTCCATGCAGGAGCCTGGGTCCCGGCTCTGGGTCCGGGCTGGCTCTTGGGGCACCCTCGGAACCCGAGTCTTTTCCAGGGGATGTCTGGGTAACCAGAGGTCGGTCCCAATTGTTTCCTGCTCCGTGGGGTTATCTCTTGACTGGGAAATCCAGTCTATGATGTTGTGGGCCCACAGTTCAGTCTGGGACCATGACCAGATCGCGCTGGCGTGTAGCTTTGGGCTGGCGACCAAGTGCCTGGCGGAACCGGGATCTCTTCCGCGGTTTAGCTGGGTGAGTTAAAGCTGATTGAATCCCCCACCGTGGGGTATCCTCTCACCTGTGAAACACAATCCCTTGTGTTTTATGGCCGCAAGTTCTGATTGCTGGTCACTGTGCCAATCCTGCTGTGCTGCTCCTTAGAATGAGTGTCTTCCCGGCGCCGCCATCTTGCCCCGCCCTGTTCCCTGTCCTTTTTAACTGTTTTAGCAAAATGTAAAATCGAATTATAGAGATTTTGATTATAAACTTAATGAGTATGTTGATCAAGCTGAAGGAATTGATATCTTTAAATAATGTGGTTATTTTCAGATTAACCTGAAAATAATTCTTAAGTTATATGCTCTTAATAGTTTTCATAAATGATAGAAATGCTTCTTCTTTGTATACTAAGGTAATTAATTATTAGAATATAAGACATAAGTTTAAAGCAACTCTGGCTGTAGGAAACAACAAAAATCTCTAAAGCTTCCACTTAAACAATTCAAAGGGATGTGCCTTTTCTTTTTATAGAGATCCTGCACACTGTTTATTCTGCTTAACGTGTTTGCTATTTTTAAAGAAAAAATGGTTAATATTTTCAAGTTAACTTTGTTATCAGTCATTGTAATGACCCTTACCTGAGCTCTGATTTTCATTTTTCACAGCCATCTTTTTGCCATAGAAGAGTAGTTGTCTACACTAAGTATTATCCAGGTTTCATAGAATTCTGCTACTGACTTAGTTCAGTAAACGGATAAGACCAATGCAACTGTGGAAAGCTGAAAAGTGAGGTCCATGAATATCTGGAATAGTGCAGAGAAGGGCATTACTGTCAATCTGTAGGAAAAAAATGGCTGTGATAATAGAGCAAAGAACACTGAATAAACAAGAGGCAAGGCGTGGAAAGAGGAAAATAGTTCTCAAGATGTGAATTAGCTTTTTTAAGTTTAGATTTTATTTTTTAATTTAAATTTATTTTTTTATAATTTATTCACTTTGCATCCAAATTGTAGACCTATCTCTAGCCTCCTTCTGGTCCCACCTTATTGCCTTCTTCTCTCCTATTCCCTTCCCCTATTTCTCAGAAAGGAGGAGCCCTCCTCCCCTACCTTAGATCTGATCCTAGCCTGTCAAATCTTATTAAGACTGCCTGCATCTTCTTCCTCTGTGGCCTGGCAAACTCTCCCACTAGAGGGAAAGGTGATCAAAGAGCAGGCAACACAGTTCATGTCAGAGACAGCCTCTGTTCCTCTTATTAGAGAACCCACATGGAGAATGAGCTGCCTATTGGCTACATGGCTACATCTGAGCATGTAGGTCCTCTCCATGCACGGTCCTTGGTTGGCTCATCAGTCCCTTCAATGGCCCATGGGCCCAGATTTTATTGGCTCTGTTGGTGTTCTTATAGAGTTCCTTTCTGCTTTGGCTCCTTCTATTCCCCCACTCTTTCCACAGGTACCTCCTGAGTTTGCAAGTTGTACAAATATTGTACTGCTTGCAAAATTTGGGCAAGATTTAATGCAACCTGTTCTCCCCTTCCTGAATTAACTCTGTTCATGGAAGCATAGAATACTTCATTCAATGATGCTTTCATTGAATAAGTTCAAAGCAACTACTACCTTCTGATCTTTTGATCAAATTTTCATATGGTTGCTAATATAGTGGACACTATAATACCTTGTGGAAGAAGCAATAAAGCCCAACTTATTTATATAACATATAATATGTTTGTTTCTCTATTCTCTTTGGCAAAGGCAACTCCAATGGCTTCCATTTGGCTATTCCAAGAATAATAGCCCTTGCTATTATTACCTGTGGAGATTTGCCAACTTTCAAGCATATTTATTCCAACCATACATTTTAGAGCTGGAGAAATAGCCATAAGATGAGTTCAGGGACCCATTGGCACTATTATAAGTCAGATTTTATCTAAAACATCATTAATCACCTAAAATGCATAAGCCCTTACTTTAATTAGAGTGTCATATCCCTATTCTGGTTCCTGAGAGTCAGTATCAATTTAGAACCAGTGTCCAGTATTCTTATTAATCACAGCTTATTCTTTAGCCTTAGCTGATAAGCACAGATTATTAATCCAAAATAACACAAAATGGGCACTATTTTAAATGTCAATAGTCTTTGCTTACCTCTAAGATTCCACAGTTCAAGCTTCTATTGTGTCCATTTCCCTCAGAATTCTTATTTTCTAATTTCTACAGAATGGCCGTTTAGTACTGAGCACTTAATGGCTTTCCCAGATCAAAGTTTCAAAACACCCCACAATCATTAAATAAATAAATAAATAAATAAATAAATAAATAAATAAATAAATAAATAAAATAAAAAAGAAATAAAAGGCATGAAAGACACATGGTCAGGTAATCATAACAGCACCCCACTTCTCGAACCAATTTCTGGTCACATTTTATATCTACTGATAACAGACTCTGGCCTGTTAAACAGTTTAGTGGAGAAAAAGATTGATTTGGCTTACATTCCCATGTTCCAGGTCATCATTGAAGGCTGAGGCAGGAACTCAAACAAGAACTTGAAGCAGAACAGATGGAGGAACATTACTGACTCATGCTTAGCTAGCTGTTTTATGTTGCCAAAACCACCTGCCCAGCGAATTGTGCAATCCGCAGTGGTCTGAGCCCTCCCACAACAATTAACAGTCAAGCCAGTTTCTCACAGGTATTCCTACAGAACATTTTGATCTGGGCGGTCTCTCAATTGAGACTCTCTTCTCTGCTAAATTTAGGTTGTGTCAACTTGACAGCTAAAACTGACTATGGGATATTTACATACACACATTCACACATAATAATTTCTTCCTTACTTAGACAATAAAGAATAAATTTATAGCTACTAGATTCACTCAGTTAATCAAAAATTTCTACTAAAGACTATGTGTAAGAAATTACTCTACATGTCATAATATATGTACATAAGCAAAAAAACCCCACTTGTCTTACAGGATAATGAGCCTTTTTGTATATAGTCATGTACAAATATAATTAAATGAACAAAACATTTATATATATACATAAAATTAATAACATAGTTTATAGTTTTGTGACAATGGTAAACTTCTAGAATTTTTCAGAAATTTATTCTAATCTAATAAAGTCTAACAGTAGGATGCCCTCAAATTAAAAGAAAAACATACATAATTAAAAGAAGCCAATTATTATGAAGTTAACATATTAATTTATCTTGAGGTAGGATACAAAGATAGGGAAAATGTTGGTGGTATGGACTGAAAATCATGCTGGGAGGAAAATGGCTCTACTCTTAAGATCTGTCCTGCTTTTTCTACTGAGATAGGCAAAAACATTTCATAGCACTAATAAATCCTAAATTGCCCATGGAGACAGAATATATTTTTTTCCAAAAGAAATCTTATGCACACTCAGGACTAAAACAATACATACAGTTGAGTTTATAGCACTTCTTTCTCATTTCCGTATCTAAAGAATACTTCTCATGAATCTACCATACAACCTTCTACACAGAAAGGAGTTCTTCAGTATAGCCATTATTATTATTATTATTATTCACTTTACATCCTGATAGTTGCCCCCTCTATCCTCTTCTCTCGGTCCCATCCTTACACACAAATTTGCCTAACCTCCCTTCCCTTCTCCTCAGAAAAGAGAAGCTCCATCACTAACCCACTGTAGCACATCAAGTCCCATTAGGACTGAATGCATCTTCTTCTCCTGTTGCTGGGGAAAGTAGCCCCACCAAGGGGAAGTGATTGAAAAGTAGGTAACAGGGTTCATATCACAGACAGTGTCCACTCCCTTTACAAGGAAACCCAAATGAAGATCAGCTGCATTTGTGTAGGGGAACTAGGTCCAGTCCATGCATAGTCCTTGGTTGATGCTTCCGTTTCCTCCATAGGGCCCCCCATAGGCCCTTGTTAGTTGCCTTTGTTGGTCTTCTTGTGGAGCTCCTGTCCTCTTCCTTCTATCCTTTCCCAGACTTTTCTACAGGTCTCCCTCTGCTTTACCCAATGTGTGGCTGTGAGTCTCAGCATCTGTTTTGATCTGCCCCTGGATGGAGCTAGGTTCCTGTGTTCAAGCACAGCAGAGTATCATTAATAGTGTCAGTGGTTAGCTCTCTCCCAAGCACTTAAAGAAATGCTCAATGTCCTTAGTCATCAGAAATTCAAATCAAAACAAATCTGAGATACCATCTTACACCAATCAGATGGCTAAGATCAAAAACACTAGTGACAGTGCATGCTAGTGAGGATGTGGAGAAAGGGGAACACTCCTTGTTGGTGGGAGTGCAAACTAGTATAACCTTTTTGTAACATACATTCTTTGTGTTATGGTTAAAAGGAGAGGGGTTCTTCACATCTATCAGAGATGTAACCTGAAAGACACAAACTCCCTATATATACTATTTGTAAAGACACTTGAGATTCTGCCTTCAGAATCTCAGATCTTTATATGGATGTTTATTATTCTTTCCTTGGGTTGTGTTCTCTCTATTCGACTCTTTGCTAAAAGTCTGTTAAAAATGTCTTTAAGCCAGGCACAGTGGTGCACATCTGTAATCCCAGCACTGGAGGAGGCAGAGGCAGGCAATTCTCTGTAAATTCAAGCCAGCCTGGTCTACAAAGCATGTCCAGGATGGCCAAGGTTACACAGAGAAACCCTGTCTTGAAAACACCAAAAAAAAAAAAAAAAAAAAATCTTTAAAAGTCAAACTCTGGTTCATACTGTTTCCTCCTGTAATTATTTTCTGCAGTAAGGCCTTGAATCTTATTTTTGGCCTGAATGGAGCTCCTAAGAGCAAAGAACTCTTGAGGATCTTTTAGGGAATGAAACTGAGCTATGCCTTTGTTGCTCAGGGCAATAATGTGTACCAACCAAAGGCAAATGAAAGAACCAGAATAAATATAAATTAAATCCCTGGGTATATAAATGTAATCACTATTAACATATTGAAATATATTGTTCTCACCAAAGCAGCTTTTAAGGAGCTGGGATGATGGTTCAGTGATAACTAGCATTTGCTGCTCTAACAGAAGACCCAGGTTCAGTTCCCAGGATGTACGTGGTTACTAGAGTCAGGATTCTCTGAGGACATGAGGCACACAGATGAAGTGCATAAATATATGCAGGGAAACACTCATGCACATAAAATTAAATGAATGAATACATTTTCAAAGGACCTTTTAAGTGTTTTAATGGAAAGAACATATCATGCATTAGTTTACATTCTCACATTCTTTAAGGTGTGTAAGAACCTCAGCATCTTACAGAGAATGAAATGTTTAATGAGTCATTACCACCTGTCATTTCATTATTTCAAGATGTATTTATTAATCTTTGTTTTCTTGTATGTGATACTATGATGTTAATAACAATTTCATACTACAAAAGTTATTTATTCTGTTGTACTTCTGGAGACCAGACACCTGGCTTATTTTACTGGGCTGAAATTGTGGTGCTTCCTCCATCACTCTCTTCACAAGCTCAGATTCCAATCTTTTCCTTCTTCTCCAGCTTCTATGGTTCAGAATGAATTTTTACATAACTTTTTAAAACAAAAGACTATTATAGATTTTATTAATTCCTTGAGAATCTCATATATTACATTTCCACAATATTCACCTCCCATTAACTCCTCCTATATATGTGCCTCATTACATTTCCAACGTTATGTGCTCACTTAAAGTATTTTTAATATTTGTTTGAGATGTTCATATAAATTTTGATCATTTTCACCTCCCTGACCTAACTCCTCCCAGATTCACTCTCTTCCCTACCTTTCCAACTTAGAACTTATTTAAGGACCCATCTGGTCAAATTTGTGCTGACCAAATATTTTTTGTGTGTACCCATTCATTAGAACCCATTCTAATTCTATCTACCAGGGGCCAGACCCTTAATTGAAAAACCATCTCCGTAGCTTTGCAACTATTAATTACCAATAGCTCCTCAGCTAGGGTTGAGACTTCATAAACACTTCTGTCTCCTGTGCTGTAATTTTATCTGGTTTGAGCTTACATGGGTCTCATGCATGTTGTTATAAACACTGAGTTCATTTGGGCAGCTTCAGAGGAGAGCTTAGAAGCCATCAGAAAGTGATTGTTTATTCCCACAACAGTCATGCCACTATTGTACCAGTGGAGTTGTCAGGTTGGTCATTATTGTAATTCATAAGGTTCACTAAGTATACTTAAAGAGGTAAACGTAATGGGTATTTTTTTAATGGGTACTCTTATCCTCAGTGGTGTGCATAGTTCTATCACTATGAAAGGAAGTCAGTGAGAATAAAGCCTCCAGGTTAGTACCAGCTTAATTTTTTTTTTTTTTTTTTTTTTTTTAGTATTTATGAGGAACGTGTGTGGTATCTCTAGAAACAAGGTCTTACTTGTCAAGTTTTGAGTAGTAATCAAAATCAAGGTAAAAAATCTACAACAATTATGGCTTTGTGGGACCTCACTGACCAACGACTGAAAAAGATGTATCTATTCCATAGTTCTAGTTGTATCTAGTGGTGTCATTGCTGTTCTACTATAGGGCAACTCCATTAAAATATTTTATATGTTTATATGTATATGTTTAAGAAGTCTCTTCAATAGTAACATTTAGCATTCCCTCTAAATTCCCACTACATTGCATTTTCCTGTTCCATTATGCTATCCCCCCTTTTTATGACTATGTTATTCCTGCCTTGCTTGTAAACTTGCAATGCCCACATTGGTCCTTACTAATTTCCTGACCTACATGGGTATTTTAAATGAACACATATACCTAAAGAGCTCTACCACCTTGCATCAGCTATCTGTGTACTGCTTGGTTTTTGCCAAATCTAACATGAAAACAGCTAAATTGAAAGCAAACACAGCATCCTTTTCCTCCTATTTGTTTTTCAAGTAGCCAAATTCACATCACCTTTCCTGAAAATCATGGGCACACCTTCTGAACACAGCCCAGGAACCGATGAAGCTGTAATGCCTTCAACCTCCTTCTGAGGATCCCCCCAAGTCTCACCCACAGCACCTACATATTACTACCTGTCTCTAGTTTCTACTTACCCATGTTTTACACCACAGGCTTTAAACTGTATTTCCTCTATCCCTTAATTATTAGTTCCTTCTTTTTTTTCTGCCTTTGTTTCTTCCTTTTCCCATATTTCTTCCTTTTTCCTTTATTTCTTCTTTTACCTGTATAAGCATGCTACTCTTCAAGAGCATGACCTAGTCCAACCAAGGACAGTTCCTCATAGCTAGTGTCCAAGGTCCCTGCTCTGGTTTGGCATCATGTGCCAACTACTCGTATCACTTCCTGGGACTTGGCCTCACTAGTAATGTGAGGAAATTAATAAATGACAAACAGATGGACACATGGACATAAATCTTTGAGTGGACTGGACTATCTGATGGGGAAGCCTCAGCATTTAAAAAGCTTGCTATGGCCTTTTGTGCTCACACCCCTGCTACAGGCAAAAGACACTGCATTTTTCACATTCTTTGTCCTGTTCTCAGTCCTGACAGCAGGGGTCATACTATTTCATTGTAGTAGTTACTGTTATTACTCTTTATTGGGGACGGAAAAAGATGGTCAAGTAATTGATTGCTAACAACCATCTGTAACTCCATTTCTAGAGGCTCCACTGCTTTCTTCTAGCCTCAGCAGGCACCAGCCACATATCCATACATATGCAGGCAAAACATGCAAAACATAAAAGATGTTTCCCTGTTAAGAACTCCCTCAGAGCATCTGAAGGTTAACAATCATGTGGGCAATGTTCCTTTTGAAAAACAAACATTTATAGATTTAAGAGATTATGAGCTGGTTATATTTGGGAGACATTGTTCACCTTACTATAAGCACTTATTAGGATCTAGTTTTTGAAGAACCAGTCATGAATCAATTTCTATTCATGTACTCATGGAGATTGTCATTACAGATTTTTTTCAAAGGCACACAATGCCTTATGTGCATTTTGACAACATTCTTTAATGAAGACACACCATTAAATAGATCTACATTCTTTTCCTTTTTCTATTTTAATAAAAGGAATATAAACTACCTCTTAGAACGAGCAGACCCAGAAAATCATCTTGAAGGAGCTTTGTGTTGAGAACTGCCTGTGGCCTCTGTTATAGAAACAGAGCACAAGGGAACTCATCTATTTTGAGAAATAATGAGGCTTGTTTTGCTTTCCTGTCTTTACAAACTTATTCTCTTTCATAACATAAAATAGGGTAGGGCCGTTTAGCTCCATAATCCATGATCCCTCAGAAAGCCCATATGGCCTTAAGAGAACAAACTCTACATTTAAAGTGGTCTAACATTTGCAACTTGGTTTAATCTGACAGGACTCTTATGCAGGATTATAGTACACAAACCTTCATTCCTTCAAATGCTGAGAGGCTCTTCGTGGATGTATGCATTAACTTCCCCTCTCAAGACATGGATCTCCCTGCTGGCTCAGCTTTCTATAGTCATGCACCTGCACAGCAGTCATTATCCCTTTCTTCATTGGAAGAAATTGCCTCTGCCTAGTCATTAGCACATTCATTTCTGACAGCACCTATTATCTAGCCAGGAGCTTTCTGTTTATCATTCATCAATGTGAACAAAAAAGTGGCACTGGAACCTCCGTTCCTCAGAAATACCCTGACCCTGGAAAAGGCATGAGTCACAGAATGTTTACTAGAAAGACTTGGCCTTTATATTTCTGGGTTACCTATAATAAATTTAATCCTCAGCTGGGAGTCTATTCTTAGAAAAGCCTAACTCTTTGGTCAAAAAGTTATCTTATTGTGGGCACAGTGAATTTATCTCACATATAGCTTTCAGTAATGATGTTCAAAGGCTAGCATCTTCTTTGATCCCATTGCCAATTGTGAGTACATGTGTTTGAGTTGAACTGGATTCCTGTGGCCATAATATTGGTCATCCTCCAGATTTCCTAGTATATTTATAACAAAAGACTAGAATAGTGAAAAGGTCCCACTGACATCTAGTAGAAAGTATGGAACTCTTAGAGATTTATTAAAGTTGTATATGCCAAATTCTATCATAGGATACTCTAATTAAACATTTATGAATCAAAATAGAACATAAAGAACAGACCAAAATTATAACTGGTGTCAAATTGTAAATGAAATTGGAGCTGAAGGTATCAAATCAAAGTAGACATGGACAAATCAAAGTAGACATGGACACCAAGAAGGATTCTATGATTGTAAAAAAAAGTCTTTTCCTTGGGGATTTACCTTTTTGTTTTGTTTTGTTTGGGATTTTGTTGCTACTTATTAGAGAAAATGCCCTAAGTGGCCTTTACCTTGGGAAAACTAAAGGTACTGGCTAATAGACAGAGGGAACCATCAAGATTTTCTCAACAACAACAAAAAAATAGAGTTCTGAAGAAGGCAGAACACGCAGATGGAGTTATTAAGAGTTATTAAGATGTATTGAAAGTTTGGCCATAAAAGAGAAAGATCCAAACTATACTCTTGTGTGAAGTCCTTTTGATTCCTAGCCATTGTCACTATCTAAAGCTAGCCTTCACCTCACACTGTTCTCCAGGCTACATGATTTCCTGTGATCTCTGAGTTTTCTTTCCAGATGAGAGGAATAATTCTAGATGAGAGGAGTTATTAACATGACACTTTGTGGCCAAAACTGAGAAAAAGCAGTGGTTGAAGGGCATGTGATACCCAGGAGACAGAGTAAGACTCATTGAAATAGGTATGAGAAAAGGACGGCTGAAAATGTAAGCATTTGGCTAACTGTAGGAAAAAGGGAAGTTTTTCATTACTAACGCTCAAAGGAAAATAATGATTGCTGGTGTTTCAGAAATAGGATAAGTGAAACCATAAGTACCTTATGGTGTTTGGAATTAATGTAGTAATGAAATGATAGCAGAAATCAAAGGCTGCTCGTGGGTTACTGTGTTGGAGTAGTTCATGAAGAGAATTTACAGGGAAAATGAATTGATTGTTTCCCTTCATCCTTCCCTCTTTATAACATTTTCCTTGGAGATCTCAATGACTGATCACTCTTGATACATTACACTTAAATCAATGCACGTACAGCTCTGTTTTCTTCAAATAATTTGTCTGCTGAATGTATGGCACATTAGTTTAGTAGTGTCGTTTTAATTAACAAAATAAGTGATCACAGAAGGAAATCAGAAGGAAGGGAAAAAAAGAAGGACAAATGAGTAAGAGTCATAATAGGTCACAATGAACACATCCTCTCAGATGTTCTGTGTATGTTTATATGTACACACATACATAATCTTTCTATAAAAATTTTCACTATTTTACTAGTTACTAGTTCATTTTAGGGATTTATATAATTAACATTTAGAACTGTACCAACAAAATTCTGTATTGTTTAAAATTACATAAAACAGAAACAGACTTTGTAGTAACTATGACCACTTTATATTTAAAATTTGGCATATTAGGAAATTTCATATATGATAATAAAAACAAACTATGCATAAAGAAAAAAAAAACACTATGTTGAAAACTGACATGGAAGAAAAAGAATGCTGGCATTGTTGTCTTTATCCATCCATTGCAAACTTCCTAGCACAATGGGAGAAAAGGAGGGATCAGGGTTGCAGGATAGGACATTACTTACCATTCCAACTCAGTTTTAAAACACTACTGCACAAATCTGATAAACACAGGATGATTCAATGTGAATCTACTTTAATTGATTTGCTCTGGCAGTAACAAAATACTTTTTAAGCAAGTGGGCATACATATAAATATTTATAAAATAAAGTCCTTCCCTTGCATTCAACATTTGAACATATTTATTAATAACCACAAATGTATTAGACTAGGAAGCTATGACTATCTCAATAAATGGTAAGATTAATTTGATCAACTAAGCAAGTATTCATGTTAAAAATTTAGAAATAGAATACCCAGTAAACTGATTGCCTAGTAGCAATTAACTATATAATGAAAAACCCATACCACACCTCAAAACTCATAATAAAATTTTAATGGTATTGAATTAAACTAGAAACAGTGTAGCAATGCTGTCAGCAGGGCCAAAAGGCATCATACTGAAAATTGTGTTAAAAGATGATTTAAATAGTGAAAAATTCACATTTATAAATGAAACAACTGTTTACATAGATTGATATGTAACAGAAAGCAAAGCAAACAAACAAAATGTGAGCACATCTTGTGGATATAAAGTACATACAGAATCAATGCCCCTTTGTGCTAATAATGATATAATCTGCTGGAATTTATTTTCAGTGCTTAAAATTAATCCCAGGGACTTATCCATTTTACCATCATCAGACTATACAGTATGTAATTTAAAGAAAGTTATGACCAGCATTAGCAATAAACATGAAAAAATCTATGTAATAAAAACCTACAAAAACTTTCATAACATGAATTAAAAAGCATTAGAGAATATACCAGATTCAAATATAAGTCTATAAGTATAACATGTTCACAGAAGATATATCTCTCAACTATAAAAATCTATAAATTTAATTCTCAAGTTTCATTAAAGCAAATCAATATTCAAACAGAATCTTTTAATTGACCTTGGCTGGTTTATTCCAAAACAATGAATAAAGACCCAATCTTAGCTAACATAACATCAATAAGGAAAATGAAGTTACAAATGTTATATGTACCTATAGGTTAGTGCATAGGTGTTCTTACTTATTGTTTATATTGTTCATTATCTCATAACTAAACTTAGACAATTTGTAGACGCAAAAGAGAAATATAGTTTATAGTCAATTGGAGCATGATAGAATAAGATGGCCTTCAGAATTATGTTGAATGGACCTATGAACAACATTCTTATCTTCTTGATGTTAATATAGCACTACTAAAGTTTTACCATAAATTTTGGTGGCTGATGCAAATGCAAGATTTCACAATTGCAAAATAAGAGTATGCAGCAAGCAATATTCTAAGCTTTAAGGATTTTATCAAAGTACCACAAAAGTGAAGACAATACACAAAGGAAGTAAAGGTATTTTCAACCCATAAGGTAAATTTATTTATCCACATAGAAATTAACTAAACAAACAAACAAACAAACAAAAAACCCCAAACAATTCTAAGTAAAATGAACTTAAATTGAAAACAGGAATTTTTCCAGAAAGCCTACTAGCCACAGGGATCTAACTAAACAGGTATATGTTTCCATGATGGAAGAGAAACACACAGATTAAAGGAAAGTCCATTCAAAAATATTTTCAGGCAAAAAGTTAAAAAAAAAAAGGTTTTAGAATAACGAAGCAAACTATTTGCTGTAAAATGAATTTGTATGTTTAGGAATTTTAAAACATAAACATGTAGCAAACATGTTAGCACAAAAAATCCCAGATCATATTTCACATATTTAACATGCAAAGCTAGGAAGACAGGATTTTCAGGAAGCTCCATAGTTTCGAAAATCTATTTTCAAAAGAATAAAACGATGAAAAACACAAAATACTACATATTGGTGATAGGAAAACAATTTTTTTGATCTTAAGTTTTGTAGCCAGTACTATGGTATATTTTTCATTATTACATATATATGTATATATATTTCAAATCTCTTTAAAAGCCCAGCAATTTTTTAAACGGGAGCCTTTACAATACTGTTCATACCCTCACATGTGCAAATTCCACCTTCTGAGTCAAGGTTTCTTTGTTACCATGTAACCAAAACAAAACATGGAATCCTCTTGGTGTCTGAGGCTGATGTAAGATTGAAAACCCCAGCTGTATTCTCTGCTGAAAAACTTGTTTTTTGATCTAACTTAGTCTCCATTTTTATTGTAATTGCACACACATGATCCCTAGTATACCTGGAAGCTTAATATATCTTTGTCTACTTCTGGCTTGCAAATAAAGATCCATTTATAAACTAAAATGCATTTCAACTTTGGAAATAAGCAATGCATCATAAATACAATTGAATGAATTCTTAAAATGTGAACAACAAAACACACCTGACCTCTATTGATTTATGGCTTAATTTAGAGTCAAAAATAACTTAGAGGCAAAAAATAAGAGCGTTTTCATTTCTCCTAGGAGAAATGAAGAGAATCAAGCCTAGCTGCCTCCACCAAGACCCGGCTGACGACTCACGTACCGGCTTGGAGACTCTGAGCCCCGCCCCCGAAGCCCTGCCTCTGCCAGAGGCCCCGCCCCAGCGCCACACCTCACAAGAAGCCCCGCCCCCGGAGCCTCGCCACGCCCAGAAGCCGGGGTCCCGCAGAGCCCCACCCCCGGAACCCTGCCCTGCGGTGTCCTCTGGGAGGCGGGACTGAACGTCCGCCGCAAGAGCTGTCAGCCCTGGCCGAGCTCGGGATTCCTTCCCTCGGTCGGTGAGTCCCCGCCAGTGGCCTGCTCTCAGATCCCGGTGAGTAGTGCGGGATCCCGGAGCTGAGGCCCACAGCGACTCCGCGGCTAACGCCTACGCGCTTACCGCCAGCCAATCGGGGGCTGCCTGCTTGCGGCGCCCTTTGACCCAGGAACCCTGTCCTGCTCAGCCTAGTTACCCGCATCGCAGCCGGGCCTGGCCCGGCCGCTCAAGTTTGCCCCAAGGCGGTTTGCCACTCCTCCACCCGGAGTCCCGAACCTGGGAGTGAGTCCGAGGCCCCAGGCGTTCGCGGCGGTTGTCTTCCTGGCTAGCTTTGCACCGGAAAGGCCGCCAGGACAGGTCCCATCTCCGAGGTCTTTGTCCAGTTCCCCTTTAACATGCTTGGCTCTGTGTGCACTATAGAAAGCCCCTCCGCAGTGGCCGGTCTCTTTTCCGTTTGCGGTGGAACAAGTTGGGCAGTACGAGCGGTTAAAACTTTCGTTTCGTTATGTCAAGCACCTACGGATGATAGAATGGGAGATGAAGAAGTACTAAAAACTAATTACAAGGAGGCTTACAAGAGCTAATGTAAGTCTGGATGAGCTTAGAGATAAATATAAATGAGACTAGATGATGGTCTATTCATCTTTCAGTGTATAGGCAGCTGGTTGAAAGAAAAATGCAAACTTAATCCAGGTTTTGGTGAAAGTAATTCACGTTAGTTACACTTACAAAGCTGTAAGTGCTTCATACTCCTATAGAGGTAATGGGTATATGATCAGAAAGTAAACATGATGCGCTGCCTTCTCATTAGTTGTGGGCCACAGTTCAAGGAGGAGGGAACCATTGATCATATCTTCTAAGCCATCTTCCATGGTGAAAAAAGTCATTGTAGCATGCCTTCTATACTTGAAGCCACATAGGCCGCAGCCAGGAGCCTAAGTTCCTGTACTGTATTCTGCGCTTGCTAGATGCTCAATGGCAGGTTACTTGGCTATTTGCTAGCCCAAAAGCTTGGAAAAAGTTATCTGCTGGGTTTCATCACTTGTAACACGAAGTACATAGAAGTACCTGCAACATCTACTTCACAGATGGTTGCGAACATAAAAATGGAATAATGAGATTATGTCTGACTGAACTTCTGTACAAAAGATTTCTTCTGCTTGCAATAGAACTGACCTGAGCAAGAATCTGGAAGTTTCAGATGTGTATTTTTAGCGTTAGTTTTATCTATGTCTAGGTACTCACTAATTTTAAAAGATGTTAAAGGAAGAAAAATGTTGCCACAGTCTTAAGCTCACATGTGTCTATATAAATTTACACTAACTTTGGCCTAGGCAATAAGTCATTCAAATGACCTTTCCATTTTTAAGATATATGCAGATTCGCCCTCAATTCAGTATTTAATCACTCATCTGCTTTATACCCATTGGAGAAGGGAGCAGAAGTCCTAAACTCAAGCCCATCTGGTAGAGGTGTCAGGAGCTTTCCTAAGAGCAGGCCAGTGCTGCACCTGCCTAACTCAATCGTATCTAGCATAAAATTAGAAGAGATCAGTATCAAAACAAAAGAATAAGTGGAAGAAATTTTTGTAATTTAACTGATAATTTTAAAAATGGAAACTGACTTTTTCTAAGTTATATTATATGGGCAAATATTTTAAAAATCAGTATCACTCTGTTTCTGGGTCATTTAGATCCCTTGGCTACACGAGTATGTAATACTTTTTTAAAATTAGAAATCACATTAGCTATCATTTTAAAATATTAAAAGCGCGAAACATAAAAATAGCCTGGTTTCAGAAGAACCAGTCTGTAACTTCTGGAAAGTGCAAACTTCCCTTTGATGAACACAGATTGTTAGTAGCCAGTACCTTGAGTTTCCTGCTTTGAGAACCTATACGCCAGCAGTTGACTTGTAGAGAGATTTTTGTTTGTTTGTTTGTTTTTCTCACAAGTAACTTCTGAAACCTCTTTCTTTAGTTAAAGGTGAGTAAGTTGATCCTTTGCCTGTCTCCTGCAAGAGCACTGCTTGTATGATGCTTCAGAGGCATTGTATTGTCACAAATTTTAAGATGGTAAGATGGACTTTAAAATTATTAAGTCTTCATAAATGCTCATTTACATTGTTGTTTATTATGCACTTGACACAGATCTGGCCTGCATATGAAGAGTAGAAACTTTTATAGATTTACTTCCCAAACACATGCTAGTGTCAGAAGCAGGAGGGCCAAAACTTAAGCTGATAGTGATCAGGGATCATAATATCTGTTGGGATCTACTGTAGTATAAGTCTACTTTAGTAAATTTATACTAGAAAACTGGTACATAGAAAGGTTGGTTGCAGTCACAGTGTGAGAAATACAACCATTAAAGGAGAACAGGTTTTCTACTCAGGAGACTTTGGGAGAGGCATTAGGAAGAGAAGGCAGATTTCTGCTTTGACTTGAACCTTGAATGCTTTTCTAGAGATAATATATTCAGTATATTTATTTATTTGTTTGTTTTTCCAGGCAGGGCTAAGGATCAAGACCCCAAGGAGTTAGTCATGCTAGGCATATGTCCTAACCACTGAACTACATGCTCAGTCCTATATATTTTGGGTTTTTGTTTTTTTTTTTTTTTTTAAATAATTTTATACATTTCCTTGTATCCCAGCTGTAGCCCTCTCCCTCTTTCCCTCCCAATCCTCCTCTCCCTCCCTCATCTCCTCCCTGCCCCTTCTGAGTCTACTGAGAGGGGATGTCCTCCTCTCCTTCTGTCTGGCCCTAGCTTATCAGGTATCTTCAGGATGGTTGCAATGTCCTTATCTGTGGCCTAGCAAGGCTGCTCCTCCCTTGGGGGGGAGGGGAAGCTCAATGAGCCAGACATTGACTTCATGTCAGAAACAATTCCTGTCTCCCTTACTAGGGAACCCACTTGGATACTGAGCTACCATGGGCTATGTCTCAGCAGGGGTTATAGGTTATATCCATGCATGGTCCTTGTTTGGAAAAACAGTCTCAGAGAAGACCCCTGTGTCCAGATATATTTGGACCTTGTGGGGCTCCTGTCCCTTCTAGGTCATACTAATTCCTCCTTCCTTCATGTGATTCCCTATACTCTGCTGAAGGCTTGGTTATGGGTCTCAGCATCTGCTTTCAAACACTGCTAGGTGGAGTCTTTCAGGTGCCCTCTGTGGTAGGCTACTGTCCTGTTACTTGTTTTCTCCTACTTCCAGTGGGTTCGTTTTATTATATTAATTAATTAATTCATTCATTTTGAGAAAGAGCCTTAATATGTAGCCCTGGCTGGCCTGGAAGTTCCAGGATGGCCTGGAAACTCATAGAGTTCTGCTAGCCTCTGTTTCACAAGTTCTGGGATTAAAGATGTGTGTCACATCCATCTCCCAGGTCTGGATTGGTTTCATGTCACCCAACTTTACATCATGATCATCATGAAGAATTGCTCATGGTTCATAATTACTTAGTGATATGTTGTCAGATGTGACATGAGTCTTCATCCTGACGGTCCTATGAATAAGGTAACTGCAATGGAGAAAATAAATATAGAAACATCAGGTTAGACAAAGAAAATACAGGAATTTGGACTTGTAACCACAGAGCTCAAAAAATTTAAATAATAATTTTTACTTATTATTTGAAAATTTCATATATATATATATAGTGTATCTTGAACTTATCTACACTCTAGTCCCCCCTCCAACTTGTCCCAGAATTTGGCCAACTTCATGTCCTCCATAATTAATTTTGTTTTGTTTTTCGAGACAGGGTTTCTCGGTGTAGCCTTGGCTGTCCTGGACCCACTTTGTAGACCAGGCTGGCTTCAAACACAGAGAGCTGCCTGCCTCCACCACCCTCAGCACTAGGATTACAGATATGTGCCATCACACCTGGCCTCCATAATTAATTGAGTTTTGTTGTTGTTGTTGCTTTTACTTAGTGCTGCACAAGAACACATAGGTGTGGGGTCATTCTCTGTGCTATAAGCAACATAGGGGTGGCCACACCCTGAGGATAATGTGACTGTGTCTCTCTCCAAGCAGTCATCAACTACCAGTAGTGCTCAGCTAGATTTTGGCCCTGAGAACACTGCTTCCTGCTGGAATTTTTAATTCTCTTGTTCTTGTGCAGTAACTACAGCTGCTGAGTCCATTTCATGTCCAGAGGATAGCATTTCACAGCATCCTCTCTCCATCCTCCAGCTCCTACATTCTCTCTACTCTTTTTCAGCAGTTTTCCATATTCCAGTGCTGTAGGGGCACAGATGTAAAATGTCTGGTCAGTACCATCTGTGGTTACTTGAACCATAGACACAGAACTCCAATGTAGAGAGCAGAGTGTATACACTATGTATAATGGATGAGTATGTATGGGAATATTTACGAGTACAAATATATATGCATGTGTCTGTTTGTGTGGCCTTAGTTTCTTCATGACATTAATTTTTGAACAAAATTCCATAGCAGTGATTGTTTCATTCACAGTATATTCTCTCTAGAAAACCATTGTCAACTGTGCCCCAAATTAATTTTGACCGCTTGTTGAAAATGCTGTTTGGTAGTCTGTCAACTGTCATGTTCTCCATTTTATGAGTTAAGAATGTTTTGGTGAAATACTCACGAATATATGGCAATACTGTGTCCCATCAAACATTAACATGATTCTTGCCTGTTACTTTGTATATTAGTCCATTATATGTTACAATAAAAAGGTTCAGAAAACTAGATCATTCATATGGAAGAGAAATTTATTTCTCACAGCTCTGACATTAGGAAATCTAAAATTAAGATTTGGCAGAATTAGTTGTTGGAGGAGGGATGCTGTCTGATGGTGTCTAGATATTGTATCCTTTGAACAGGAAGAGCTCAAGAGAGCAAACCAGCCTGACAACACTATTAAGTCATTCCTGATGTGGTATACATATACAGTTCAATTTTGTTAAGCTTTTAAGAAAAATGAGATAAAGGAATTTGCGTGGAAATTGAGGCATCTGGAAAATGTTAAATGAGATAACTCAAGTTAGAAATCACATGTTCTCTCTCATTTGCTGATCTTTAGGGCATATTTCTATGTATGTGTGTATGTAAGGAGGAGGGAAAGCATGGTTATAGGTTATGGAACTTGAAAGGAAAATTCAAGAGTAGAAAGGGTGTTGAAGAAGGAGGTGAGGATATTAGGACACAAGTAGCGTGGCAGTGGAAAGTAAGCTAGGGTAACAGGAAATGCAAGGGCTTTCAACAAGGGCTGGGGGACAAGAAAGAAGAGATCCATTGAAAACAAATATGCTTGAAAGTGCCACCAGGAAACTTAAAACAGTAATCTAGAATTTAAAACTTTTAATAAAAGGTAAAAAAATATTCATGGTGGGTGGAGCCATCATCTCCCACTAAGTCTGACTCAACAGTGTTGAGATAGGAATTATGTTTTTGATTCATGGATTTTGGGAATACAGTCATTCAGTGGTAAATGATTGTTGCCAGAATATCTAACCTCCATTTTTTTCCAGAACTATCATTACAAAGTTTTAAGTGATTTTATTCAATTCTCAAATAAAATTTAAAATGTATAATTATTCCCTTCTTCTAATATTATTTTTTCAACTTAAGGACCCTTTTGAAAACATTATCACTAGACTTTAATGCTTTTATTTAAAAGACTGACTCATAAGTATCTCCCTTCATTAACTGCCATTTTAAACTTTAGTCCATATAAATGAATTATTTACTTTGTGTATTCTGTATACATAAAGTTTAGTCACATGATGAAAAATATATTTCAATTTGTAAACAGGTTTCTAGGTTTCATCTGACTAGATATTATTGACATATACAATGAGATTTTCAAATCAGTACTTCTTGTATATGTGTATTTGCCTGTGTGTGTTTGGGTGTTTGTATGTGTGTGTGTACATGTTCTTTTATTTAACAGTTTTTGGTGATTTATTATAATACTGTTACTTTTTTAATGTCTAGGTTTTAGTTTCCATTTTAAAATCTGTGAAAAATATTGATGGTATCAGTTACTAACGATCTTTTTTTTTAATGAATTGTAGCAAAACACTTAACTATTTTGGAGTTTAAAATATGTCATCATGGCAAAATTTCGAAGAAGGACTTGTATCATTTTGTTACTATTTATTTCATTTGTCTTCTCCCTGATGATGGGCTTAAAGATGCTGAGGCCAAACACAGCGTCCTTTGGAACTCCTTTTGGACTTGACCTTCTTCCAGAACTTCATCCACCAAAGCCCTATTTGGGAAACAAAGCTGACTTCCAAAAGAGTGATAGAATCAACATGGAAACCAATACCAAGAATTTACAAGCTGCTGCCATGACTGTGTGGCCATCCAAGGCCTCTGAAGTGAACCTGGAAGAACTGCCTCCTCTGAACTATTTTGTTCATGTATTTTATTACAGTTGGTATGGAAACCCACAATTTGATGGTAAATATCTACACTGGAATCATCCGGTCTTGGAGCATTGGGACCCTAGAATAGCCAAGAATTATCCACAAGGGAGACATACTCCTCCAGATGACATCGGCTCCAGTTTTTATCCTGAGTTAGGAAGTTACAGCTCTAGAGACCCCTCTGTTGTAGAAACTCACATGAGGCAAATACGCTCAGCCTCAATTGGTTGGTAATTCGTTTATTTTATTTCCATATGTAAATAATTTGTGTGGACAGTTAAATTACTAATCAGTCTTTACTATTAGTTACAGTCTTAACTCTTATCCCTGATTAATCTGCCTGTGTATCCTGTTCTGGTTTGTTATTGTTGTTGTTGCTTTGTAGGACTGGGATTTGAACTGATGACTTCACATGTGCTAGGCCACCCCTCTACACCTGAGCTACAGCCCTTTTTGTCCTATATTGTGAGGCAGGGTCTTTAAGGACTGAAGGCTGGTCCTCCTGTTTTAATCTTTTAAGTAGCTGAGGTTATGGCCGTACGACTCCAGACCTAGGTAATATGTGTTTTTAAACATCTAGGTAACCACTTTTTAATTGGTTTTAATGTACTTTGTTTAATTGATAAAAGTGTTTTTAGATACACTGTTATTGTTTTCTAACTCAATTCACAATTTTATTATTAAAGAATTATACTTAATATAAAAAATTTTCTCATCTTTTAAAGTACCAATATACCCATGAAATAAAGTATCTCTGTAACCCAAAAGGCTTCATCCTTGATGGTGTATGGTAGAGCATGCCTGCCCTTTTAACACTTGGAAAGCTGAGGAAAAAAGGCCAGGAGTTCCTCCTTTGCCTAAATTGTCATCATTGCCCTATTTACTGCTGACCCCGACCACCATGCCAACAACTGTATCTGACCTCTGTCACTGTGAAGTGCTTGTGATTTTTCCCTTATGACAACAGAATTAATTAGCTATCTTCTTTGCTTGTCTTATTTTGCATAGCACAGGATTTTGTGATTCATCTGTGTTGTTAAGAATATCAGTTTTAGTCATTTTTACTGGTGATTATATTTTATTTTATGATTGAGGGTGTTTGCTTCTGTAGCCATGTGTTGGACATTTCCCCTGTTTTTGCTTTTTTGTAGTATACAGTTTGACTTTATTTCTTTTCAGTTTGTCAATTTCATTTTTTATTTAATGTAATAAGGCTTTAAATGTTCCATTTTGCCTTTCACTTGTCCTTTTTATGATCCTTTCTTCATCTTTATCCCTTATCTGACATTGAATTTGTGAATGATTTCATTCTGTAATCTCTTTTGGCCTAGTACATACAATCAATCTTATTTATTTTTAAAATTGCTGTAGTATTACATTGTATACCTTTAACTTTACTGGTGAAAGTAATCACTAGTTATTCTCATGTCACCAATGCCCCTCATCTTTCTCTGCCCTTTGTGTAATTTCCAAGTATATGTCTTTAGATAATACCCAGTGCCTGAGAAATGTTTTAGTCACTAGGGCCAAGCATCCAAAAGTTTCACCTAGCCAGGGCTGTTGTCTTTTGGAATTCCACCAATAAAGCCTGATGCTTTATTTCCATGTGTTCTTTTTATTGTCTTTCTATTATTCATTATTCTTTGAAACATGGTATTTGGGCTCAGGAAGAAGATCCTTCCTGAGTGACTTTGCTTTGTTTTCGCTGTTAAGAATGCTGATGCGGGCTCACCTAGAAACCTGCATGAAGCACAGCAGACATGTGAGCATTCATAGTCAGGGCTGTAGACTGCTGTTTCCTAGAGCTGCTCCACTCCTTCCAGGCACACGTGAGGGAGCTGACTTCCTGATCACTTTGATTATGAGCTTAGTAATCCTGCTAGGACCTTCTTCATGACATTTGTTATTACCTATCTTTGATGCTGGTCTGCTGTTAGATCAATAGCTGCTAGAAGCTATTGCATGATTATTATGAGTAGAATCCTGGTTTGAATTCTGTGAAACTATTGCTTACAATAGTCACATGCTTTGTGACTTTCAAGATGTGCTGTTTCCCTTATATATGTTTATTTCCATTGCTTTTCTAGGCTGTCAGGTAAGAAAATGTTTCTTGTTACCCTTGATGTTACAAGTGCAGCTAGTGGACTACTCAAATATTGATCAGTTTTTTTTTTCCCCCAAGTTTTATTTTCCCCAACATCCTTATCTAGGTGCAGCTCCATTCTTCAATAGCCAAAACTTCCCTGGACCCCCATCCGCTATCAGTTCTTTATTCTGTTACAGGTTTTTGCTATTTCTTGGATAGAATACGAAGATAGCTTTTCCTCATTAGCTTCAATGAAAGTGTCACTTTGTTCCTCTATTTAGAATTCTTCTGTGCGTATTATGACTATGACAAAATTTGATTGTTAAAGTCTATCTGCAGCAGTTTCTTTTTCTGTTTAAGAATTTCATCTGTGCATTTAATGCGGATTAACTGAATCTATTTTCCATTCCCTCCTCTCTAATTCTTCCCCTTACTGCCCCCCAACCACCATCACTTTTCATTTTCAACTTTATGTACTCTGTTTATAAACTCACTGAGTCCAATTAGTAGAGCCTATATGTGCATGATAGAGCCATCTACTGGAACATGGGTAATCTCTTAGGGACCACATCTCTGGAGAAAACTGTTACTTTTCCAACATCCTTAGAATTGCTAATTGTTCCTCAGCCAATCGTGGCATTAGGTGAATCCTGTACCCATCCATGATGGAATTTTGGCTGACTTCATTTTGAGCCATTTCTAATCTTTATTCCTTAATTTTCACAAGATTTCCTTTATATAATATTATTATTTCTTCCCCTGTATTAAAAAATCATTGGTCCAATGAGATATCCGTGCTGTCTCTTCTGCCCTACCGTTCCTTTATATGTGAAGCTTTGAAGTATTTGTCTTAAGTATTCTGTCTTTGGTTAATGATTTCTCTTTATGCTGGTGTTCCTAATACCTATATTGTAATTTCTTAGTAAAGAAATAAGTAGGTACCATAGGGGATAACTCCCATCATTTTGCCTATATTAATTCTTTTCTTAAATGGTTGTATAAAAAACAGAATATGGATGGTTAGAAGTTTTATTCATAATTTCCAGAAGTGAAAAGCTACCAGTATGTCTTTTAATAGGAAAGTGGATAAACATCCACAAAATGAATATGCAGCAGTAAAAAAAGTATGAGTTACTAAGTCATAAAAAGATAATGATAGAGCTAAAGTACAAGTAGTTAAGCAAAAGAGTACAGTTGTAGATGGCTATGTGCTTTAGGTTCAAGTTATATGACATTCTGACAGAGACAGAATTATAGAGAGTGAAAAATCAATTATTCCTGGGGCTATTCAGTGGAAGGAAGGAGGGTTAGATAGGCAGGAGACTAATGTTTATGTTAAACCAGTCTGTCCGATACTATAATGGTTAGTTTATCTACAGAACCAGACAACACTAATAAAAGCCATATTCATTAACTAATATATGATGGTATCTGCCTGTCAAATATAGTAAATATTGCATTTGAATGAAAGATGTGCAGGTGGAGAACTGGGCAATATGGTTGGGGATAGATATAAGGACTACATGCTTTCTTACTAAGAGCCTTAATTATTGTAAAATATGTGGTATATTAATTTCAAAAGATATCAATTGTTTAAAATAGTTACATAAATATTGGATCAAATAACCAAATAACTGCACCACCGTTTTGAATATACTTGGAACTCATGTTGCCAGTTTTTGACACCTGCAGTCACTCTTGGTAATGCCTTACTGTTTTTCATTTTTGTTATGATTTTCTATTAGGAGTACTGGCCCTGTCTTGGTATCCACCTGATTCAAGTGATAAGAATGGAGAAGCTACTGATTACTTGGTACCAACAATTTTGGATAAAGCTCACAAATATAATCTGAAGGTATTTTAATTTATTTTCAAACTATATGTATCATTGATATTCCTCTTACCTTTTATAGTAATAATATTTTATATACTCATTTTAATTAAAACTTGATATATGCAGAAATGTTTTAAAATATTACTGCTTCTTAAAGATTTGTTTTAATAATTTAAATTTCAGAACGAATCCAGTTTTAAAAAGATACCCCTTACTGTTTTTTCTTTTTTTTTTTTCATTTTTTATTTTAATTTTTATTAATTACACTTTATTCACTTT
Source organism: Psammomys obesus (assembly GCF_907164565.1). Taxonomy (NCBI): domain Eukaryota; kingdom Metazoa; phylum Chordata; class Mammalia; order Rodentia; family Muridae; genus Psammomys; species Psammomys obesus. The sequence goes on along the minus strand of NW_026587216.1, from coordinate 53,393,909 downwards.
GTATCCCCCCCCTGGCCCCATCCCCCTTCCCAATCCCACCCTCCTTCCTCCTTCTGTACACATGCCCCTCCCCAAGTCCACTGATAGGGGAGGTCTTCCTCTCCTTCCTTCTGATCCTAGTCTGTCAGGTTTCATCAGGAGTTGCTGCACTTCCTCTGTGGCCTGGTAAGGTTGCTGTGATCAAAGAGTTGACCAATCAGTTCATGTCAGAGACAGTCCCTGTTCCCATTACTATGGAACCCACTTGGACACTGAACTGCCATGGGTTACATCTGTGCAGGGGTTCTAGTTTATCTCCATCAATGGTCCTTGGTTGGAGTATCAGTCTCATAAAACACCCCTGTACCCAGATTTTTTGGTTCTGTTGCTCTCCTGTGGAGCTCCTGTTCTCTCCAGGTCTTATTATTTCCTACTTCTTTCATGACATTCCCTGCACTCTGCCCAAAGGTTGGATAAGTCTCAGCATCTGCTTTGATACCCTGCAGGCTAGAGCCTTTCAGAGGCCCTCTATGGCAGGCTCCTGTACTGTTCCCTGTTTTCTCCTTCTTCTGATGTTCATCCTCTTTGCCTTGCTGTATAGGGTTTGAACATTTAGCCAGAGTTGTCCTCCTTGATTAGTTTCTTTAGGTGTACAGATTTTAGTAGGTGTATCCTATATTATATGTTTTTTTTTCTAAGCATGTTTTATATTCATTTATTACATTTTGGTTTTTTTGAATATAGACTTTTTTCTTTATTTTTAAATTTTTTATTACATTTTTATTTTTTACATTAATTACAGCTTATTCACTTTGTATCCCAGCTGTGGATGCCTCCCTAGTTCCTACCCTCTCTCTTTCATCTCCTCCCATGCCCCTCTCCAAGTCCACTGATAGGGGAGGTCCTCCTTCCCTTCCATCTGACCCTAATTTATCAGGTCTCATCAGGACTGCTGTATTGTCCTCCTCTGTGGCCTGGCAAGGCTGCTCCCTTGTCAGGGGGAGATGATCAAAGAGCCAGCCACTGAGTTCATGTCAGAGACAGTCCCTATTCCCCTTACGAGGGAACACACTTGGATCCTGAACTACCATGGGCTATATTTGAGCAGAGGTTCTAGGTTATATTCACAAATGGTCCTTGGTTGGAGTATTAGTCTCACAAATGACCCCTGGGCCCAGATTTTTTGGTTCTGTTGCTGACCTTGTAGAGTCCCTATCCTCTCCAGGTCTTACTATCTCCCCCTTTTTTCGTAAGTTTCCCTGCACTCTGTCCATAGTTTGGCTATGAGTCTCAGCATCTGCTTTGATACATTGCTGGGTGGAGTTTTCAGAAGTCTTCTGTAGTAGGCTCCTCTCCTGTTTCCTGTTTTCTCCTTCTTCCAATGTCCATCCCATTTGTCTTTCTGAGTGAAGACTGATCATCTTACTTACTTGCTTAGCTTCTTTAGGTATACATATTTTAGTATGTTTATCCTCTATTATATGTCTAATATCCACTTAAAACTGAGTATATACTATATGTATCTTTCTGCTTCTGGGATACCTCACTCAGGATAATTCTTTTTCTAGATCCCTTCATTTGCCTACAAATTTCATGATTTCCTTGTTTTTAATTGCTGAGTAGTATTCCATTTTGTAAATGTACCACAATTTCTGCATCCATTCCTCCATTGAGGGACATCTGGGTTGTTTCCAGATTCTGCCTATTACGAATAAAGCTGCTATGAACATGGTTGAGCAAATGTCCTTGTTGTGTGCTTGAGCATATTTTGGATATATGCCTAGGAGTGGTACAGCTGGATCTTGAGGTAACACTATTTCTAATTGTCTGAGAAAGTGCCAGATTGATTTCCAAAGTGGTTGCACAAGTTTATATTACCACCAGCAGTGGAGGAGGGTTCCCCTTTCTCCACATCCTCTCTAGCATGTATTGTCACTTGAATTTTTGATCTTAGCCATTCTGATGGGTGTAAAGTGAAATCTCAGGGTCATTTTGATTTGCGTTTCCCTGATGACTAAGGACGTTGAGCATTTCTTTAAGTGTTTCTCTGCCACTCTGTAGTCCTCTATAGAGAATTCTCTGTTTAGCTCTGTATTCCATTTTTTAAGTGTATTACTTGATTTGTTGCTTTTTAACTTCTTGAGTTCTTTATGTATTCTGGATATTAGCCCTGTGCCAGATACAGGGTTGGTGAAGATCCTTTCCCAGTCTGTAGGCTGTTGTTTTGTTCTGATGACAGAGTCCTTTGCTTTACAGGAGCTTTTCATTTTTATGAGGTCCCATTTATTGATTTTTGATCGTAGAGCCTGTGCTGATGGTGTTCTGTTCAGGAAGTTGTCACCTATGCCAGTGAGTTCTAGCCTCTTCCCCACTTTTTCTTCTAACTGATTTAGTGTGTCTGGTTTTATGTTGAGGTCTTTGATCTACTTGGACTTTAGTTTTGTGCAGGGTGATAAATATGGATATATTTGCATTTTTCTGCATGTAGATATCCAGTTGGACTAGCACCGTTTGTTGAAGAGGGCTTCTTTGTCAAAAATCAAGTATCCATAATTCTGTCGGCTTATTACTGGGTCTTCCATTTGATTCCATTGATCCACCATTCTGTTTCTATGCCTGTACCATGCAGTTTTTATTGCTATTGCTGTATAGTACAGCTTGAGATCAGGGATGTAGATACCTCCAGATGATCTCTTGTTGTACAGTATTGTTTTGGCAATTCTTGGTTTTTTGATTTTCCATATGAAGTTAAAAGTTGTTCTTTCAAAGTCTGTAAAGAATTGTGTTGGTATTTTGATGGGAATTGCATTGAATCTGTAGATTGCTTTTGGCAGAATGGCCATTATCACTGTTAATCCTACTGATCCATGAGCACAGGAGATCTTTCCATCTTCTGATATCTTCTTCAACATCTTTCTTCAGAGACTTGAAGTTTTTTTTTCGAACAGGTCTTTCACTTGTTTGATGAGAGTCACACCAAGGTACTTTATATTATTAGTGGCTATTGTGAAGGGTGTTGTTTCCCTAATTTCTTTTTTGGCCCCTTTGTCTTTGACCACAAAATAGAAACAGAAGGAACATTACCAAACTCATTCTATGAAGCTACAGTCACCTTGATACCCAAACCACAGAAAGACCCAACAAAAAAAGAGAGCTTCAGACCTATCTTTCTTATGAACATTGAAGCAAAAATACTCATTAAAATACTTGCAAACCAAATCCAAGAACACATAAAAGATATCCACCATGACCAAGTAGGCTTCATCCCAGCCATGCAGGGGTGGTTGAGTATACAATAATCCATCAATGTAATCCACTATATAAACAAACTGAAGGAGATGCCGAAAATGCATCTGACAAAATCCAACACCCATTCATGTTTAAAGTCTTGGAGAGATCAAGGATACAAGGCACATCCCTAAACATAGTAAAGGCAACATACAGCAAGCCTATAGCCAACATCAAACTAAAGGAGAGATACTCAAATTAATCCCACTGAAATCAGGGACAAGGCAAGGCTGCCCACTCTCTCCTTATCTCTTCAACACAGCACTCGAAGTCCTAGCTAGAGCAGTAAGACAACTAAAGGAGATCAAGGGGATACAAATCGGAAAAGAAGAAGTCAAAGTATCACTATTTGCAGATGATGTAATAGTATACATGAGTGACCCCCAAAATTCTACCAGAGAACTCCTTCAGCTGATAAACACCTTCAGCAAAGTAGCTGGATATAAAATTAACTTAAAAAAATTAGACTTTGTTTATAACAGACTACATACTTTAAGAACAGTTACAAAACAATCAGGAAAACCATATGTAAAAGTTATATTCAAAATGTTTAGCTCATTTGTATTTGGCAATATTGAAGAAAATACTATCTATCCTATAAGGACTCACTAAGTAGCTCTGCCTGGCTTGAAACTAATTATGTATATCAGGTTTATCTGAAGCTCAGAGTAATTTTCCTGTCTCTGCCTGTCAACTGCTGTTATAAAAGACACGTACTACATTGTCTGGCCTGCACTATGTGTCTTAATAGGAAGAGAAAGGGTTTAAAAAGTCCCTTCATGAACAAAATAAAAGAAATTATGAAAAATTAATGTATGAATATCCCCTATCAAAACTGCTATGTTTAAACAATATAACATCTTTATAAAGTAGTTAGAAAATAAATTTCTTCCCAAATATTTTTGAAATTTTAAATTAACTATTTGAAAATTTTGTACAGTGCATTTTGTTAATATTCACCCTATCTTCTGTCAGATCCACCCTTTTTTCCTTAGCCACTCAACTTTTTGTCCCCTTGCAACGTCTCTCTTTAATTTTCCCTTTAAGTCCAGTTTTTTATATTTTTGGATGTTTGGCTTTCAGCTGGAGTTTGGTTGACCTACTAGGGCCCTTAGTATTAATGAAAACTGTCTCTACCTCTCCCAGAAGCTAGAAACTGCCGATAGTTCTTCAGCTAGGGGAGGACTTGATGTTCAGCTCCTCTCTCCATGCTGTGATTTTATTCAGTTTGAGCTTGCACAGATCTCACGAGTGCTGTCATAACTGCAGTGAGTTCATATGTGCAGCTACCCTCTTGTATTCAGAAAATAACTTCCTTGTAGTTACTCTGATTCTTAGACTCTTTCTACCTCCTTTTCTGCAATGATCTCTGTCTGAGTATGTGATATAGACATCCCATGTAGGACTCAGCATTTTGTACGGTCTTATTCTCTGGATCTTGTCCAGTTAACCATATACTGTACAAACAGATATCTCTGAGGATTAGAGATGAGCTAATCTGTGGGTTTAATACTCCTGCTATGATGGGAAGGTATCCTGAGGTTTGGGAGACCAGGAACCACACAGCTCTGAGATGAGAAGTTTCAATGGAAGGGCATCCTGAGACATGGGAGCACAGGAACTACACAGCTCTGAGAGGAAGCCTCCTTAGAAGAGGCATTGGAGCTCCCAGGGGAGGGCTTCCCAACTGAGCTGAGATGCTCAAGAGCTTCAGCCCTGTTCCACTTCTTCATTCTTATTTTTATTGCTTTTTGGCTTCTTCTGATGAGAGAGTCACACCAGGCAGATAACGAGATTTATTGGAAGGGTCCAGGCTGTGGAGGGATGAATCCAGGGTTGGCTGCCTCTGGTCCTGGAAGAAGATAGCAGGGAACTGAGCAGACACAGTCTTTATATAGGATTTCTTAGGGGATAGAGCTTTCTGGGGCAGAGATTTTCAGAGTGAGGATTGGTGGGATCTCAAGTCCTGAGCTTGGGGGAGCTTAGGGATTAGTGGGTTTTCCTGCTGAGGGATTGGTAGCTAAAAAGGTTCTCATAATATAGTTCATCTTAAAGAGTGGTCCTTAAATCAGAAGGTGCTTGGTTCTTTCATGGTGTTTATGCTACTGTTGTACCAGTAGTTATATCTGGTTATTAGTAATTCGTTATTAGTAGTTAGGCTGGTTATTATTGTTGATCACAGGGTTCATAGCTAAGTAAGACTGATGGTTTCTTGTCTCAACCAGCACTGTGTATAGCAACTTCCAGCACTATTAAAGATATCTAGAAGCTATCTGCACAAAATTTCCAGATCAGTACCAGCTTGATTTCTTCATGTCCTACATCTCAAGTTTGTGTTGTCTTTAGTAGTAGAGTATTATAGTCAAGTAGAATGTTATAGTCAAGGAAGAGCATTGTAAATAGTTCAGCGTTTTTTAAAAAAAGTGTTTCTTAGTTATTTCTCCCTATGTCTCTCTTGTCTGTCTCCCTTTTCTTCTCTATCTCCCTCCCCTACTCCCTCTCTCTCTGGTCTTTCAAGATAAGGTTTCTTTGTGTAGCATTGGCTGTCCTAGAACTCACTCTGTAGACCAGACTGGCCTTGAACTCTTCCAAAGATCTACCTGCCCTTTTCTCCCAAGTGCTGGAATTAAAGGCTTGCACTGCTGCTACTACCACACGGCTCTGATTTCTCTTCGTGTATCTCTTATATCTTTATATTATATCTTATATCTTTGTATCTCTTGTAATTGTCTTTTGTCTGTAGCTAAGAGTTAAAGTTCTATTGTGACTTCAGCATGGAAGTGGTGGGTTGGGGACCCTATTGTCATTCATGATGTTCATGGTGATGCTTTAAATTTTTTCCATTTAGTGTAAAGTTTTATAAAAGTTTCCCATACTGTATTGAAGTTTGCCATTCTTACATCCCTAGGGTTTGTGGGATTGTATTTGTTGTCTGCCTTTTCCTTTGTTTTTATCATGAAAGAACATTGGGCTTTTTCTGTATCTGTTTATATGGTCATGTGATTTCTATTTGAACCTAGTTATATGATTTTTGTTTTTTACATTTGTTGATTTGCATGCTTTGAAACATCCTTGTATCCTTGAAATGAAGTCAACTTTATCATGAGAGTGATCTTTTGGATATGTTGTAGAATTAGGTCTGTCAGTATTTTATTGAAAAAAATTACATATAAATTTATGAGGAAAAATTCTTTATGAATTTCTGTTGTTTATTTGTTTTGATTATCAATGTAGTACTGGCTTTATAAAATGGTCTAGTATTATTTTTTCCTTTATTTTATGGAATAATTTGAGGGACTGCTATGGGTATAGCAGAACATTGCTAGAAGTCATTTTGTTTTTATACTCCTTTAGCAGAACAGTAGTGCTTGGTTTTCCTCTAGGCCCACGTACTGTCCAGGATCAGGTTCTGGGCCATACAAGTAATGCCAGGATTGGGTTCAAACTCATGGAATGGACCTTAAATCCAATCAGAGTAGTTGGTTATTCCCACAATGTTTGTGTCACTATTGTACTACTGTATTTTGCAGATGGTCACCAGTGTAGGTTGCAGGATTTGTGTCTGTACTGGTTTTTAGCTTTCTCCTCTGTTAATGTACTGGGTGCCTTCTAGTACAGGAACAGGAGGGGTGAAGGCTAAAACCTCTAGTTAGGTACCAGCTCAACTCCTCTACGTTCAGTGAATTATGCAAGTGATTTCTTCAGCAACAATTTTCCTTTAAATTTGTTTGAGTGAACTTTTCCAAGATTTTCATTTGATTTTTTTTTTTTTATCTTTTTCTTCTTTTGTATTTGTATGTGTTAAATTTGTGCTCATAACATGTATGGACTTCCTTATTTCACCCACATGTTCATTTGCATTCTTTTAATTCTTTCAGGAGCTTATTTATGTCCATTTAGAATTTGTTCAGTCTTATCTTGTGTCATTCTTTTAAATTATTTGTCTGCTATTTCATTCTGGTCACTCTTTGGAAAATCTAATATTGTGGAATTGATAATTTTGGGAAGAGTCCTGTTGTTTTGACTTTTCATGGTCCTTGTTTCTTTGTTAATATTTGTATATCTGGGGTTAGGTAATTGTGGGTGTTTTTTAATATTGCCTTTTTTTTTTTGTATTGAAGTTTGTAATTCTTTTGTCAATTTTCTCCCAAAAAGCTTGTGGCAGGTTAAGATGCCTTCCCCTCATAGCTTCTGTATTAGGCATGTAATATAGCTCACGTGCTCAGGGGGAATTAGTTGTAATATCCAACACGACTCCAATTGTAGAGCATTAAAGGAGGAACTCCATTGATGGATAGACTTACTATGCAAACTCAGGTAATATTAAATACAGCTATCTCCTTTAAGTCTTAATGATCTTTAGAGAATAAAGGCAGAAGAATAGTATTTATTTGGGTATTACCTACTAAGTCTGGTTATGGAAAGACAGTGAGTTGAGTATGACCAAGAATTAATATAAAATTGTAAATTTAAGAGAGAAGTTGGGAAATTGTTAGGGAAAACAGACCCTGAAGTTTATTGGCATTAAAAAATTGCAATTAAGAGTCTATAGATGAGAATTGATAAACTAAGATCAGAAAGGAGAGGAGAACCTCCCCTATTAGTGGACTTGGGGAGTGGCATGCATGCAGAAAGGGGAGGGAGGGTGGGATCAGGAGGGGAGGAGGGAGGGGCCTATGGGGGGGATACAAAATGAATAAAGTGTAATTAATAAAAATTAAAAAAAAGAGTCTATAGAGGAGGGAGTGGACAAAAAGAAGAAAAAAATGAAGTAGAAATGAGATAGAAAGATTTGGGTTGTAGGCTAAAGAAGTGCTTAAGAGGACACAATGGAAATAGGTGTTAAATTTAATGGAGTAATATAAAAAATAAAAACAAATATTTATGCAAGAATGAATATTTAAAAATAGTAAAATAAAAAAAAATACCAGTTAAAACTTCTTCCTTGCTTAGAGCATCAGGGAAAGTCCTCTTTTGCCTGAAAAGGCTTTTGCATTTAATTTTGCTGGTAAGAGAGCTGCTTCCCTTCATGTGTAATTCAGACCTGGCTATGCAAGGTCTCAGTGGGTATCCAGAAAGTTGCCTATAGGGTTGATTTCTGCCTTGGTTTCAAAAGCAGAGTTCAACCTTCTTTAGAAGTTTTCCAACCTCTGACATGGGATGTTGGTATCCAGGCCAGGACTCCTTTTCCAAGTGTGAGTGGTCTCACTCATCCTGTATGGATTTCAGTGTATCTTTGCAGCTAATAATTTTAATCCTACTGAGGCTCAGCCTAGCTCACATTCTCACATGCTGACTTTGCTTATTCCATAGAGTTTTAGTTCAGGTGAATTCCCACTAGGGGTTCTGGGATTCTCTGGGTTTCTCTCCTGGGATTGGAGTTTGGAGACATGGTTATGTACTTTTTTCTATCTTTCCCAGCAAAATATTTGATTGTAGTTTTCCCTTGTACCTGCTCCCTTCTTGACCCAACATATGTGATATCTCAGGTTAGAGGCAGTGGCCATATATATATGGGATCTGTGTCAAGGTCACAACACAGTTTTTATGCGTTGACTCTGCATTTCCATCATGTGGATGTCAGGAATTGAATTCAGATGTTTAGGTTTGGCAGCAAGCAAATTTGTCTTGCATACATATGTATGTGTATGTATGTGCATGTATGTATGAATGTATGTGTGTATATATGTATATGTGTAATTGAATATTTCTGTAGCCCTAAAGAAAATCTTGGGATAGTGTCTCTTAGATGAACTGACAGGAGCTGTCACATGACATGCTCTGCAGTGCCATTCAGCCAGTTCTATCGGCAGCTAGAGTTTGCAGACAGTCAAGTCTTCCAGTCACTGATTTATTTTGTGCAAAGTAAATCCAAGGCCCCAGATCTGGGGTGGGAGGTAACAAAATTGGACATTTTGGCTTTAATGAAGTTTTTAAATGTAAAGTAGTTAAACTCTCATGATACATGAGAATAGACTGCTTTTAATTCTACTAAAACCACTTGTGTGGAAGAGAAAAGTAACAAAGACCTCAGTAATTGTCTCTGTAAACACCTCCAACATACTTGATCTCTGCATGCTTCAGACCGGATACTTAATAATCAGGAAGAAATTATTATATATTTTATATATTATAAAATACTGTTCTCCAATTTTTTCTTGTCCATGTTCAGAATTCTCTGATGTTTAATACCAATTGCTTACTCTCAGTAGCTTTTCAACTTACCAAACTTATTTAAAAATAATTTAATTATTATCCTATAATTTGACTTTAACTTTTACAAATATGTTTCTGATTTTGGTTGGGTTGATTTTTACAGTTATCTTTCTACTTGGAAGGTTAAAAAAGGTTTTCCTTCACTTTTTTTATTACTTGTTTAAAAATAGTTTTGATTACATAATATGCTAATAACATTAGATACTAAATGCTTTGTAACTATAATTTTGATTAAACTAAATGTCATTTTAGGTATGTGTTTTTTAATTACAAACAAACAAGCAAAGTTAATAAAAAATGTTTAAAGAATTAATGACTCATTTTTTGCTGCTTGCCAAGTTTTTGCCAAGTATAAATCAGTAAAATCTAAATCTAAGTGATGACTTGTTTTGTCCAAAGATAATTTTTTAGTATTTGTTTGTATTATTCTGTGGAACATACACTTGTAGCACTTTTATCTGTCATTTTATAGAGTAGTTATGCCTCAGCTATAAAAGTCAAAGCTCATCCTTTCTGCTCACTGTGTATTCTCAAGGTCGTTTTGATTTGCATTTGCCTGATGGTTAAGGATGTTGAGCATTTCCTTAAGTGTATCTCTGCCATTCCATATTCCTCTATTGTTGGTGTTCTGTTCAGGAAGTTGTCACCTATGCCAGTGAGTTCAGGGTCTTCTCCACTTTTTCTTCTAACTGATTTAGTGTGTCTGGTTTTATGTTGAGGTCTTTGATCCACTTGGACTTTAGTTTTGTGCAGGGTGATAAATATGGATATATTTGCATTTTTCTGCATGTAGACATCCAGTTGGACCAGCACCATTTGTTGAAGATGCTGTATTTTTTCCTTTTTATGGTTTTGGCTTCTTTGTCAAAAATCAAGTATCCATAGGTATGTGGGTTTATTTCTGGGACTCTATTCAGTTCCATTGATCCACAATTCTGTTTCTATGCCAATATCATGCAGTTTTTATTGCTATTGCTCTGTAGTACAGCTTGAGACCAGGATGGAGATACCTCCAGATGATCTGTTGTTGTACAGGATCGTTTTGGCAATTCTGGGTTTTTTGTTTTTCCATATGAAGTTGAGAATTTTTTTTTCAAGGTCTGTAAAGAATTGTGTTGGCATTTTGGTGGGAATTGCATTGAATCTGTAGATTGCTTTTGGCAGGATGGCCATTTTCACAATGTTAATTCTACCAGTCCATGAGCATGGGAGATCTTTCCATCTTCTGATATCTTCTTCAATGTTTTTCTTCAGAGACTTGAAGGTTTTTTTTCGAACAGGTCTTTCACTTGCTTGGTTAGAGTCACACCAAGGTACTTTATGTTATTAGTGGCTATTGTGAAGGGTGTTGTTTCCCTAATTTCTTTCTCGGCCCTTTTGTCTTTGGTATACAGGAGGGCTTCTGATTTTTTTTTTTTTTGAGTTAATTTTGTATCTAGCCACTTTGCTGAAGGTTTTTGTTTCATTTTGTTTTGTTTTGTTTTCTGCTTTTTTTTTTTTTTAAGAAAGCTTTGTCTGAATACACAGTATATTCTTGTGTCTTATAATGAGTATAGACTTTTGAAATCTATTTCATGAAAACTACCCTCCTAGAAAAGCTTTCAGTCAGGCACTCCACATTGTTTCAAACAAACAAACTGGGAGCAAACAAACAAACTTAGCAACTTAATAGACTTCTGGAAGCTTCTTTTTTGTTGAGCAAATAGAGTCAGTGGCTACCCAATACAGTAATGGAGGTTAAATGAATTCATTCAGATGAATTGCTTTATCTTTATTTAGTAGTGGAAACTCTCAGTAAGTGTAATCTACTAAGAAATATTTGATAACCACTGGGTACAATAAATATTTGCTTTAATGTTGTGAATTGGCAGCTTATTAACTATGTAAAATATGCGGTCATAGATAATGCTTTCTTTAATTGTTTTTTTTTTCCTTTTTAGGTCACTTTTCACATAGAGCCATATAGCAATCGAGATGATCAAAACATGCTTAAAAATGTCAAGTATATTATAGACAAGTGAGTTTCTTCAGTGTTCATAGTTACACTATAAGGTCTTCTGATAATTACTGTTAGAGTACATTTAAATGCTACCTGGGAGTTGGTTTATGATCTATCATGTTCGATAATTTTACCACAAGTAAACTGAAGAACATTTTCAGGTTTCTTATAGATCACTTTTTGTGTGAATAAAGGTTGCTACCTTCACTATTTTTATATGCTTTTAAGACTACTTATGATTTCCATTTATACTCATTTTGTATTTTTGTATTTAAAATCTCATGAATATACATTTTATCTTTTAAAAGAAGGTTCAGCAAATCCTACCAGTGTGCGCCACCACAACCGGCATTGCTAAGCTAACCTCCATTGCTTCAGACTAGGCATTCTACAGAGTTTGGGACTGGGCAATTACTTATTAGGGTGACTACTTTAAACTAACTGTGTGTTTTTATTTGTACTACCATGATAAACCGTGATTTTGTTTAATTAGAAAACACTGTCCAGGAAAATTGAAAAATAAAGAAACAAGAAAATTAAAAAAAAAATAAAAGAAGGTTCAGATGAAATGTGAACACAGCAATGTTTGCATATCTATCATCATTTGTATCTAGAATGATTAAAGAATTTTGTAATTAGTTTCATTCTGGCAAAGTATTTTACTGATAGGATTCTCGGAGGTTTCAGCAACAAATGGATACCTGTCACTGATAAGATAAACCAGTTTTCTCTGTTATGAAGATCATAATAGACTTTTTATGGCTTTAGTCACCATTTGTTAGCTTTGGCCTGAGATAATTAACCTCCTGTTTGGTAGTATACTCAGTGTCTCATAATGTATGAAATTAAAACTATGTTTACAGTACTGAGGATTGGGAACAGTGTGCTCAAGCTTCAAGACTCATTTTCATTTTTGATGCATAGTTTTATTGTGATACATTCTATGAGTTTCATCTCACTTTTCAGTGTGTCTTTATTATAGATATGGAAGCCATCCAGCCTTTTATAGATACAAGACAAGGACCGGACAATCTCTGCCTCTGTTTTATGTATATGATTCATATATCACAAAGCCTAAAACGTGGGCCAATCTGTTAACACCCTCAGGATCTCAGAGTATTCGCAGTTCTCCTTATGATGGATTGTTTATTGCACTTCTAGTAGAAGAAAAGCATAAACATGATATTCTTCAAAGTGGTTTTGATGGAATTTACACATATTTTGCTACAAATGGCTTTACATATGGCTCATCACATCAGAATTGGGCTAAACTGAAGTCATTCTGTGATCAGAACAACTTGATATTTATCCCAAGTGTAGGCCCCGGATACATAGACACAAGCATCCGTCCATGGAACACTCAGAATACTAGGAACCGCATCAATGGGAAGTACTATGAAGTTGCTCTAAGTGCTGCCCTCCAGACCCACCCCAATTTAATTTCCATCACCTCTTTCAATGAGTGGCATGAAGGAACTCAAATTGAAAAGGCTGTCCCCAAAAGAACCGCTAACACAGTATACCTGGATTACCGGCCTCATAAGCCAAGTCTTTATCTAGAACTAACTCAAAAGTGGTCTGAGAAATACAGTAAGGAAAGAATGACGTATGCATTGGATCAACAGCTGCCTGCTTCATAATGTATCCATTATAGTTTATTTATCAAATAACCTACTGTCAGTACACACTCTGTGCTTCAAGTTATGGAAAGAAAAATGTCAAAATCAATGTGCACTTGCTACTGTAACCTTCATCAATTATTTCAGATTTTTACTTTTAAGATGGTATTACTTGTCCGACAATGGATAATAACCTTACAGAGAAAATATTTGACAAGAAAGACTGTGTCAGTGACATTTCTAATGTTCCCAATAGATTTCTGAATTTCTGACTGTAATTGAAATTTTAATGGGATGGCCTTTTAGGTTTTTGTTGTTTTGTTTTGTTTTTTAGTTTACAGTAAGAAAATGCTTGTGTTACATAAATCAGCCAACATACATGTAAGCTGTACTTGTATTCAAGGTCCAAAGTCATAGAAGTGTGTGTATGTGTTGGGCACACCTGGCAACAAAAGTATAGAGCCAAAGGAAAGTAGGTGGATGAGCTTCATTTCTGAACTCTTCAGTGACCCTGAAGTTAGTATTCAGGTTCTGGCTGTCCTCCCCTAGTGATCAAATTCACTTTGCAAGTTTCTTGTGAGCACAACCTTGTAAGTGACAGGGTATTTTGTTATATTGTTATATTTTTCTGTTTTAACTCTTAGCCATGTTCTATTGAGCATCCATTAGTGCCATCATTTGAAGCCTCAGGTGCCTGTGTCACTGAATGCTTTTTCATGCCTAATGCCCCTGGTTTGCTCTGCTTAATTAAAGACTAGAAACAATAGGATGGAGTTTAGAAAATGCTAATGACTGTTTCTCACCTGTGAGGAAAACCATTGTTTCTCAGTGGTCAAAAAGTTTGTTGTGATAGACTAGGATCAGATGGAAGGGGAGGAGGACCTCCCCTATCAGTGGACTGGGGGAGGGGCATAGGTGGAGAAGAGGGAGGGTAAGGTTGAGAGGAGATGAGGGAGGGGGCTAAAGTTGGGATACAAAGTGAATAAACTGTAATTAATAAAAAAGTAAATAAATTAAAAAAAAAAACAAGAAAAAAAAGGTTTGTTGTGTTCAGTACTCTGTCTTTAGGGCACCTTGTCAGTCTTTCTAGGTCTTTCTTTTATTTATTTATTTTTTAATATCTTAAAATTAAATGTTCACCAGAGGCTACTAAACTAAAAAAGGATAATGTTAGTACTCAAATTTTTTATAATATTTTAATTTAATTTTACCATAATATAGAAAATTTACTTATCATTTCAAAACTAGAGATAGACAATTATTGTTAAAGTAACACCATGTTTTTGAGTTATGTCCTTATATGAGTCTTATACTTTTATAGTAGCTGTTGGATTTAAAAAGAAAATGTTAGTGATCCATAGCTGTCATGTGGTTACAAATTGGTAACATACATGCTAAAAATAAATTATTTTAAAAGTGAGAATAAAAAAATCGAGAGAATTCAATATAATTATAATAGAAAAAACAGCTAGTCTGCGTAATTCTACACAACTGTTATTTCTTCATTCTACTGAGAGAATCAGTTGAGTAATGCTAATAAATAGTGCATGCTAATCTCGAGCATAAAGGCATTCAGAAACAAATTAGTTTTGGAATTCATCTTAAAATACACAGCAGAGAGGGAAGGTTTTTAGGGCAAGGGAGGCTGATAAATGAGTAAAGTGCTTGCTGTGTATGCATGAGGATCTGAGTCTCACAACCAGAGGCCACATAAGCCTGAGCTTGGTGGTGTACACATTCTATCTCACTGTTCTTCCAGTGAGCGACACGGTAGACAGGAAAGAACCCACAATTTTTTGAGCTAGCTGGTCTGCTGTACACAGCAGCAAATGAGATCCTGTCTCAAAAACAGTGAGCGGCAAAGATCAAATAACAAGGTTGCCCTCTGACAACCTTGTGGTTTACATGGAGACACCCACCCCATGTCAGTCAGTCTCCCTCTTACTCCTGAATTTTTGCAAACATGTACACACAGAAATTTGTTAAAACTTATTTTTAAAATAATACTTTTGGAATAAAAACTTTTTGAAGAGTTATACTAACCTTACTCATAAAATTAAAAATTTCTATTTATTAGAGAATTATTAGGCGATAGAAAATTATGAGAATATTCTTATTTTTCCAGGATAAATTATAAGAATAAATTAATATAATAATATTTTAATATTACCAAGTATCACCATTGGAATAAGCAGAAGTATAACCTGTATATTTTTTCTTTGCTACAACATTAAAGATGAATTATTAGTACCTAGTATTATATAGCATATGTTGTTTTCTTTATTCCTTATGTTGCATTTTTATATTTAAGCCCCCCATGACCAAAAGTTAAACAGTTCTGAGATTAAGAAAAAGTCTACAGAAATAAGGCCAAGCAAATCTCAGTAAGAGTTGCAAACAGCTCACTCCAGCTCCTGATGTTTCCAGTCCATCTCCATCCCATCAATAGCACACAGTCAGAATTTAAAATTAGACAGTCTCTTTTTATTGTTAAAGAATTGCTGTCTAACCAGTGACTGAAATATCTCTCTTAAAACTAACTAGTTGATAATTATATAAATAACCATAGTTAACCCTTCTGGTTTCTACAACCAAACAGTCAACAAACTAATGATCAAAATAGTGGGGAAAAAAAATCCATTTGTATATAACAAGCATTTTCAGGGTGTTTCCATCCCATATGCTGTACAGTACAACCACCATTTACATTTTTCTACTTATTATGAGTAAGCTAAGGGGATTTATATTGTACCTGAGGGTCATTCTAGGGCACTCCACTATTTTTAAAGAACCTGAGCATTTTCAGCCACTTATATCTTTAGGTCCAGGAGCCAATGCCACACAGGTACTACCACATGGCTGTGTTCATAATTATTGCTAATGATTGTTAGAGGAATGCCTTCAGAGCCAACCCCCTCCCAACCCCAGCTGTTTTTATGGCTACCTTTGTTGTCTGACTGACACAGCTGGAATTGCAATGATCACAAGTAAATTTGATTAAATGATCCAGTTCTTACTTTTAAACATATGATCATTTGAATTCAGTAAACTTAAAAAGGTATAATATATGATGTACATGAATTATTATCAGTTTTTATATAAGCTGTTTGTTTTGTGTATTAACCTATCTAATTGTTTAGACTGTAGAGAAGAACCAGATCCTTATATTTCCTTTTAAATAATAGTTGGGAAAGACTGCCCTTATTAATATTTAACTAAGTTGTATATTAACTTGCTTATTTTATTTATGTCTGTAATTTGGAAAATGATTTATTTTGCTATCTGGTGTTAATTTTGTCTACAAAAAATAAATAATTTTCATAATTATAAATCTATTCAATTTTACTCTGATCAGTTTTATTTAATTTCTTATTAATATAGAAAAGATAGTATTGAGTCAACATGAGATGGAGCACTACAAGTTAGGCATCTTTAACTTTGCTTCATATTCACATAAATGCCAATTTTTGTTTAATTCTGGAGATGGTTTCTCCTGTAATTTTTGCTTCAGTATGATTATATATTACCTCTGATGAGAATTAATCTAAAATAGTGAAGTAACAAGACTCAAGAGAGTGACACCCATAGGCATGGGTTTTATAAACCGGTGACAGTTACTCAATTTAAGAATGAATCAATCTGGCACTTTCTCAGATAATTAGGAATAGTGCTTCCTCAAGATCCAGCTATGCCACTCCTAGGCATATATCCAAAATATGCTCAAGTATACAACAAGGACATTTGCTCAACCATGTTTGTAGCAGCTTCATTATAGCCACCACCTGGAAATAACCCAGATGCCCCTCAGTTGAGGAATGGATACAGAAATTGTGGTACATTTTCACAATGGAATACTACTCAACAATTAAAAACAAGAAAATCATGAAATTTGCAGGCAAATGCTGGGATCTAGAAAAGATCAGCCTTGAGTGGGGTTCCCAGCAGAAAGACACACATGGTGTATACTCACTTATAAGTGAATATTAGACATATAATATAGGATAAACATAGTAAAATCTGTACACCTAAAGAGGGCAAGCAAGAAGGACGACTGGCTAAAATGCTCAATCTTCATTCAGAAGCAAACAAGATGGACATCAGAAGAGGAAGAAAACAGGGAACAGGACAGGAGCCTACCACAGAGGGCCTCTGAAAAACTACCCAATAGGGCATCAAAGCAGATGCTGAGACTTATAGCCAAACTTTGGCAAGAGTGCAGGGAATCTTATGAAAAAGGGGAGATAGAAAGACCTAGAGAGAATAGGAGCGCCACAAGGAGCAACAGAATCAAGAAATCTGGGGCCCAGTGGTCTTTTCTGATACTGATACTCCAACCAAGGACCATGCTTAGAGATAAGCTAGAACTCCTCACAGATGTAGCCCATGGCAGTTCAGTGTCCAATTGGGTACTCTAGTAAGGGGAACAGGGACTACCTCTGACATGAACTCAGTGGCTGGCTCTTTGATCACTTTCCCCTGAGAGGGGAGCAGCCTTACCAGGCCACAGAGGAAGACAATGCAGCCAGTCCTGATGAGACCTGATAGGCTAGGGTCAGATGGAGGGGGAGGTGGGCCTCCCCTATTAGTGGACTTGGAAAGGGGCATGGGAGGAGATGAGAGAGAGAGGGTGGGATTGGGAGGGAATGAGGGAAGGGACTACAGCTGGGATACAATGTGAATAAACTAATATAAAAAATTAAAATAAAAAAGAATAATGACTTCTGGGTATATGCCCAGGAGTGGTATAGCTGGGTCATGAGGTAGTGCTGTTCCTAATTTTCTGAGAAAGCACTTGATTGATTTCCAAAGTTGTTGTACAAGTTTACATCCCCACCAACAATGGAGGAGGGTTCCCCTTTCTCCACATCCTCACCAGGATGTGTTGTCCCTTGAGATTTTGATCTTAGTCATTCTGATGGGTGTGAGGTGAAATCTCAGGGTGGTTTTGATTTGCATTTCCGGAATGACTAAGGATGTTGAGGATTTCTTTAAGTGCTTCAATATGTGATTCAATATGGAACTCCACAAGGAGACCAACAGAGCCAAAAAACCTGAGCCTGGGGGACCTGCAGAGACTAATACTCCAACCAAGGACCATGCAGGGTGAGGACCTAGACCCACTGCCCAGAGGAAGCCCATAGCAGCTCAGATTCCAAGTGGGTTCCCTAGTAATGGGCAGGGGCTATCTCCGACATGAACTCTGTGGCCAGCTCTTTGATCACCACTCCCTGATGGGGAGGGGCATAGGGAGAGTAGAGAGAGGGTGGGCAGGCCTAGGAGGAGTCAAGGGAGGGGGCTACAGTGGGGATACAAAGTGAATAAATTATAATTAATTAATTAATATATATAATTAATTAAAATATATAATAATTACTTAATTAATTAATTAAAAAGGAATGATAACTTCCCAAGCTCTGTAATAGTTGCAGAAAAATTCCTTTAAAATTGTCAAAATATAACTGTAATAAACTAACTTGCTTTCTTACTTTCTTCTTCAGATAATATATTATTGCCATGTAGAAACGATGCTGAGTTTATATGTTAATATCATATCCTGCAGTTTTGCTGAATTTATGCATTCCAGTAATTCTCATTAGAATACAAGGCCATTTCATGTACCAACTATGGCAGTTTGACTTTCCATTTTTATGTTTTTTCTCTTGATTCATGGCACTGGATAGGCACTAAATAATATGTTTAATAAATGTGGAGATGTTCGGGTATTTTTAACAGTGGAGTACTTGAGTATCATTATATAGAAAAGCAACATTATACTTAAGTCTAGCAAAAATTTATTTATATAAATCTTTACCATTTCAGAATAAAAAAATGATTTGGTATAGGCAAAGGGTCTTCATGTTTTGGAGCATTCCTTTGAAAGAAAAATGTACACAAAATTAAATTTAAAACCACTTTGCTGTATAGGTACTTAAAGACTAAATATTCTTGGGCTTAATCTATTTTTATCCTTAAGAAAGCAGGCACTGCTTTTACTTACTACTTTATAGGGACTTAGCTTTAGATAAATTAGGAAGCTAAGCACTATTGCTATTCTAGTCCAACAAGGAAGGAAGAGGCATTTTTCAATACAGTTGAGAATTTTGTTGTTATGTATTTACTACTTAACTTGTGACATAAAAATAATCAAAAGCAAGTCATGAGTCTAAAATTTACTGAAATCAAAATATAATTGCATTTTAAGGTTGTTATCTTAGATTTTATTTTTTTAAATATATAATAAACTTCCAGTTACACAGGTTACATAATATTAGCTATAAATTCACCTATGAAGTTAAATATCCTTTAGAAAATACTTAGAAACAAATAATTCATAATTCAAAGCAAGGAAAAGATAATAGCACATATAATTCAAAAATTTATGTTACACTGTAATACATCATATGTGTGTGTGTTGTTCTTGAAGTGAATAAGTGAAAATTATTTTATTTTATTTATTTTATTTTTATTTTTTATTAAGTACAGTTTATTCACTTTGTATCCCTCCTGTAGCTACTTCCCTTCTCCCCCTCCCAATTCCACCCTCCCTCCTCCTTCTCCACCCATGCCCCTCTCCCAGTCCACTGATAGGGAAAGTCTTCCTCCCTTTCTTCTGATCCTATTCTATCAGGTCTCCTCGGGAGTGCCTGCATTGGCTTCCTCGGTAGCCTGGTAAGGCTGCTCCTCCCTCTGGGGGAGGTGATCAAAGAGCATGCCAATCAGTTCCTGTTAGAGACAGTCCCTTTTCCCATTATTATGGAGCTCACTTGGACACTGAACTGCCAAGGGCTACATCTGTTCAGGGTTCTAGGTTATCTCCATGAATGGTCCTTGGTTGGAGTATCAGTGTCAGAACAGACCCCTGGGCCCGGATTTTTTGGTTCTGTTGCTCCTTGTGGAGCTCCTATTCCCTCCAGGTCTTACTATTTCCCACTTCTTTCATAAGATTCCCTGTATTCTGCCCAAAGTTTGGCTATAAGTCTTAGCATCTTCTTTGATACCCTCAGGGTAGAGCCTTTCAGAGGCCATCTGTGGTAGGCTTCTGTCCTGTTTCATGTTTTCCCCCTCTTCTGATGTCCATCCTCTTTGCCTTTCTGAATGGGAATTGAGCATCTTAGCCAGAGTCCTCCTTCTTGATTAGTTTTTTCAGGTGTACAGATTTTAGTAGGTTTATTCTTTATTATATGTCTAATATCCACTTATGAGTGAGTATATACCCTGTGTGTCTTTCTGCCTCTGAGATACCTCACTCAAGATGATCTTTTCCAGTTCCCTCCATTTGCTGCAAATTTCATGATTTCCTTGCTTTTTTTTTTATGAGTAGTATTCCATTGTGTAGATGTACCACAATTTCCGCATCTATTCCTCAACTGAGGGGCGTCTGGGTTGTTTCCAGGTTCTGGATATTACGAATATAGCTGCTACAAACATGGTTGAGCAAATGTCCTTGTAGTATACTTGAGCATCTTTTGGATATATGATATATGCCTAGTAGTGATATAGCACTATTCCTAATTATCTGAGAAAGCACCAGATTGATTTCCAAAGTGGTTGTACAAATTTACATTCCAACCAGCAATGGAGGAGGGTTCCCCTTTCTCTACATCCTCTCCAGCATGTATTGTCACTTGAGTTTTGATTTTAGCCATTCTGATGTGTGTAAGGTGAAATCTCAGAGTCGTTTTAATTTGCATTTCCCTGATGACTAAGGATGTTAAACATTTCTTTAGGTGTTTCTCTGCCATTTGATATTTCTCTATTAAGAAATCTCTGTTTAGCTCTGTACCCCATTTTTTAATTGGATTACTTGGTTTGTTGCTGTTTAACCTCTTGAGTTCTGGATATTAGACCTCTCTCAGATATAAGGTTGGTGAAGATCCTTTCCCAATCTGTAGGCAGTCGTTTTATTCTGACGACAGTGTCCTTTGCTTTATAGAAGATTTTCAGTTTCATGAGGTCCCATTTACTGATTGTTGATCTTAGAGCCTGTGCTGTTGGTATTCTGTTCAGGAAGTTGTCTCCTGTGCCAATGAGTTCAAGGCTCTTCCCCACTTTTTCTTCTAACCGATTTAATATGTCTGGTTTTATGTTGAGGTCTTTGATCCACTTGGACTTTAGTTTTGTGCAGGGTTGTAAGTATGGATCTATTTGCATTTTCTACCTGTAGACATCCAGTTAGACCAGCACCATTTGTTGAAGATGCTATGTTTTTTCCATTGTATGATTTTGGCTTCTTTGTCAAAAATCAGGTGTCTATAAGTGTGTAGGTTTATTTCAGGGTCTTCTATTTGATTCCATTGGTCCACCAGTCAGTTTTTATGCCAGTACCATGCAGTTTTTAGTATTGTTGCTCTATAGTATAGCTTGAGATCAGGGATGGAGATACCTCCAGAAGATCTCTTATTGTAGAGGGTTATTTTAGCATTTCTGGGTTTTTTGTTATTCCATATGAAGTTGAGAATTTTTCTTTCAAGGTCTGTAAAGAATTGTGTTGGTAATTTGATGGGAATTGCATTGAATCTATAGATTGCTTTTGGTAACGTGGCCATTTTAATCCTGCCAAGCCATGTGCATGGGAGATCTTTCCATCTTCTGATATCTTCTTCTAATTCGTTCTTCAGAGCCTGGAAATATTTTTCATACAAGTCTTTGACTTGCT
The DNA here is from genome assembly GCF_907164565.1 of Psammomys obesus. Lineage (NCBI taxonomy): Eukaryota > Metazoa > Chordata > Mammalia > Rodentia > Muridae > Psammomys > Psammomys obesus. Next base: position 53,372,152 of record NW_026587216.1, on the reverse strand, counting down.
TGGTTAGGGTCACACCAAGGTACATTATGTCCTTTGAGGCTATTGTGAAGGGTACTGTTTCCCTAATTTCTTTCTCAGCCCTTTTGTTTTTTGTATACAGGAGTGCTACTGATTTTTTTGAGTTAATTTTGTATCCAGCCACTTTGGTGAAGGTGTTTATCAGCTGTAGGAGTTCCCTGGTAGAATTTTTGGGGTGATGCAGGTATACTATCATATCATCTGCAAAAAGTGATACTTTGACTTTTTCCTTTTCAATTTATATCCCCTTGATCTCCTTTAATTGTCTTATTGCTCTAGCAAGGACTTCAAGTACTATATTGAAGAGATAGGGAAAGAATGGACAGGCTTGCCTTGCCCCTGATTTCAGTGGAATTGATTTAAGTTTCCATTTATTTTTGATGTTGGCTATAGGCTTGCTGTATGTTGCCTTTACTATGGTTAGGTATGTGCCTTGTATCTCTGTTCTCTCTAAGATTTTTAAAAATGAATGGGTATTGGATTTTATGTTCAAATGTTTTTTAGCATCTAAGGAGATTATCATGTGGGTTTTTTTTCTTTCAGTTTGTTTATATGGTGGATCACATTGTTGGATTTCCATATATTGAACCACCCCTGCATACCTGGGATGAAGTCTACTTGGTCATAATGGATGATATCTTTGATGTATTCTTGCATTTGGTTTGCAAGTATTTTGTTGAATATTTTTGCATCAATGTTCATAAGGGAGATTGGCTTGAAATTTTTTCTTTGTTGGGTCTTTGTGAAGTTTAGGTAGCAAGGTGACTGTGGCTTCATACAATGAGTTTGGTAGTGTTTATTCTGTTTCTATTTTGTGGAATAGTTTGAAAAGTATCGGTGTTAGCTCTTCTTTGAAGGTCTGGTACAACTCTGCACTGAAACCATCTGGCCCTGGGCTTTTTTTGGATGGGAGATTTTTGATGACCACTTCTATTTCCTTAGGGGATATAAAATTATTTAATTAATTAACCTGGTCTTGATTCAGGTTTGGTAAGTGGGATCAATCAAGAAAATTGTCCATTTCATTTAGATTTTCAAATTTTGTGGCATATAGACTTTTGAAGTAAGACCTAATGTTTGTTTGGATTTCCTCACTGTCTGTCGTCATGTTCCCCATTTCATTTCCGATTTTGTTGATTTGGGTGGTGTCTCTCTGCCTTTTAGTTAGTTTGGCTAAGGATTTGTCTATCTTGTTGATTTTCTCAAAGGAGCAGCTCTTGGTTTCATTGATTCTTTGAATTGTTTTATTTATTTCTAATTTATTGATTGCAGCCCTCAGTGTCATTATTTCCAGCTGTCTACTCCTCTTTGGTGTGTCTGATTCTTTTTTACCTAGGGCTTTTAGGTGAGCCATTAAGTTGCTTGAATGAGATGTTTCAAATTTCTTCTTGAAGGCACTTAGTGCTATGAACTTTCCTCTTAGCACTGCTTTCATCGTGTCTCATAAGTTTGGGTATGTTGTGTCTTCATTTTCATTGAATTCTAGGAAGGCTTTAATTTCTTTATTTCTTCCCTGACCCAGCTGTCATTGAGTAGTGAGTTGTTCAGTTTCCATGTGTGTATAGGCTTTTTGCTATTTCTGTTGTTATTGAGGTCCAGCTTTAGTCTATAGTGATCAGATAGGATTCAAGGGATTATTTTAATCTTCTTGTATCTGTTGAGGCTTGCTTTATGACCAACAATGTGGTCTATTTTGGAGAAGGTTCCATGAGGTGCCGAGAAGAAGGTAAATTTTTTTTGTGTTTGCGTGAAAGGTTCTATAGATGTCTGTTAGGTCTATTAGATTTATGACCTCTGTTAGAGACATTGTTTCTTTGTTTAATTTCTGTTTTGTTGACCAGTCCTTTGTAGAGAGTGGGGTGTTGAAGTCTCCCACTATTAATGTGTCGGGATCTATGTGTGGTTTCAGTTTTATTAATGTTTCTTTTACAAATGTGGGTGCCTTTGTATTTGGGGCATAGATGTTCAGGATTGTGATATCTTCCTGGTAGAATTTTCCCTTGATGGGTATGAAGTGTCCGTCCCCATCTCTTTTTATTAATTTGGTTGAAAGTCTATTTTATTAGATAGAATGGCTACTCCTGCTTGCTTCCTGGGTCCATTTGCTTGGAAAATTGTCTTCCAGCCCTTTACTTTCAGGTAATGTCTATCTTTGTGACTTAGGTGTGTTTCTTGCATGCAACAGATTGTTGGGTCTTTTTACACATTCCTTCTGTTAGTCTGTGTCTTTTTATTGGAGAATTGAGTTCATTGATGTTAAGACAGATTAATGACCAGTGACTGTTAGATCCTTTGATTTTGATGTTGGCTGAGGTAGTGTGTTTGTGTGCTTGGCTACTTTTTGTTTGCAGTAGTGAGGTTATTTATGTCCTGTATTTTCTTGAAAGTAGCTAGTTTTCTTGGCTTGTATTTTTTTTCTATCATCTTCTGTAATGCTGGATTTGTGTGTAGGTATTGTTGAAATTTGTTCTTGTCATTGAATATCTTGTTTTCTCCGTCTATGAGGACTGAGAGTTTTGCAGGGTATAGTAGCCTGGGCTGACATCTGTGTTCTCTTAGGGTCTGCATGATATCTGTCCAGGCCCTTCTGGCTTTCATAGTCTCTGTTGAAAAGTCAGGTGTGATTCTAATGGGTTTGCCATTATATGTTACTTGGCCTTTTTTCCTTGCAGCTTTTAGTATTTTTTCTTTGTTCTGTATACTTACTGTTTTGATTATTATGTGGCGGGAGGATTTTCTTTCCTAGTCTAATTTATTAGGTGTTCTGTACTTATAGGCCTCTCTTTTAAGTTGGGGAAATTTTCTTCTATGATTTTGTTGAAAATATTTTCTGGGCCTTGGAGAGGGGAATCTTCTTTTTCCTTTATTCCTATTATTCTTTGGTTTTGTCTTTTTATGTTGTCTTGGATTTTTTGGAAGGTTTGTGTCAGGAATATTTTAGAGTTTTTTTTTTTTTTTTGATGGATACATTGATATCTTCTATTGTATCTTCCACACCTGATATTCTTTCTTCCATCTCTTGTAGTCTGTTGGTTATGCTTACCTCTCTAGTTCCTGTTTTCTTTCCTAAGTTCTTCCTCTCCATGATTTTTCTCCTTTTGTGTTTTCTTTAATTTTTTCTATTCTATCTTCAGATCTTGAACCATTTTATTGTTTTCCTTCACCTGTCTGACTGTATTTTCCTGTCTTTTCTTCAATTCCTTCACCTGTTTGAACAATCCTGTTTCTTTTATTTCTTTCAGTGATTTAATCATTTCCTTCTCTGAAATTTGGCTGCATCTTCCTGTATTTCTTTACAGATGGCCACAATTTGTTTGACTTTATCTTACTCTAATTCTTTATACATTTTATTTGTTTCCTCCAGTACCCTCTTCATAAGCATAGATATAAGGTCATCTTTTGAATTTCACTTATGTTAGGATATCCAGGGCTACTTGCCCCTGGATAACTGGGTTCTGGAGATGCCATATTGCTTTGCCTTTTGTTGGTTGTGCTTATACGCTGGCCTCTACCCATCTTGCTATCTCAGGTGTTGGCTGTTAATTTCTGGTGCCTGCTGGAATCTTGGGGTGGGAGAATCCCCTTGGCAGGGTTCTGAAGATCTCCTTAGCTTTTTAGGTATGGTCAACTGAATGGTGGTGTTTCTCAGGAATTGTCACAATTTACCTGTGTGGTAACTGTGGTATTCAGGAAGGCTCTCCTCTCATTGGTAGAAGTCCTGGAGATGGGTGCCCTACTGCTGGGCTTCTTGCTCTGAATTTAGTGAGCTGCTGTTAAGCTGTATTTGCTGGGCACAGCCCTCTTTAGGAACCATGGAGTCCAGTGGTTTCATCAGTTTAGCTAGGGATAACTAGTCATACCTTGGAGCAGTATCTGAGGGCTGCTCCAATGGCTCTTAGGCTTCTGTAGGTCTGAAGTTGGAGCTGTGTACTCCAGTACCCTAGTCGTGTTCAATGGCAGGTAAGCCTTGTACTCATGGGCACACGTGTGCAGTAGGAGGCCAGAGCCTAGAGCCTGTGGGAACTCAGAAACTTTTCTGGGTCTGGGTGTTCTGAGGGTTGGACCTGATGTTTTCCCTACTGTAGGGTTTCTTTCCAACAGGGATACCCAGTCTATGGTGTTTTGGGGTCTGCACTTCCATCTGGGATGGTGAGTAGAACATGCAGACACAGGCCTGTGGCTCCACCTTGCTGGTAACTGGGCTCCTGCATAAACCCAGGAACTTTTCCCAAGAACTTTTCAGGGATGGGAGGTGTTGGCTGAGTGCTCTGAGATCAGACCTGCTATTCCCCTCACTGTGGGGTTTCTACCCAACAGAGAAACTCAGTCTCTGATGCTCTGGGACCTTCGGTTCTGTCTGGGATGGCAAGTCAGGCATACAGACAGGACTCTGTGCTGGTGGCTGTGTACCCCACTCTGGGCTGGCTACTGGGTGCCTGCTGGACCCCTGATGCTTTTCCAGGGATTGTCTGGGTGACCTAAGGTCAGTCCTGATCACTTCCTGCACCGTGGGGTTTTCTCCCGACTGGAAATTCCAGTCTCTGGTGTTGTGGAGCCCACTTTTCAGTCTGGGATAGTGATCAGAGCTGGTGTGTGGCTCTGGGCTCACAACTGAGCACCTGGCGGGACTGGGAACTCTTCTGAGGTTTAGCTATATGACCTGATGGAGTTTCCTCTCACCTGGGTAACACAATCACTGGTGTTTTAGGGCCCAGAGTTCTGTCTGCTGGTCACTGTGCAGACCCTGCTATGCTGCTAGTAAGAAAGAGCGTCCTCCTGCCACCGCCATCTTGGATCCCAACCAAATAGGTGAAAATTTTCAGCAAAGATCGTAAATTGATTGTTGGAGAGTCCTCAGTAACCATGACTTCACTAGCACCAAGCATTTGGCTAGGGTTTCAATATCAGGCATGGTATGGTCCCCTCTTATGGAGAGAATATTAAACTTAATTAGTGAGCTGTTGTTTACCACAAAGGTATGCCACTAATGTATACTTAAGGTTATTGTGCAGTGGTTATCATTTTAAAAAATATCCTTGTCTATATATAATACAAGTTCTAAAAGAGTGATCACTTAAACTGATAGTTGAGTCTTAACAATAGAAGGTAACTCTAGAATGCAAGAAGGGTTCTGCATTTTTTTTATAGCTTGCCCCAGGGCTTATCTGATGCACTTAAAAAAATCTCAGAACAATTAGCAAGGTATCTCATTAGTTTTCTCTAATATTCCTCAGAATCTCCCCTTTGGAGAGCCTGTTTAAGGTCTTATTCAACCAAGGAGCCTCTGGCATGCTTTTATTATATGTTGTGTATGTACAATATAATATATTGAATATAAACATTTTGGAAGTCTTGCAAAGAGATACAAAATTCACCACCAGTTACTTCCCTACACACAACTTTACCTTGCTATCTACCTTAGCTTACCATGTATGTTTATTTTTTAATGCCCTTTGTTTTAGAAACTTCAGTGCTTTATTAGAATATGTAACATATGACTCTTCTGGACTCTGAAACAGAAAATATAGGAAGATGTTTGAATCCAATATAAAAAGTCAACTATATTGTGGTAATACACTTAGTTGATGTTCACAAAAATTCTTCTAAGCTTGACTAGCCAGTATAAAAAATATGCATTGTATAATGTGTACAGCTATAACAAATTATCAAGAATGATGTGGATTCCTTGATAAGAGAAAATTTCTTCTAACTCCTGCCTGTGTGTGTGTGTGTGTGTGTAATTGCATGTGCAGGTGGAGGCACATGTAATTGTACGTGTGAACATAGTAAGCAGAAGTCAATATTAAGTGTCTTCCCCCATACGTACTTTACTCGTCAGAGAGATGATTGCTCACTGGCTGATGCAGCCAGTGAGCTGGATAGTGCACGCCATGGATCACTCTAGACTCACTTCCCTAGTACGTAGAGTTGAAGGTGTCCACCCTTATGCATGTTTTTTTTCATGGTACTAGGAATCTGAAGAAGCACTTTACTAATTCTTCTCCCCAGGCTCCTGAGAATTTTTATGATGATACTGTAACATAATAGTTTTTTTTTCAACTAACAGTCTAAAGAATATATTATTCACAATAATGCATATTTCATCAACGAGACTAGATGATAGACTACAGATAGATAAGTAGATGAAATAGATAATAGGTGATGATTGTAACTGATGGAATACTTACTAGTAACGTGGTAGCTCAAACACTTATCCTGGGGTTTTGAATGTTTATTAATGGAGGATGTCATCAATTTATGCCAGAGTGTTCAGTAGCGAATGGGACTTAGTTTATGGCACTAGCTCTCTGCTTTCAAGATGGTTATAGCTTTGATCACAAAAATATTATATTCTAGTTAATGCAGTCTTCTTTTGATTACTTATGCCTAATTAGATCTGATTGTATCCAAATATTCATGATAAATAGTCAAGATGAAAGACAAACAGGAAAAGTATTTATTGTTCCACAAAGGAAAATGAAGTTAGGTGTTCTGCTTAAAACTTTTTGCTACAAACAATTTACAATTGGTGAATATTAATGTTAGCTGGAGCTCAACATTTGTCAGGATTTGTCAGGAAGCCACAATGTGGATTCAGGACTTGATGCTTTTCTAAATTTTAGTATGAGGAGAATAAATTGGATGCCTTCTGAGGCTGTTATTTAATGCTAAAATATGCTTGTTACTAAATGATATAAAAGGTGGAATGGGGTGACAACAGCATGAGGGCAGAAAATAGGATGGGGAGGGCACATTCATTTCTATAAACTGTCTTAAAATCTATCAGGACAGAAAGTGGAATGGGGGTAACATTCATTTCTGTCCTAAAATCTAGTGATAGATAAAGGAACATTTTATATATTGAGTGATAAAACAAAAATAGAAGCTCTAAAAGCTCCCAGCACATGGTATTGTTCAATAAATGTTGCTGTTACCATTTTAAAGGGAGAACAAAGCACATATCCTTTGATGGATTGACAGATGAATAACTTCTGATACACTGGAAAACTGCATAGTGACAAAAATAAGCCAAGATAAGCATGGTGGCACATGCTTGCTAATTGGGAGGTAGGTAAGATGATCAGGAATTCAGGTTATTCTCAACTATGTGAAAAGTTCAGGCTCAAACTCTGGTATGTAAGACCTGAACAAACCAGTGTCAAGCCAGTAAGGCACAATGCGAATGAATCATAGGTGTTCACAAAATGAAAAAGGTTATACACCAAATGTTTTTATTTTACATGACCTTTAAAATGTCAAGGTATGGCCTGGGCAGGCTGGTAGTGCCAGTGCCACTATGATGAACAAATATGTAATGGAGATATTGGAAAAAATGGGTGCACTATGGAGAGAGGCAGAACTGGACATGATGGTGGTGACAGGTGAGAGAGAGGGCTGAGGTGGACATGCTGTTATTGCCCAGTAGGGTTTGTGAGATTGTATGCAACAGCCTGGAGCTTATACAGACACAGCAGACCCAACTCCCACCTGCCTCTGCCTCCCACCTGCTTGAGTTAAAGATGAGCTACCACCATACAGTGGTATTGGATTTTTCAGATGCCCTTTCTGCATCTGATGCGCTTATCCTATAGTTTCTGTCTATTGGTCTATTTATAGAGTGAATATTATTTATTGATTTATGCATGTTTGTTTCTCTTTGTGTTTTTGGTGGAGGTTGTTTGTTTTTTCGGGTTTTACCAGTCATGTTTGGTTCTCCAACTCTCTGGGCTATGCAGGCTCTGGCTTCAGGTCATCCAGATAATGTTGGGCTCCCTCACCAGACATGGACTTCAAGTTAAACCAAACATTGGTTGGCCACTCCCACAAGTTCTGTATTACCATTGCCCTAGCACATTTTGGAAAGGCAGGACAGATGTTAGGTTGAGGGTTTTGTGGCTGGTTGGTGTCTAGGTTTCTTTTAAATAGCCTGCAGATTACCTTCTCAGGCCAAGAAGACTAAAATGTAGGGGTGAAGGCTCCATGCCAAGATTTTTTTCCTTTTCTTTGTTTGCATACTATTTTGAGAATTACTGGTGTTCTTCTTTGAAAGCTTGATAGATTTTAGGATAAAAGTAGTATAAATTCTGGAACTGGCCCTTTTAAGTTATTTTTACATAGTTTCTATGCCCTCTCTATGCACACTTTTGCTAACTTTAGCAAGGCTATTAAAATAATATGTGCCAGAGACCTTTTTTTAAAAGACTATTATGTTTATTTGATTTGCATAGGTGTTTTTCCTGCATATAGGTCTGTCTGTCATGTGTGCTTGAGGAGTCCAGAAAAGGGAGTCAGAGCCTCTAGAATTGAAGTTATAGATAGTTGTTAGTTGTCATATCGGTGCTAGGAATGGTACCTGGGTTCTTTGAAAGAGTTGCCAGTGCTCTTAAATACTGAGTCATCTCTCCATCCAACCAGAAACTTTTAAAAGTAAAAATACACTGCATCTCAGGCAACCTTTTGTGGAATATTAGCTTCACTTCTCCATTAACCACAATATTTTAAATAGTAGAGAAAAAAAGTTCTTGTTGCTGATGACAGAGTCCATAAATACCATTCAGAATACCGCAATAATTTTAAAAGCTTATTTATTTAATTTCAAAGTCTGTATTCTTTCTTAAATATCTTGACCCCTTCACCATTGGCTGAACCCTGAACTACTTGTCCACCACCATCTCATACAACTGCTTATTTAGTTGAGAATGGTGAAGGAACTGGAGATGACACACTCTAAGCCAGGACTTTGTACAATCCTAGCACAAGATGAATAATTTCTTTTTAACAGAAAGTAAAGCTGAAAAAAAAATTTTTTTTTAGTATGTCTTTTAAAATCTTTAAGCAAAGGGCGCATAATCCTGGGAGGTGAACCATGTAGAAACATTGTAGGGGTCGCAGGGCCAGTGCCAAGGCAATCAGATCTTTATGAAAGCAGTATTTTCTGTGTTTCCTTTTTAATTTGCAGCCTTTTCTTATTTTGGTATTTTTTTAACGTTGTGGATGAATGCCAACTTTCAGACGGAGCCCACTTAGCTTGTCCACATGTATCTCCATGCCAGCCCTCCATTCTTCCTCTCCAGATATTTTTGGGAGTAACAAACATTCTCTCATCATACTTAGCCTACCTAGATTTCTCATGACGAGTTAATGCATGTCCGTGGTTGGGTGCACCTGTAGTTCTGTTTATTGGTCAGTGGAAATGGAAAAAAAAAAAGTCTGCCTTCATTGCAGTTCCAGTTTTCTTCCATCTGTGTCACAGACACCAACACACCACCCATTGGAAAATGGAAAATAAAAATAAAAAATAAAAATAAAAAATGTACAATGGATGCATTGAAATTATATGTAATTGTATAAATGGTGCAACAGTAATAAAGTTAAACAATTAAAAAGTAAAAAAAAAGATTTAAAATCTCTCTGTCTGTCTGTCTATCTGCCTCTCTCTCTAACTTGCTTTGAAGGAGTGAGCTACCATACTACTGCAGTTTGGGGGAAAAGGTTCTATCAGTGACAGTGCAGGCTTGGAAGAGGACTGCATCAGTCACAATGAGCTGAAAATACCTGAGAAAAACAATTCAGAAACTGGAAAACATTTTAATTCAGTTCACTGTTTGACAGTCATGTGCTCCACTACTTGTAAGATAGGACATCATGACTGAAAGATGTGGTACTACAGAACTGATCATATTACCACCAGGAAGCAGAAAGGGGCTAGAAACAAAACAGACCTTTATAGTAAGTATATTCATTCAGAGACCTACTTCCTTCATCCAGGCTTAACCTACTAATCTCTACCACATTTTAACAATTTCATTGTTGTAAATACACTTATGGATGAATTTGTTGATGAATTCAGACCCCTTCCCACATGATACAATTCCTTTCCATTTCCATTGAACATTGCTGCATTGGGAATTAATGCTTTCAACATATCATGTTGCAGGTAGAATTCATATGGAAACTATGCACTTTTCAGAAATCTTTAGTACTTGCTGACACCAGAAGTACTGGCATATAAGATCCTCAGCAGAAGATTCAGGTGAGCCATCCCTGAATACATGGAAACTCTAAAAAGTCGAACATACATTGCTTAAAGCTGCTTAAGCTGTAATAATTTGTCATACATAACAACAGACAAAGAAAAAGCACTCAAACACATTTCATGCTTTCTTCTATTCTCTGTATTCATGTGCTCTGCCAGCCCTCCTCCTCTCTGAAAGAACAATCTATTCTCATCCAAATGCAAGATCTCCCCCTGGGTTCTAAATCCTATTTCTTAATGTCTTCTGAAAAGCATTTTGTCCTCTCTCATTCCATCATTAATTTTTCTGGTGACTAGTTCTTATCGGCAAACAAGATTTGTTTTCTCCCAACTTCAGACAGCCTAACCAAGTTATTTTTTTAAGAGTTTCTGCTGTAACATTCTTTCCCCAAAACACAAATAAAACAAAAGCAAATGAAAACTTCAGTCTGGTTATACTAAAAATAAAACAAAATTCAAAGTGGTAAATGTTACAGAAGCTATCTAATAAGAAATGCAAAGAAAAAAAAAAGTCCGGCTCACATGAGAAAGACTGAGAAATGGTCATTGACTAGCTTTAAGCTATCATCGGTCTCATGACTTAGGGCATGGGGTAAGCAAATGTAATATGGTTCCTCAGCATTGATTAAAAACAAGAAAAAGACAATAAAGAAAACATCCTGGCATCTGAGTAAAATCTTAGTGATTAATATTGGTTTATTAATCTTAATTTATTTATCATGGTAAATCTTCACTTTCCCCAGGTCCTTTCTCAATATCCTAGGGCCTTTTTTTGGCCACTGGATTTGCCTTCATTAATATTTCTATTGCTGTGATAAAACATCATTTACCAAGGCAACGTGAGGAAGATAGGATTTATTTTAATTTACTATAAATTTCTGTCATACAAGGAAGTCAGGGCAGGAACTCAAGATAGGAATCTCAGGCCATGAAGGGGAAGAGTGCTGCTAACAAGTTCACACTCTATGGCTTGCTAACCCTGCTTCGTTATACTATCTTGTACTACCTTCCCAAGGGTATCACCACTCCTAGAGGACTGGGCCCATCCACATTAATCATTAATTAAGAAAATGGCCTGAGGACTTGTCTACTAGACTTTCTGGTAAGAGTGTTTTCTCAATAGAGGTTCTCTCTTCTCAAATGGCTGTAGCTTGTAACAAGATAAAATGACACAATTGATGCCTTGTGAACTTGACACAAACACATCACTATTCAATTATAAACTTTTCTTTCTCAGTTGTTTCCAATGTGAGATGTTTATATCACAATATAAATTATATATCACTTTTATATCTCTTTTATAAGTCCTATATTTTTGTATGTTTTCTTTTAAAAAATAATTTATTTATTCACTTTACATGCCAATCATAGACTGCTCCCTCCTCTCCTCTCCGTGCCACTTTCCTTCTTCTCCCCTCCTCTCTCCCCTATTCCTCAGAAAAGAAAAACCCTTCCCTTCCCACCCACCCCAGCTCATCAAGTCCTATTGAGGCTGAGCATGCCCTCTTCCCTATGCCCTGGAGAGGTCAGGGGGGTGTCATAAAACAAAAACAAAAACAAAAACAAAAACAGGCAACAGAGTCTATGTCGGAGACAGCTCTGGCTCCCCTTACTAGGGAACCCACATGAAGTCTGAGCTGCCCATTGGCTACATCTGTGTAAGGTGCCTTGGTCCAGTCTAAGCATGGTCCTTGGTTGGTGCTTCAGTCTTAGCAAGCCCCTTTGGGATCTGGTTAGTTGGCTTTGTTGGTCTTCTTGTGGAGCTCCTGTCACCTCCAGGTCTTTCTATCCTTCCCCATACTTTCCACAAGACTCCCTACACTTGGCTCAATGTTTGGCTATGAGTCTCAGCATCTATTTTTAGGTTGGAGCTGTTGCTGGATGAAGCCTCACAGAGGACAGCTGTGCTGGGCTCCCATCTGCAAGCAAAGCAGAGTATCATTAATAGTGTCAGGGGTTGGCTCTTTCCTAAGAGGTGGGTCTCATGTTGAGCCAGGCATTGGTTGGACATTCCCTTAATCTCTGCACTATCTATATCCTTGCACATCTGTAGGCTGACTAAATTTGGGTAAAAGTTTTTTTTGGGGTGGGTTGATGTTACCCTTCCTCGACTAGTAGTCCTGTCTATGTAGAAGGTAACCTCTTCAGTCTCCATGACCCCTGCTACTAAGAGTCTCAGCTAGAGCCACCCCCATATCTTCCCAGAAGCCTACCCTGTCTTAGGTCTCCAGCTTGTCAAAGAGATGCTCCTACCTACAGTTTCTCTTCTCTCTCGAGGCCCTCTGTCCTCCTGACCCTGTTCTCCACAGGTCTGGTCACCACCCTAATTTCTGTCTGCTCTTCCTCTCCTACCTTGTTTCCTCTCTTCAACTACATTCACTGTCTATTTATTTCCACTTCTCCATGAGATTTCAGTACCCTCCCTTGAGTCTTCCCAGGATGTACTCACTTATAAGCAAATATTAACTATATAGTACAGGATAAGCTAAGCATACTACAGTTCAGAGACCAACAGAAAATAAATCCTAAAGATAAAAAAAGTCAAATACATTTAAAGTTCAGTCTTTTTTTAAGATTTACTTATTGGCTACAACTGAGCATGAGGTCTAGGTTCTCTTCATGCATGGTCCTTGGCTGGAGCATCATTCTCTGCTCCAACAGAGTTTTTGGCTCTGTTGTTCTCGTTGTGGAGCTCCTCTCTCCCCCAGGTCTATCTCCCCTTTCTTCCATAAGATTCCCTGTACTCTGCCCAAAGTTTGGCTATGAATCTCAGCATTTGCTTTGACACCTTGCTGGGTAGATTCTTTTAGGAGCGCTCTATAGTAGGTTCCTGCCCTGTTCCCTGTCTTCTCCCACTTTTGATGTCTATATTGTTTGCCCTTCTGAATGAGGCTATTTATTAGGTATACAATGTTCTGTCTGCATGTATAACTGTGTGCCAGAAGAGGGCACCAGATCTCATTAAAGATGGTTGTGAGCCACCATATGGTTGCTTTGGGAACTGAACTCAGGACCTCTAGAAGAGCAGCCAGTGCTTTTAACCTCCAACAAAATTCAGACTTTTGAAAATACTGAAAATCTCTTTAAAAGTTAAAAGTCTAAAATATCTGATGTCTCTAAAATATACAAATTATCTCTAAAATTGCAAAATTACTGTAAAATTTCAGTCTTTTTTTGAAATTTAAAGTCTTTCAACTTTAAAGGGCTCCTGTAAAATCAAATAAATTAAATACTTTATTTCAAGAATAACTAGGACACAGTAACAATCAAATCAAAGAAAAACCCAAGTCCAACAGTATAAATAACTTAGGGTCCAGTTTCTGGGATTCACTCATGAAAGGACTTGGGCATCTCACTTCTCTGGCTCTGCCATTCACAGCACACATAGCTTATTCCCTAGGCTCAGGCTAGTCCATCTCCAGAGCAGATTCTGTACTTGTTGATCATCCTTTGGTGCTGGCATTTCCAAAATGCTGAAGTCACTATAGCAACTGGTTGGCAGCTTCACCAATTCCTCTCCTAGGATTTCTTCATGGACTCCAATCCTGACACATGGTGTCAGTCCTTAATTTCTCTCCATTATCTCTTCATTCTGGAATTCCTGTTACAACTGAGGCTTTCCCTTTACCAGTGGGCTCTCATGGACTTTCACGCCTCAGCTGGTTTTCATGATCCCTTCATTTCTTCAAAACAAGTACCATCTGGGACACTCTTACACATTACCAACTTGGGCTTCCAGCTTTAGACACCTGTGGAACAAAATGTGTCCTGATCTTGAGAAAACGCTTGCCAGAAAAATTGCCTTAAACAACCCTGTTCTCCTCTTACACACACACACACACACACACACACACACACACACACACACACACAAACCTCTTTTAACTTTTGAGCATCCACAGCTCTCAATTCAGTGAGATGGTTAGTTTTGTTAAATCCTTGGGTTTCGTGTATAACTATAACTGTCTGGTAAATTTCTCCCCTCCCTTTACTGTAGGATGGAATAATGGTTCAGCCTGAAAATAAAGCGTCACTTGAAGCATTTCACAAACACTTTTGGCTGACATGGAAACCAAGATACACACACACACACACACAGAGAGAGAGAGAGAGAGAGAGAGAGAGAGAGAGAGAGAGAGGAGAGAAAGAGAAAAGCATGAGGGTAAGAAAGAGTTGAAGATTTGCTAGCATGTTCTGAACCCTCAAATTCTGCTCTGAATATGTATATCTTTGGGAATTTTTATTTAACCATAAAACTTTTCTTTTAATGAAATTAATAAGAGTTGTTTTGTCATATGCTGAGATTCATAGCCAAACTTTTTGCAGAGTGCAGGGAATCTTATGAAAGAAGGAGGAGATAGAAAGACCTGGAGGGAACAGGAGCTTCACAAGGAGAGCAACAGAACCAAAAAATCTGGGTACAGAGGTATTTTCTGAGACTGATACTCCAAACAAGGACCATGCATGGAGATAACTTAGAACCCCTGCACAGAAGTAGCCCATGGCAGCTCAATATCCAAGAGGGTTCCCCAATAATAGGAACAGGGACCATCTCTGACATGAACTCATGGGCTGGCTCTTTGATCACCTCCACCTGAGGGGGGGAGCAGCCTTACCAGGCCACAGAGGAAGACAAAGAAGCCAGTACTGATGAGACCTGATAGACTAAAGTTAGATGGAAGGGGAGGAGGACCTCCCCTATCATTGGACTGGAGGAGGGGCATAGGAGAAGAGGAGGGAAAGAAGGTGGGATTAGGAGGGAATGAGAGAGGGCTACAGCTGGGATACAAAGTGAATAAACTGTAATTAATAAAAATAAAATAAAATAAATGGAAAAAGAGTTGTTTTGTGTCCTGGAATGCAAAAGTTACAATTAATGAAACTGACTATAGTGTTATAATTATCAAATAAGACAAAGAAGGTTATGAGATGTGTCAATACTGTCTACAGTAGCAAGAACCATAGAGGAATCCATGCTTTGAAGTCTCTGTGAGGACACATGAACATGCAAAGGAACCTGACAGGCATAAGGAAATCTTCTCAGTGCCAGGCAATGTCTCAATAGGTTATAATATTGCTTCCAGTGTCCTACTGGAGAGAAGGCAGTCAAGATCCAGGCCAAGTCAACCCTTGAGAATTCTAACCTTGTCAACTTTACCCATTATGCTTTTTTTCCAGAGAAACTCATTCTCTGATTTCTAAATTGTGAACTGCTTTCCATTGTATTCTAAGATCTCATTACACTAGAATGCAAATTTTTATTGTAGACTGAGATTTCTTACAAATGGATGTAATTTAGGCCTGAAGCCTTCTCTCTCCGGTCTAATTAAAATGAAAAATATTCTGAAAATTAAAGAATAAGACAGAAGTATGACATAGTTTAGAATAGAAGGAAATATCTAATTTACCAGCACTCTAGGCTGAAGGCTTCTAACTGCTGAATGGGCAGTCACTGCTACATGTGTATAAGCATGTACAAGTGCCTATGGGAATTAAGTATTTCTTCTGGTGTTTCTGAAATACAAAAGTCAGAACTGAGAAACTGTTTGAAGGGACTCCAGACAGCTTGAGCATGGTGAGCATGGCTCTGGCCGACTTGTCCTTCTCTCCAATTCCCTCTGCCTTGCTAAAGACGTATTGGATTTCTAAAGTTTTTCATTGTTGCTGGTATCGGGCGGCTATTTTTTTTTTTCTTCTCTTAATAAAACTGTGAGCCTTGATTTTGGATCTTTTTTCAAAAACACGAGAGATCTGATTGTTAAAACAGACGTGGGAGCGGCAAAGAACTAACTTCTTTATTTGCTTATATTCTCCCCACCCACTTCCGCCTTGCTGCTGCCAAGGCAGGGCTTCTTCTGGGTGCAGGAGGGAGCTCCCCCAGCCCTGGCTTCCCCTCGGCCAGCTGGGCACTGGAAGGGCGCATAGTCTCCGGGGATGTGGACCCTCTGAGACGCCAGGAACTCTGCATTTCTAAAGTTAACCACCAAGGTTTATTCCCTCATGTGGCCACTTCTTCCTCTAAGGCCTAGCTATCAAAATATTCAAGTCCAGCAATCAAAAGCCCCTTTGGCTCATCTAATTAAAATGTCCAATTCATAGCCAAACTTTGGGCAGAGTGCAGGGAATCTTATGAAAGAAGGGGAGATAGAAAGACCTGGAGGTAACAGGAGCTCCACAAGGAGAGCAACAGAACCAAAACAATCTGGGTACAAGGGTCTTTTCTGAGACTGATACTCCAAACAAGGACCATGCATGGAGATAACCTAGAACCCCTCACAGATGTAGCCCATGGCAGCTCAGCCTCCAAGTGGGTACCTAGTAAGAGGAACAGGGGCTGTCTGGACATTAACTCAGTGACTGGCTCTTTGATGACCAACTCCTGAAGGGTGGGGCAGCCTTACCAGGCCACAGAAGAAGACAATGCAGCCAGTCCTGATGAGACCTGATAGGCTAGGATCAGATGACCTCCCCTATCAGTGGACTGGGAGAGGGGCAGGGGAGAAGAAGAGGGAGGGAGGATAAGATTGCGAGAGGATGAGAAAGGGGATACAGCTCGTATACAAAGTGAATAAACTGTAATAAATTAAAAATAAAATTTAAAAAGAACATTAAAAAGTAAACATCTTTTTTATGATCAAAATATTTTTATTACAATTTATTCACTCTGTATCTCAGCTGTAACCTCCTCCATCATCCCCTCCCAATCCTACCCTCCCTCCCTCTTTTTCTCCCATCCCCTCCCCCAGTCCAATGATAGGGGAGATTCTCATCCTTTCGGTCTGACCCTAGCCTATCAGGTCTAATTAGGACTGACTGCATTGTCTTCCTCTGTGGCCTGGTAAGGCTGACTGCAGCTCCCTCAGGGGGAGGTGACAAAAAATTAAACATCTTATCCTAACACTGGGTTTCCCCCTCTATCTGTATAAACTACTATTTTCCTATGTGTAATGTCTGTCTCTTCTCTATCCAGAGGCAGTCCTTTGTCCCCTGGAACAAATAGCCCTCTTCCCTTTCCCTTGTTCCTTTACCCTTCTCACTCATCCTGAATCTTCTGTCTTTGTCTCTTATTCCCTGTCTTCTGTCCCTATGGGACAGATAAATCTCCTTTGTGCTGAGGTCTTTCAGGTCCTGAATCAGTACTTTTTCTTTCATTGCCCATAATTCCATCTTAAACAAGGAAAGCATAATGGAGAAATATTTTGAATGATGCTTTCTTAGTAGTTTGGTTTTAAGTAACTAAGAAAATTATATAAATGGGCAAATGTTGAAGTATGAGGGCTCCTGTAAAAGCTGACAGCTTTGAGAGAACTCTAAAACACTTTTACTTTTCTTCAAAATGTAGTAGAACTTAATTTCAGGTGATACAGATTTTTTCTTTTTTCATATTTTCCTTTTATTAAAAAATAGATTCTTTTCTCCTAAAGTATATCCTTATTATACTTTTTCCTATTTCTATTCCTTCCAGTTTTTCCCTACCTCCCCTCCCTTCCGGATCCCTCTTTCTGTTTCTCATTTGAAAAGAATAGATTCTAAGAGAACAACCAAATGTGACAAAATAAAATATAAGGTGAAGCAAAAACTGTCTTTGACACTGCAACCCACCAGGAGGAAAGGAATCCCAAGAGCAGGCACAAGATTCAGAGACCCACTCATTTCTTAGTCAGGAGCTCCATATAAATACTAAGCTAATAGCTATTATATATATATATATATATATATATATATATATATATATATATA
>NW_026587216.1:53268835-53354258 GCF_907164565.1 Psammomys obesus | reverse complement strand
ATATATGAGAGAGAGAGTGAGAGAGAGAGAGAGAGAGAGAGAGACTGCACCAGGTCCTCTGTGTGGTGCAGACTCATCTATTCCCTGAGCTTGGTGCTTCAGCCTCTGTGCACTCATATGCATTTTGATTAGTTGATTCATAGAGCCTTGTTTCCTTGGTTGTTCTCTATCCCTCTGACTCTTACAATCTTTCCTCTTTATTTTCCTCTGCATTCCCTGAGGGACTCTGAGGGGAGGAATTTGATGGAGACCTCCTGTTTAGACTTGCTCTCTTTAGGTAATGTCTGGATATGCGTTTTTGCATCTGTTCCCATCTGCTGCTGGAGGAAGCCTCTCTGATTATGACTGGATATGATCTGTGAGTATAACAAAAGCCATTTTATTGATATTTATATAGCAGTATAATATATCATATTACATAATAATATATGTCAATTATACCATATACACACAAATATATACATATATATGTATATGTGTATATATATGTATGCCAGTAATCAGTATCTTCAGTAAATCTTCAGTAATCTTCAGTTTTACTCTAGGTCTCTGTGACATCTAGTCTCTCTTCTTGGTTACCTAAGAAGTATTGTGTATAGGGTCCTTCTTATGGAGTGGACCATAAGTCAAATCAGACATTGATTGGCTACTCCCAAAAGTTCTTTGCCACCATTGTCATAGATTATTTTGTAGGCAGGACAGATTGTAGGTCAAAGATTTTGTGGTTGGCTTGGTAGTCACATTTCTCTTTTGGTAGTTTATAGAATACCTTCCTGCACCAAAAAGCCTAGACCATATGAGTGAAGTTTCCATGTAAGCACCAGTTCTGCTTCTCCATAGTCAATGAGTTACATGCATGTTGTCCTCTGCAATAGGAGCCCACTGCTGATTTGTGGACAATTACCCTTTGTCTTAGCGACAATCTGATTTGTTTTGGAAACTGAATTGGGACCTCATGGCAAACAACTCAACTGAGTGCAAACCAGTCCTACCACTGAAAGCCTCATCTAGAAACAAGAGGTAGCAAGTTGAGACTATATATCCCCCATTAATGGAGGTCCTTCTCAAGGTCGTCTGCATACTTTCTAGGAAGTTTCCACTGCACTGTTTCTCCAGCACTTGCCAAATATCCCCCAGTTCTAGCTGTTTCTTCCTGTTCTTCTTTTTTTTAAAAACTTTTATTAGTTACACTTGATTCACTTTGTATCCCCCATAAACCCCTCCCTCCTCCCCTCCTAATCCCACCTTCCCTCCCCCTTCTTCACGAATGCCCCTCCCCAAGTCCACTGATAGGGGAGTATGAGGGACTGCCATTTTGATTTCTATAGTGGCTATACATGTTTGCACTCCAAACAGCAATGGAGGAGTGTTTTCCTTGTTCCACATCCTCACTAGCAATGAGCTGTCAATTGCATTACTTGGTTTTTGACATTTAGTTCCTTAAATTTTTTTTTATATATTTTAGATATTAGTCCTCTATTTGATGTGGCATTAGTAAAAAATCTCTTCTCATTCTGTGGGCTGCTGCTTTGTCCAAATGATTGTGTTCTTTTGCCTTACAGAAGCTATTAAGTTTCATGAGTTTTCATTTATGCATTGTTGATCTTAATGTGTGTATTAATTATATTTTGTTCAGGAAGTCTTCTTTGTAAATGACTTCAAGGACAGTCCCTTTCTCTTTTATCAGGTTCATTGTATCTGGTTTTAAGTTGATGTTTTTGAAACATTTGGACTTGAAGTTTGTGCAGAGTGACAAGTATGTATTCGTTTGCATTCTTCTACACACAGCCCCAACTGTTTCCCTTTATAAAAGTTGCCTTGGTCATGATGTAACTTAACAGCAATAAAACCTAAACTAAGACATATTCTCTGTTTGCCTTTTAGCTAATTTTCTCAAAAGAGCAACTCTTTGTTTCATTGACTCTTTACATTGTTTTCTTTGTTTCTGTTTTATTGATTTCAGCCTTAAGTTTGATTATTTCTTCCTATTCTCCTCTTGTATGTGTCTGCTTCTTTTTGTTTTCGAGCTTTCAGGTGTGCTGTTAAGATGCTTGTATGAGATATCCATTAAAATTTTTTTTTAAAATTTATTCTCCTACAATTTTTTTTATGTAGATGCATAGTGCTATAAACTTGCCTTTTAGCACTGCTTTCATTGTGTCTCATTAGTTTGGGTATGCTGTGTATTCATTTGAATTTAATTTCAGGAAGTCTTTGTTTATTTTTGACTTGACCAACTTTCTTTCTTCTTTTCTTTTCTCTTTCTATCTTTTGTTTTGTTTTGTTTTAAGACAGGGTTTCTCTGTGTAGCCTTGGCTGTCCAGGACTCACTTTATAGACCAGGACGGACTTGTACTAAACAGAGATCCTCCTGCCTATGCCTCTGCCTTGCCAAGCTGTGCCTTGCTTGACCATTTTTTTTTTTGTTGTTGTTGTTGTTGTTCAGTTCCCATGACTATGTAAGCTTTCTGTTGTTTCTCTTGTTGTTCACATCTAGCTTTATTCCATGGTGGTCTGATAGAATTCAGGGAGTCATTTCAATTTTATTGTATCTGGTAACACTTGTTTAGGGTCCAGCTATGTGATCAATTTTAGAGAAAGTTTGATGAGGAGCAGTGAAGAAGGTATTTTTTGGGGGGTGATGGAGGTGAAATGCTATGTTATGTCTATTTGTTTGATAACTTCTTTTAGCTCTAGCATTTCTCTGTTTAGTTTTTATATGGCTGACCTGTCTGTTGGTGAGAGTGGAGTACTGAAGTCTCTCACTATCAGTGTGTGGTGGTCAAGATTTAATTTAAGCTGTAATCATGTTTGTTTTACACACTTGGGTGCCCTTGTGTTTAGGCTATAGATGTTAAAAATTGAAATGTCACCTTGGTGGATTTTTGCTTTGATGAGTATGAAATACCCTTCCCTTTCTCTTTTGATTAGTTTTA
Organism: Psammomys obesus; assembly: GCF_907164565.1. Classification (NCBI taxonomy): domain Eukaryota; kingdom Metazoa; phylum Chordata; class Mammalia; order Rodentia; family Muridae; genus Psammomys; species Psammomys obesus. Next base: position 53,351,322 of record NW_026587216.1, on the reverse strand, counting down.
GATTGAAATTTATTTTGATGGATATTAAAATGACTACACCAGCTTGCTTCTTAGCTTCATTCACTTGGAATCTCTTTCTCTAACCCTTTATCCCTGAGTTAAAACCTATCTGTTGCTTGAATGCTACATGAGCGTGGATCCTGTTTTTATCATCTATTCTGTTAGTCTTTGCTTTTTTTTTTTTTTTTTTTAACTGAGCAATTAAGTCCACTGATGTTGAGAGATATCAATGTCCATGTCCAATGAATCTTGATTCCTGCTATTTTGTTGTTGGTCATGGTGATTGTGTGTGTGTGTGTGTGTGTGTGTGTGTGTGGTCTGTGTTTGTGTGCTTTTCTTCTTTTGACTTTGCTGGTGTGAGATTATTTCTTTCCTCTGTTTAAGTAGGTGTTTTATCCTCTTCCAGTTGTAGTTTTCTTTGTAGCACCTTCTGCGGGGCTATATTTATAGATATATATTTTTTGAGTTTGGCTTTATCATGGACAATTTTGTTTTCTACATTTATGGTGATTGAAAGTTTTGTTTGGTATAGTAGTCTGGGCCCGACTTCTGGTCCTTTAGACTCTGTAGAAAATCTGTCCAGTCCCTTCCGACTTTTAGCATCTCCATTGAAAATTCAGCTATAATTCTAATAGGTATTCCTTTAAATGTTGCTTGGTCTTTTTCCTTGCAGCTTTTAATATTTCTTCTTTCTCTTATATGTTTACTGTTTTTATTATTATATGGAACGGGGACTTTCTTTTCTGTTCCAATATATTTGGTGTTTTGTATGAGTCTTCACCTTCATAGGTTTCCTTTTTTAGCTTAGAAAAATGTTCATTTATAATTTTGTTGAAAATATTTTTTGGGATTTGAAGCTGGGATTCTTCTCCTTCTGTATTCCTATTAGTATTAGATTTTTTTTTCTTTTAATGGTGTCTCAGATTTTGTGGATGTTTTGTACCTGGATTTTTAGATTTAACATTGTCTTTGAGTGGTGTATCCATTTTTCTATCATATCTTCAATGCCTGTGATTTTTGTCTTCGAGCTCATGTATTCTGTAGACGAAACTTTCCTCCGTAGTTTCTGTTTGGATTCCTAAATTTTTCATTTCCAGAATTTTCTTAGATTTGATTTGTTTATTTTATAGGATAAATTTTCAACATTAGGTTTTGAATATTTTCTTTCATTTTCTTCAATAGTTTGTGTTTTCTTTAAGGAATTCATTCAACTCTAATTGTTTGTGTTTTCCTAAAATTTTTTAAGGGATTTTTTTTCTCTCCACAAATATCTCTGCCAGCTTCAAAGAGGTGGTTTTAAGGTGCTTGTCTTGTGCTTTAGTTACTTTGGAATATCCAGAGCCTGCTGTTGTAGAACAGCTCAGCTATTGTGGAGACATATTTCTCTGGCTGTTATTGCTATGCTGGCATCTAAGCACCTGGCTTCAGAATGATTATGGTTCTAGATGCTGATTTCTGATTTTGTCTTCTTTGCATGGGTGTTTGTTTCTTGGTTGCAGTTTCCTCTCCAGTTTATCTGAGAGTGTGATGGCCGTGTTTCCTGTTTTCTTGGCCTGCTTAGGTGGTGTGCTTACAGGGAGTTCCTGCTGGTTTTGGAGTTTGGGATACAGAGATGAGTTGGGAGAAGAAAGGTTGGAGAGAAAGTCTTTGCAATACACTGGGGATGTGGAAGAAAAAGGGGAGGGAGATTGTAATGGGTTTACTGCTACAGAGCTGGGGATGAGACGGAGGGAGAAGTTGGAGAGGTGTGGGTCTGCCTACAGCCTGCTTGTTGGCCTGGTAGGAGTGAGTAGTTAGCAGGCTAACCGCTGGGATTGGTGACTGGGATAAAGTGCCCAAATGGGGGTTGTAAAGTTAGGGGATGATGGCTTGTGGGATACACCGGAGATGTAAGCAGGGGTGTGGAAAGGCTACAGCTGGTTTTCTGTTGCAGTTCTCAGGATAAGACTGGGTGACTGGAAGATCAGGAAAAAAAAAAAGAGGTCTAAAGGTGGTCTACCTGATTTTCAATGACATATATTTCTTCGTGCTACATATTCTTTTAATGTAGTAACTATTCTGCTTATAGAATAAGCCATTAAGTTCATCCAAATATCTGATTTGCTGTGTGATTATAATGCCATAAGTTCTTCTGTCATCTCTTTATCATTAATTAAATTTCTAAGTTTTTCTTTAATTAAGGCATATTTCATTAATTGACAGCTGTTCCTTTGTGTTCAGTATTCTGAGTTCATACATTATTAATATAACAGAGAGCATTGATCATCTTTAATGAAGTCCGGCAACACTTTATACTTTTTCCTACAAACTTTTGCTAGTATAACTCAAATCCAGTCATATATGAGCTGAAATATTTCTTCCCTATTGTACTCCAATTCCTACGAATTCTAGAGTAACATATTTATGTTTACCATTTGCAAACATCTTGTACCTGACAGGTAGTTACTGTTTAAAACTAGAATCTTTCTAACCCTGAATTGGAGAAACTTAATGATACAACTATCTGCATGAGAGGTGACCATTTGTTAATGGCAGGTCACTAAAAGTATAGTATGTACCTTTGATAATATGCATTTTATTTCAGGTTCTGAAATTATTCTTTAGAAATTATAGTTATTTTCCTCCTAAACTTTTCTTTTTTCTTCATTTATAGACTGTGCTTTCACATTCATCCTTTTCCCTTATTCCTTTCTTCTAAGTTCCTTTCTTTCTTTTTAAAAAACAGCCTATTGTTATAAGTAATCTTTCTCTAGACTAAATTTGCCTTACAAGTTGAACAAGTGAAATTCAAGTAGCATATCATGTCTTTTCAACGTATCTATTCAATTCTTAAATTTGATATTAAACTATATTTTAATCTGTCCTGAGTTGTGAGCTTTGGAAATTGACTTGAGTTCATATACATTACCCTTTTTCACAAATTACAAAACATAAATGAGATAAGAGCTTCAAGGTACATCATCTTCACATATACTTCAGTTACATCTGGATTGATTGCTAACCATGTAGGAAGATGAATGCACCATTAATATGTTTTGACTACCTGCTAACTATGCCTTCGAACTCTCCTTGCAAAACTGAAGAGTTATCTTTAGGATTTATTTTATTATTTGTATGTGTTAAGTTTCAATAAATAATAATTAGTGGTATTGGCCACAGAGGAGGACTTTGCAGCCAGTCCTGAAGATACCTGATAAAGCAGGATCAAATGAAAGGGGAGGAGGTCCTCCCCAATCAATGGACTTGGAAAGGGGCAGGGAGAAGATGAGGGAGGGAAGGAGGGTTTGGAAGGGAATGAGGGAGCAGGATACAGTTGGGATACAGCATTAATAAAATATAACTAATAATAATAATAATAAATGTATATTAAAAAGAGGGAGGGAGGATGGGACTGGGATGAGGCTAGAGATGGGGTTACAGCTGGGATAAAAAGTGAATAAACTGTAATAAATAATAAATAAAATAAAAAGAAAGGGGATAAAACAAAACAAAACAAAACAAAACAAAACAAATAAAAACCTCTGAGGTGACTTATTTGAGGTTGCAGCGTTAGGCTGAGTCAGGATATCCATATACTTGAGCCTGAGTGCTAATATTATCTGCTGTGATAAAAGCCGCCATGCTGGTGAGAAGAGCTCCTATAATCCTGCTTATCTTTGTCCCCTTAAGTGACACCTACATTCCTGCAGCTTTACTCAGTTTTCTATAATGATCTTGAACAACCTACTCCTCTTCATTTATTGTTGTTGTTTTTGCTTTGTCTTGTAATTTATTTATTTATTTATTTATTTATTTTTTGCTAAGTAGGCCAAGCTGTCCTCAAACTCTAGATTTTTCTTTCTAACCTTGTATGATGATGAGATTATAGGCATGGTGCTGCATGCCTCCATATAAACTTTTTAGATCTTCTGTTCTTCTCTGCATTGATGTCCCTAACTCTCTGAACCTGTGCATTCAAGTTCTCCTGTAGTCACTCACCTTTGTGTGATGGAGATGGATGACTTGTTTCTAATATAACACTGAAATTGTGAATGCTTGTCATTATAACAATGGACTTTATATCATTTGTTTTGTTAAAATATTTAACCCTTGAGATGTTTGCTTTTTGTTTATTTTGAAACAGAGTTGTACTTTGTATCCCAGGCTGACCTTAAGCTCCAGATAATGAATTCCTGCCTGTCTCCTTATCGATGAGATATACAGAACCATTCCTTTGCTTTCCTTAATGTATCAAAAAGTCTCATTTTGAAGACTTGCATAACAAAGAACTCCAACTAAGTTTCAGGTAACAGACAACAGGAGTTTGGCCATTAGTATATCTCTATCCAAAGACCAGAATCTTGTCACAGCCACATGGGTTGGTAAGTAAATATTTGCTGAGTCAAGTCTTGAGAGTATACTTTCACAGACATCTTGATTTCAGAATTCTAGAAAATATCATAAGTCCAGCATGGACTTATCAAAATTTGTGATAATATGGTTATCGGTAATATAAACTTATGTACATCTGAATTCTCAAAATTTTATGATTTCTTGAATTTACTGAGAGAACAGAAGTCACTAGAAGTGAATTATTATAGTGTTCCATTAATAAGTATTCCATTTCATGCCTAGGCAGTGAATGAAAACACTGAAAAAAAACTGAAGATGCCATTGAAAGGGGGGCTTTTTTGCAGCTCAAGCAAGGAGCAGAACTTGACAGTTTCATCCACATGTATTTGACTTTAGAACCAAGGTTCAAGAGAGGGTTTATGGAATCTTTCTCTGCTGTTAAAGAAAGCCGGTGAGGCTAGGCACATATTAGGAGTGTCCCTGCATAGAGGCCTAGAGAGAACATTGTGTGAAGCTGATAAGATGAAGCCAGGATTGCCTTGGAGATATCAAAATGTTGGAGATCCAGGGCCTTGGGATACATGCCAAGTATTCCAAATTCACATCAATGCTTTTCTTAACTATCCACCTTCTCTCTGTTGTTAAACTTTCTGTATGCTTAAGGTAATTTAAGATTTATGATTTGATTATCTTTAATGCCTCCTCAAAGGCTTTGTTCCTGAAATTAATGTCACTCAAATGAATACTCATCACTTTCCATGTTTTTCTGTGGGATAATTCTTAACTGTGTAAAGCATGTGTAACATGACCCTCAAAGGTCAACAAGAAAAACTTGTTTACAACGTGAAACGTTCTTATTATGTTAATTAGAATTATTTTGACTGTAGCCAACATCTCTTCTCTGGCTGTTCATTCAGCTCTTCAGCAGGATTCTGTTTTGACACTTAAAATCCACCCAACTTTTGATAGCTATGTAATTTTTTTCTAAAATGTTTAAGTAACAGTGTGATATTTAAGTCTTTAAGGACATTCAATGACTTACTGCAACACTAAGAATAATATATTTGCAACAAGTATGGTAACCTACAGGATCTAGCCCTGGTTTTTATCTTGACCAATCCACCCAGCTCTATATACCTGTATGCTCTTTATATTCAATTTCGAGGTGTTCCTCAGGTTTATATTTTCTTTGTCCTTATGACTTCTTCTTAGAATGCTTTTCTCTATAGATTATGCTTCTTGTTACATGTAAGTATATGCCCAAAAGATTCCTTCGTCAAAGTAATGGTTCTTATTCACTGTATTTAGTTATATTACTTCCTTCTTCAGATTTGCTGAAGGACAATATTTTGGGGTTAAGATGTTAGCATTTGTCATCTCACTCAGAGTCCCAGTTTAATATTCGATTAGGTGTCTTAATTCCTTATTGTGCATCACAATGTAGAGAAGTCTGTGGTGTGGGTAGGTAAACCATGAGCAGAGAGGCAAGCCATGAATGTCAACAAAGAAACTAAACTCATTAAAATGTTCACAGATTGAAAAATTTGTTATAATGAATTAAGTTCAGCATTCAAATATAACAATTTAGGGATAACTGTCCTTTGAAAAAGCCTATGTGAGAGTCTGGTCTTTCCCTCCTCTAAAAGAATGTAGGGGACAGCCTTGCCTTGTCCCTGATTTCAGTGAGATTGATTTAAGTTTCTCTCCATTTAGTTTGATGTTGGCTAAAGGCTTGCTGTATACTGCCTTTATTATGTTTAGGTATGTGCCTTGTATCCCTGATTTCTCCAAGACTTTAACATGAAAGTTAAAGTGTTGGATTTTGTCAAATGCTCTTTCAACATCTAAGGAGATGATCATGTGGTTTTTGTCTTTCAGTTTGTTTATATGATAGATTTACATTGATGGATTTCTGTATATTGAAGCACCCCTGCATACCTGGGATGATGCCTACTTGGTCATGACGGATGAAATTTTGCTGTGTACTGGGATTCGGGTTGACAGTATTTTATTGAATATTTTTGTGTCAGTGTTGATGAGAGAGATTGGTCTGAGATTCTCTTTCTTTGCTGGGTCTTTATTCTGTTTAGGTATCAGTGTGACTGTGGACTCATGTGGAATGAGTTTGGTAGTTTCTTCTGTTTCTATTTTGTGAAACAGTTTGAAGAGTATGGGAATTACCTTTTCTTTGAAAGTCTGGTAGAATTCTGGCCCTGGGGATTTTTTGGATGGGAGGTTTTGATGACTATTTCTATTTCCTTGAGGGATATAGAACTATTTAATTTATTTACCTGATCTTGATTCAACTTTTGTAAGTGGAATCTATGAAGAAAATTGTCCATTTCATTTAGATATTCAAATTTTGTTGTGAATAGGCTTTTAAAGTAGGACCTAATGATTCTTAGGATTTCCTCAGTGTCTATTGTTGTGTCCTCCTTTTCATTTCTGGTTTTGTTCATTTGGATAGTGTCTCTCTGCCTTTTAGTTAGTTTGGCTAAGGGTTTGTCTAACTTGTCAGTTTTCTCAAAGAACCAGCTCTTGGTTTTGTTGATACTTTAAATTGTTCTCTTTGTAGTGATTTCAGCCCTGAGTTTGATTATTTCCAGCAGTCTACTCATCTTGAGTGTGTTTGCTTCTTTTTTTTTTTTTTCTAGTGCTTTCAGGTGTGCCATTAAATTGCTTGTATGAGATGTCTCAAATTTCTTTCTAAAGGCACTTAGTGCCATGAACTTTCCTCTTAGCACTGCTTTCATTATGTTCCATAAGATTGGGTATTCTGTGCCTTCATTTTCATTGAATTCTGGGAAGACTTTAATTTCTTTCTTTATTTTTTTTCCCTGATCCAATTGTCCTTGAATAGAGAGTTGTTCATTATTTCAGTCTTCTTGTATCTGTCGAGGTTTGCTTTGTGCCTGACTATATCGTCAATTTTAGGAAGGTTTTATGAGGTGTTGAGAAGGACCATAGGGATGATGTTTAATTCTCTTTCAGAAGGGCAAACAGGATATACAGGAAGAGGTAGGAGAGAGGGAACAGGACAGGAGCCTATCACAGATGTCCTGTAAAAGACTCCACCTATGAGGGGACTGAAGCAGATGCAGAGACTCACTGCAAACCTTTGGGCAGAGCACAGGGAGTCTTATGGAAGAAGGAGGAGATGGAAAGACCTGAAGGGGACAGGAGCTCCACAGGGAGACCAACAAAGCCAAGAAAGCTGGGCCCATGGGGCCTTCAGAGACCGATGCATCAACCAAGGACCATGCTCGGAGAGGAACTAGAACCTCTGCCCAGATATAGCCCATAGACAGCTCAGTGTCCATGTTGGTTCCCTAGTAAAGGGAGCAGGGGCGGTCTCTAACATGAATTTGGTTGCCTGCTCTTTGATCACTTCTCCCTGGCAGGGAGACCTAGCCAGCCCACAGAGGAAGAGGATCCAGGCAGTCCTGATGGGACCTGATAGGTAGGGTCATACAGTAGGGGAGGAGGACTTCCTCTATCAGTGAACTACGAGTGAGGGATAGGAGAGAAGAGGGAGGGAGCTTGGGAATGGAAGGAAATGAGGGAGGGGACTACAACCAGGATACAGAGTGAGTAAATTTTAAATAATTAGTAAGAATAAGAATATAAAAGAATATTGGGGACTTGCTAATTCTGGTGACACAGGCTTGTAATTCTAATTATTCATAAAATTGAGGCAGAAAAATTATGAGTTTAAAACTCTCTTTGGCTACCAAGTGGGCTCACGGCCATTCCAGACAATAGAGCCAGACAAGAGTGCGATGCTAGAGCACTTGTCTATCATGCATAAAACCTCCAAAGCTAGAATGTCAGGGATTTTTTTCCTATTCTGCTTATTTCTAAATGCCATGATTTACTCAAAATAATTTATCATATATCTCTGGGATCTCTTGCCCTGGAATTCTCTCTCTCTTTCTCTCTCTCCCTCTCCTTCCATTCTTGTCTCCCTCCCTCCTTCCCTTCCTATCTCTCTGTGTCTCTGTCTCAAATCATCAATTGATTCTTTTGTACTCCAGGATATTCAATAAAAAAAAAATTAGTCAGAAAAATTTGTAAGATTTATTACCTAGTCAGTAATCCTTCGTTAGCCTTAATCTTTACCATATAGTGAAAAACATTGAAACAATTTTTCAAAACTCCTTTAAAAGCACTTGGATTGTCTTAGCTAGCAATGACTCCTACTTCCTTCCACCTTACCCATGATGATTTGGAAACGATCACAAAGGTTTTCTTTTGTTTTCCATTGCCTTTTAGCATTTAACATGTTCCAGAAGAATCCTATGCATTTACTCTGAGTCTTTAACATACTTCTCAAATACCTGAAGTTTGCTCATAAAGTGTAAACAGCGAGTGCTTCATTTAATCCTGGGAATGTTGTCATGTTGTCAAATGAATGAGTCCATTCAAATCTATCACAATGTTATAATTCATAATGCAAACATAAGCTTGTGCTCCTTGTAAATGGATTTGTTGAATTACCTCTAAAAAATAAAAAGTAACTCTTAAAAATTGCTTTTCCCTTGTAATGAGACTCATAAACAAACTTTGGGCAGAGTGCAGGGAATCTTAGAAAAGAAAGAGGAGATAGTGGGACCTGGAGAGGACAGGAGCTCTACAAGGAGAGCAACAGAACCAAAATATCTGGGCCCAGGGGTCTTTTCTGAGACTGATACTCCAACCAAGGACTATTCATGGATATAACCTAGAATCCCTGCACAGATGTAGCCCATGGAAGCTCAGTATCCAAGTGTGGTCCCTAGTAAGGAGAACAGGGACTGTCTCTGACAGGAACTATGTGGCTAGCTCTTTGACTGCCTCCCCTGTATGGGGGAGCAGCCTTGCCAGACCACAGAGAAGGACAATGCAGCCAGTTTAGATGAGACCAGATAAGCTAGGGTCAGATGGAAGGGGAGGAGACCTACCCTATTAGTGGACTTGGAGAAGGGCATAGGAAGAGATGAGGGAGGGAGAATGGGATCAGGAGGGGGCTACAGCTGGGATACAAAATGAATAAACTGTAATTAATATAAAAAATAAAAATTAAAAAAGAAGAAAAAAAGCTTTTCCAATATACCTGGACATCTAACAAAATCAAGCAGGAATGTTATGTCTAGAATATATAAAAATGTACAGAACTTTAGAAAGAATCTGCAAACTTTCAGAAACCCACTCTCTGCCTTCTTCTGAGCATGTCCTCTAGTATCTTCTTCCTAGTCTTCCTTTAGAAAGTGCACTTCTGTGCTTCCTGAACAGAATCTGGCACTAAGAATTGTTCTTACACTGCAAGTGGTTTCCATGGAAACACAGCATGGATCCTCAAATTCAGCTTTCTCAAACTAGTACTTTCAATTTATGAAGGATCCTTTAGTGATCTGTGACAATCATCTGAACCACAGTAAAACAGAAAATGTTGGTGCAAAAAGAAGCATCATGGCTAACTATATGGTTAAATCAGATTTCTCCCTTTAAAACTATAAAATAAGAGACCTATTGATTAAAGCAGATTCATTACTCTCCTGCAAATGAATAAGAATGCAGTGTCAGAAAGATTTAAAGAAATGCAACCCGATTTCCTTTCCATGAGTATTTGGTAGACTATTTTAATATGTGTCAGTTCCTTCCTCTGTTAGCTTTACTCTGCCCAGCCAGGAAGGGATATTCTAAGACACTGATAAGCCCTTAGGTGAAGATGGAGAAATAGCATTATGTAAATGAGGAATATTGGCCACCAGACACGGTCTGCACATGCCTGCACATGTCTGCACTGGACCCTTGTTGGAGATAGGATGAAAAGAAATAAGCTGGACCTGTGTCTTGTTGTCAGGCCTCTCCACTCCCAGAGGCATAAACTCAAGCATAGTATTGTTGTGTGAAACCTTAAAGAAGACTACAATCCTGTGTGCCTGTGCTTCCTTTCATGAGATCTCAACTAGATGCTTCCTGCCTGCGTCGCAGAGCATGGAATGAGACTGTCCTCACCATTGCCAGTTGGTAGCTTCTGTAGTATGACCACTGCTGATTTCACGTTTTGAACATTAATGCTCCCCTTCAACAAAGAGCTGGTGAATGATGAGGAATAAATAAAGTGTCCCTGAATATAGATGTGACTCTTCCCTTAGGAAAGGACCTATAAAACTTTCTGGGATATTTTTTTATACATGGCTATTTAAACTGTTTTATCAGGTCCTGGGTAAGTGGCTCAGCTCTGAGGAGTATTGGTTACTCTTCCAGAGACCTTGGTTTACTCCTAGCACTCACATGTTATCTCATAACCACCTCTAACTCTATTTCTAGGATTCAACTCCCTCTTCTTGCCTTCATTGGCATGACACAGAACAGTCCTCTGCCACAACAATGACAAAAAAGTTAAAAAGGAAGAGGAAGGAAATAATAGCATTTAGAAAGTAAATTATATTGTTGTTAGTCACCAAACAAGCAAAAATTAAAGATCTCAGTATATTTGAGCCACTGTAATTGAAATTTTACTCACAAATCTGAGCAACAAAATGAGTACATGGATTCGAATAAGTAAAAGAAGGAGTCTTTCAAGTAAGAGGTGATTGCAAAGTCTTAGGTCAGGATTCACTGCACATCCCTTGAGGCTGAAATTTATCACTTCCATTACATGGCTCAATTGATTTTTCCATATTAAACACATGAAATAGCTTCTAGAACTCAAGAAAATATAGAACGATTTTCTTTTGGGGCCATTAATTGCTGGAAATAGAGCATTATTTACCTGAATAGTGGGCATAACCTTCCATTGATGTGATCTTTCTTTCCCCAACCCTCTTCTCCTTTCAAACTCCTCCATCTCTTCCCTCATAATTTTAATCTGTTTGGTAAAATTGTCACTTTGGGATGTGTGAGTGTGTGAGTGTGTGTGTGTGCAGCATATACTTCCAGAGGCCATAGTAGGCCATTAGATGTCTTGCCCTATTATCTTCCACCTTATTCTCTAGTGCAGCACCAAACAGCAGCTATATTTCTGTCTCTAAACATCAGATTTATGTCCATTTTTTACACAAGTGCTATAGATTTGAAGACAAGTCGCATGTTTGCACAACAAGCACAAGCTGAGATACCTCTTTAGTCTCATCTTCCTTTTTAAAAAAATTGTACACACACTCACACACAATTAAATCATAAGGATTCAGTGAATTAAATAGTTCTATACAGTGTGTTATATTCAATTATTTTGAATGATTCTTGTAGATTCACTCTAAATTCCCTATGTATGCCTATATTGCTGTTGTCAATCTTATTAGTTATAAATGTTATTAATTTAGCTTCATTATGAAAAATGGTTTAGCTCTTAATCTTCATACTTTGACCTATTCATGCATGCTACCCATTGACTAAAATTTTGACTCAGCAGAGAGTTTTTCTTTTAATTTATACATATACTTTATATCCCTATCATAGCCTCCTCTCTCCTCTCCTTCTCACCCTCTTACTCCTACTTTACTTCCCCTTATCCTCAGAAAAAGAGACCCCCCTCCACTAACCCACCCTAGCACATCAAGTTACATCAGAACGAGCTCATCCTAATACACTGAGGCCAGGCAAGACAGCCCCATTAGGGAGATATGATAGAAAGCGGGCAACAGAGTCCATATCAGAGACAGCAACCATTAAACTTATTAGGGAACACACATGAAGATTAAATATCCCATCGGTTACATATGTGTAGGGAACATAGGTCCAGTCCATGTTTGTTCTTTGGTTGATGCTTCCATCTCTGTAAGCCCCCATGGGTCAAGGTTAGTTGACTCTGTTGTCGTGTTCTTGTCCCCTCCAGGTCCTTCTATCCTCCCCCAACTGTGGAACAACATAAAGATCTTTATTGAAATGTTTTCATCCTAGATTCTAAAGCTTAACAGTCTTATATCTTGATGGTAGTCATTTTCTTTACATTGGATCAAACTCTCTGTGATCCATTTTTGTTGTTGTTGTTATTCTGCTTTTGTTGTTGTTTGGGTTTTTTTGTTTGTTTTTGTTTTTTGAGACAGGCTTTCTCTGTTTTACCTCGGCTGTCCTGGACTCACTTTTTAGACCTGGCTGGCCTCTAACTCACAGAGATCCTCCTGCCTCTGCCTCCTGCTGAGACTTCAGGAGTGTACATTTACACAGTGGAATACTACTCAGATATTAAACACAAGGAAATAAAAAAATTTGCAGGCAATTGTATGGAACTAGAAAAGATCATCCTGAATGAGATAACCTAGAAGCAAGAAGACACACGTGGCATATACTTACTTGTAAGTGGATATTAGCCACATGATATAGAATAAACATACTAAAATCTGTAGACCTAAAGAGGCTAAACAACAAGGAGGACCCTAGCAGAGATGCTTAATTCTTATTAAGAAGGGAAAACAGTATAGACACTGGAAGTCTTAGAAGAGAGGGAACTGGATAAGAGCCTACCACAGATGCCCTCTAAAAGACTCTAACCAGAAGGGCATCGAAGCAGATGCAGAGACTCACAGCCAAACTTTGGACAGAGCTCAGGGAGTCTTATGGAAGAAGGGTGATATAGAAGGTTCCAGAGGGGACAGGAGCCCCACAAGGAGACCAACAAAGCCAATATATATATATATATATATATATATATATATATATATATATATATATATATATCCAGGGGAGACTACAGAGACTGATGCATCAACCAAAGATCATGCTTAGAGAGGACCTAGACCCCCTGCTCAGATGTAGCCCATAGACAGCTCAGTCTTCATGTGGGTTGTCTAGTAAGGGGAGAAGAGACAGTCTTTTACATGAACTCAGTTGCCTGCTCCTTGATCACTTTTCCTTAGTGGGGTGACCTAGCCAGAGAAAGAGGATCCAGCCATTCCTGATGGGACCTGATAGACTAGGGTCAGAAGGTAGGGGAGAAGGAATTCCCCCATCAGTGAACAAGGGGAGAGGGAAGGAAGAAGAACAGAGAGGGGGACTGGGAGGAAATGAGGAAGGGGGCTATAGCTGAGATAAAAAGTGAATAAATTGTAAATAATAATAATAATAATAATTAAAAAAACAAAATTAAAAATCTTAAAAATGAACACAGAGGATATAGTTTGTATTTTAATGTATATTGTAAATTAGTGAAAGTAAATATAACTCACACAAATCACAAAAATGGTAGATATGATTCGACATGTAAGCTCTGGCATAGACAGCCTTACTTCTGATGTATGTGACTTAAAATATGCATAGCAAAGATAGAGTAACTGTTAATGGTCAGAATTTGTAGAATAAACATATACATGATGGTATGGAATAAAAACAAACAAAAATATAATCTTTCTAAACTTCTTAATCAGGATTATGTTTAGATAAAGCACACATTTGTACGTAAGAAGCCAATGCATCTTTCAGTATAGAAATATAAATTGCTAGGTAGCTTATTGTGACTTAAGGGAATATTTTCTGTCATGCTATAAAACTTAGGGAATGGTAATTTTATAATGAAGTGCCACCTTTAATTATAGCAAAGACAGTAAGAGATTAACAATTTACATGTAAAGCATATGCAAATCTACTATTATATAAAAGTCAAGGTCATCACTGAAATTTGGTGCTAAAAATCTTCATGGTTAGGTAAAACAAATTAAGAAAATATAATTATGTTAGTGTAGCTTCAAGATAATTATTCACTGTACTATTGAAAGAATAAGGTGTTCACTGAATTTCACTTTGGTGGAAGGATTCTAGTTTGCTGGAATGGATATGTTTAAATCTCTACCACTGACTTTAACTCTAAATCCTAGAAATGTAAATATGAACTGAGAGTTGCTAAAAACACAAATTATCTCCAATTTTATTAAATCCTTAAATGGAGGTCAATCTTCTAACTACGTTATCGTTCTAGTTAGCAGCATTAAATAACAATGTGAGAGTTTCCACCTGTTTATTAGAATGATGGTTTGACATCTCTAGCAATGGGAAACCTATTAGCTATCCCTGTAGCAAATCCTTGAATTGGCAGCCACAAAAAAAAAAAAACAAAAAAAAACCAGAGACACATGGCTTTTGTCTTTGAAGAGCGAGAAGAATTTAGACAACATTATTTTTTAAACAACTTGTTTTAAAAATTATCATACCTCAACTTCATATGGAAAAACAAAAAATCCAGAATTTCCAAAATGATCCTGTACAACAACCGAATATATGGAGGTATCTCCATCCCTGATCTCAAGCTGTACTACAGAGCAATAATAATAAAAACCACATGGTACTGGCATAGAAACAGAATGGTGGATCAATGGAATCGAATTGAAGATCCAGAAATAAACCCACACACCTGTGGATACTTGATTTTTGACAAAGAAGCCAAAACCATACAATGGAAAAAAGACAGCATCTTCAACAAATGGTATAACTGGATGTCTACATGTAGAAGACTGCAAATAGATCCATATTTATCACCCTGCACAAAACTAAAGCCCAAGTAGATTAACATAAAACCCGACACACTAAATCAGTTAGAAGAAAAAGTGGGGAAGAGCCTAGAATTCATTGGTAAGATGACAACTTTCTGAACAGAGCACCAATAGCACAGGAGAGCAACAATCAATAAATGGGACCTCAGGAAAAGGAAAAGTTCCTGTAAAGCAAAGGACACTGTCGTCAGAACAAAATGACAGCCTGGGAAAGGATCTTCACCAACTCTATATCTGACAGAGGGCTAATATCCAGAATATATAAAGAACTCAAGAAGTTAAAAAGCAACAAATCAAGTAATACAATTAAAAATGGGGCACAGAGCTAAATAGAGAATTCTCTCTAGAGGAATATAGAATAGCAGAGAAACACTTAAAGAAATGCTCAATGTGCTTAGTCATCAGAGAGATGTAAATCAAAATGACCCTGAGATTTCACCTTACAGCCATCAGAATGCCTAAGATCAAAAACTCAAGTGACAATACATGCTGGAGAGGATGTGGAGAAAGAGAGAACCCTTCTCCATTGTTGATGAGAATGTAAACTTGTGCAACCACTTTGGAAATCAATCTGGCGCTTTCTCAGACAATTAGGAATAGTGCTTCCTCAAGATCCAGCTATACCACTCCTAGGCATATATCCAAAATATGTTCAAGTACACAACGAGGACATTTGCTCAACCATGTTCGGAGCAGCTTTATTTGTAATAGCCAGAACCTGGAAACAACCCAGATGTTCCTCAATGGAGGAATGAATACAGGAATTGTGGTACATTTACACAATGGAATACTACTCAGCAATTAAAAACAAGGAAATCATGAAATTTGCAGGCTAATGGTGGGAAGTAGAAAAGATCACCCTGAGCTGCTCACTGGCTTCCTCCCCATGGCTTGCTCAGCCTGTTTTCCTATAGAACACAGGACCACCAGCCGTGGGGTTGCACCACGCACAAAGGCTGGGCCTTCCCTATTAATTATTGTTAAAAAAATGCCCTACATATTTTTCTACAATCCAATCATATGGAGCCGTTTTCAACTGAGGTTCTACCTTCTTAGATTACTTTAACTTGTGTCAAGCTGATACAAAACTATTTAGCACAATGCATCAAAAATATGTGTTTCATAGAAAGCAAATAAATGTATAAACTATATTCAGCAACTTTAATGAAACTTAATTTAGCATTAAAATAGTTAATGCAATCAAAATTAAAATGAGAATATTTATCGTTCTCTACATTTACAAAAATTATGATTTTAAATGCTGCCAAGGGGGAGCCATAGGAATTGTTATTTATCACTAGTGAGAAACTGGTATAGTTACATAAAAAGATATCTTGGCAGTTTCATATAAAGCTAAGAGTAACTATATCATATAAACTGCAGGTTATTTATTAAGTGGGTTGAAACATATGCCTACACAAAAGGGTATATACAAATTTCCATAACAGCTTATATTCACAGTCACAAAAAGCTGGACAAAACCAAAATGGCCCCTGGAAAGTGGATGAGTAAACTATTATTTATATTATATTATGGGATATTGTTGAGCTACAGAAAATGAGCTCTCAAGTCACACAGAAGTGTAAACAAACATAAACACATATTGCTAAAGTAAACAAGCCATTGTGAAGAGACTTGAGTAGACTAAAGGATGGAAAGATCACTGGGGAACCCTTACTTGAGGAAGTGATAGAGGATGTTCTCTGTAAGTGATTAGTATTTGAATCAGCCATGACATGGGTTTCTTAAGGAACCAAATAAAACAAAAGGTGGTGATAGGGTAAATTCTGTTATGTATTAATCATATAGGTTGATCTCCTATCTTTGAACATGGGACCTCTCATTCTCTCTTGTTTGAACACTGGGAATTAGAATGCAAACACCTTTCCACTTTATCCTCTGGCACTCACAGGCCTTAGAACTCATAATATTTTACAATATTCATATCCTTGTTACAATATTCATATCTTGGTTCTGTTCATTTGCTTTTTCAGATAAAGTCTTCTTATAGATAGCTCAGGCTGGCCTTCAACTTGCAATGTTCTAGCCTCATGCTCAAAAATGCTGGGATTATGGTTAAGCTCCAGCACACTCAGCCAGTGCAATTTTTGTAATCATTTATGCATAATTCTTTATAACTACAAGGGACAAGGAATTTGAACTCCCAGTGTAGACTATAAGGATTTAATTTTGGTGAAAGTGATGAGAAAAAAAAAAAGGAAAAGAAATAGAGATGTTTGTGATATTTCTGAAGCCTGTGATTGATAATAAAAGAAGAGGAAGAAATTAGAAGATAGATATTAACAGACTTCTAACCATTGATTAGGGTTTTAATTTCTTTTCTTTTCTTTCAGTCCATTCTAGGGTGGTACATTTCTAAGAAAGAATCATGTACTTAATGTAGGCTTAATGGGATAATGAAAAGGTATGAGCCTTGATTCTCTGAGTGTCTTAACTCAAATAATAGTTATTAAAAACATTGGAAAGCAGTAGGCAACAGATTCCAAGCTCCAAATAAATCTTAATTCCACAGTCATGTATTCAGCCGTCATGTCTCCAGCATTTTGAAATATAATTTCTTTCTTTTTTAGTACTGTATTCCCATTTGTCCCAGTAGCTACTTAGAGGCAAAGACTCCTTTTGTTTGTATGTAGAGAATAAAGAGTGGTGGAGCAGTGGTATATTAAGGTGGGATTATTCAAAAGGATTTCACTGAAAAACAATTTTTTATCTGTGTAGAGAACCATGGATTGCCTAAATGTTTTAGTATATGAAGAAAAAAGCCTGATAAATTCCAGGCTGTGCATTTATTTCCCATTGAAAAACAGCTCTCCCTTCTGCCTCTGATGATTACAGTATATATCATGTTGTCTCTCGTGTTCAAAGTATATGTCCCTTCTGCTTCTGATCATCTGGGTATAGGGCTTGCTTTTCTTTCTTTTTTTAAATTTTTGTTTATTTATTTTTTAATATTCATCACAGGTTATTCACTTTGTATCCCAGCCGTAGCTCCTTCCCTCATTCCTTCCCAATCCCACCCTCCCTCCCTCATCTCCTCCCTGTCCCTTTCCAAGTCCACTTCTAGGGGAGGTCCTCCTCCCCTTCCATCTGACCTTAGCTTATCAGGTATCTTCAGTACTGGCTGCAATATCGTCCTCTGTGGCCTAGCAAGGCTGTTCCTCCCTCGGGGGCGGGGGAAGGTAAAGGAGCCAGTCCTTGAGTTCATGTCAGAAATAGTTCCTGTTCCCCTTACTAGGAAAACACACTTGGATGCTGAGCTACCATGGGCTACATCCAAGCAGGGTTTTAGGTTATATCCATTAATGGTCCTTGGTTGGAGAAACAGTCTCATAGAGGACCCCTGTTAGGGCTTACTTTTCAAGACAGCAAACATCGGACAGTTTTAAAGCCAAAGTTCTACATTCTTCTGCTGGCCATCCACACTTCAATTATGGTGTGTTGAGGAAAATGCTGACTCATAAATCAGTGCATGGTATATCATGGCAATTGCTTGTGTATTATATGCCATTGTGTCAATGGAATGCAAGTACTGATTAGAAGTGGTGGCCAGAGCCAGCATAATGGACTCAACATAGGCCTTAGAACTAGGGTATTTGTCATGCATACTCAATGCAGGAATGCAGAAACAAAAGAGACATCTGTAAAGTGTACAGATATTGAAGGCCAGAGTCCCAATACTTGGTGCAAGTGTCTGTGGTCACCATCTCCAGGATTACTTTCCACTTAATATTCAAGAAAAAATTTATATTCAGTGGCTGAGAGGCTTCAAGAGCCAGAAGGACACCATGCAGGCCACAGCATGACTCTCCCTATGCTGATAGGAGGTTGTGTAAGTCATAGCCCACTTCTAAAGGGAAGAAAGAAATCTGACATACAAACTTGCTGTTCTATTCTACTTTGAGACAGGTTCAAGCTGTGTACCTAGTTCACTATATAGTCAGAGGTTGGTTTAAGCTCACAGCAATTGTTTTGTCTCAGTCTTCCACATGCTGGGACTACAGGTATGAAAGGCACGACATCCAACTTGAAATAAAAAAAACAAAAACAACAGCAACAACAACAACAACAAAATGTTTTATCTGAACATGTAGAATTACATAAAGCATGGTTCAACATTATTTTCTCAAATCTCAAAATAAGACTCTTCTTGATTTGCTAAACTTAGTACTTTTTCTCTCAGTTACCGTGGGGAAAATCCTTCTGAGGGAACTACATGAAATATAGAGAATGAGCGGATTGCAGACTTGCAGTTCCTTCTGCTGAACTGCAGTGAAAGGGAAGAGTGGTTCTGCTGAGCATGCTTATCTCAATGTACATGAGGCTTACACATGAGTTTTCTGACTTCAGTGGTAAAATCTGTTTGCTGTGAATTTTAGTACATTGTTTTGATGAGCAGTAAGTATTGGTGATACAAATAGACTTCTATTTTTATTTTGTTGTTTATTTGGTCTCTCTGTCTCTCTATCTCTTTGTCTGTCTGTCTATCTCTTACTGTGTGTGTGTGTGTGTGTGTGTGTGTGTGTGTGTGTGTGTGTGTGTAAACAAGATTGTATAGCTTGGGCTGTCCTTGAAATCATTCTTCCCACATCAACATATAGTTTATGATGTCAGATAGAACTTGAATCATTATGCAAACATGACCTCTGTGCTTCCAGACCTGCTGACATGTTTACACTATTTAGTGTCTTTATATTACAAAAACATAAGAGGCTATTGTTCTTAATGGGGCATAGCTGTGATTTTTTTTCTCAGTATAAAATGTGCTCTTCTGTGTGAGTAGCTTTATTTATCACCTCCTGAATGTGTATATGTGGAGATAATTTGTTTTTATGACAATGGTTTCAATGTACTATGGCATTTTGTATTTTCAGTTAGTTTTGTATGCTCTGATTCAGAAGATACTCCAGAATTAATCCATTTAAGCTGTTGTTTTAAATTTTATAGCTGATACTAAAATATTCATCAGAAACTTAATTTTCCCGAGGTTGTATATATTAAGACTACTAAAATTTGTAATTCAAGTTCATAGCAAAAACCACTCAAACAATTCAAATATAAACTGTGGTTTCAGACTTAAAATACCTTTTTGTTCTTGATAACGTTTATTGACTGAACACTAACGAAGTAGAAGAACTTTTTAATAAAGAGAAAGAAGAAGACTTTGTAAATGTCACTTGCCTCATAATCGGTCTTTTCTCCATTCTCCAGTGCATGTCACCAGTATTTCTTCACTCTGCAAAGCTTTGATCTATGGCATTAGTTTTTACTTCTGTTATTTGCTCACATTCAGACCAAATATGTCTGAAGACAAACTCACTTTTATCCTCTCATTGCTTTCTTTTTGAACCTAGTGCCTTTCTCTGTGTGCTTTTCCATCCTGTGGTTGCCACTGTGGTCATTTCCTAACTTTTCCATTAATCAGTGCTTGAAGATGAGCCTGTATTCTGCAACTGCTATTGCCATTATGTCACTGGAATGCAAGTACTGATTAGAAGTGGTGGCCAGAGTCAGCATAATGGATGCAACATAAGCCTTAGTACTAGGGTATTTGTCATGCATACTCAATACAGGAATGCAGAAACAAAAGAGACATCTGCAAAGTGTACAGGCTACTGAAGGCCAGAGTCCCAATACTTGGTACAAGTGCCTGTGGTCACCATCTCCAGGATTACTTTCTACTTAATATTCAAGAAAAATTTAGCAGTCTTGTTCTGGGAGTAATTTTCCCAGGAATTTGTATGTTTGTATGTCTGTGTTCTGTTTTATTCTCTTTATCTCATTTTTTCCTCTTTTCTTTCTTTTTATTGTGCAAGATATTATGTTGTAGTGCAAGGTGGGCAAGAGCTTACTATGTAGCCCATTCTAGTCTTGAGCTACTTTTTCAGCTTAAAGATTTATTTTCAGAGACTTCCACTCAGATGAAGCTGAGATCCTTGACCTCAGAGCAGGAAAGAATTTCTGAACCAATATGAGGCAGAACTGGAGTTTACTAAGAAAAATTTTAATGCAGATTTAAACACAAGTAATAAGAAGGGAAAGGAATTCAGGAAAAGAATATTATATGCCTTGTGTAATTGTGTGTAACTGACTTTAGCAGAAGCCATATACAATGTTTGGTGGCTTCTGAAATTGGTTAACATGCAGGCTGAGAACTTAAAGCCATATATCTCAAAGGTTTCCCAATAGACTTCAGACTTTTTTTTATTATTATAAGAAAAATTAATGTTCTTGTCTTAATCCCAACAGCTGGTGATTTTTTAGTTTTAATGTTAGTCAATTGTTCTCTACCCAGCAGGGTATCAAAGCAGACGTTGAGACTTCATAGCCTAACTTTGGGCAGAGTGCAGGGAATCTTATGGAAGAAGGGGGAAATAGAAAGACCTGGTAGGGGCAGGAGCTCCACAAGGAGAACAACAGAATCAAGAAATCTGGGCACAGGGGGCCCTGCAGAGACTGATGAACAACCAAGGACCATGCATAGAGAGGACCCAAGCCCCCTGCTCAGATGTAGCCCATAGGCAGCTCATTCTCCATGGGGGGTAGCCTAGTAAGGGGAGCAGCAGGGGCATTTCTGGCATGAACTCAGTTGTCTACTCTTTGATCACACCCTCCCCTCTCCCCCGGGAGGTGGCCTTACTAGGCCACAGAGAAAGAAGATCCAGGCAGTCCTGATGAGACCTGATAGGTTAGGGTCAGAAAGTAGTGGAGGAGGACCTCAGTCAACTAGGGGAGAGACAATGGGGTGGGGAGGATGGGATCAGGAGGAGATGAAGGAGGGTGCTACAGCTGGGATACAAAGTAAATAAATTGTAATAAATAGTAGTAGTAGGAGGACGGGTAATGATAAATTCTTTTCATTTTTCCTCAGAAATTCTGCATATGCTGTATAGTTTTCTGTGGCTTTGAAATGTTACAAGATCTTGGTCTGTAAACAAATATCTAGGAAAGAAATTAATGTACAATACATACTCAAAGGAAATATTCTTTATTTCTCTGAAGTCTATAGAATTGTTTGACATATGTTTTATTGATCTTGTATCTTTATGTCTGCTATGAATTACTTTGGAAATTCAGAATCATTCAAATGTGTACTGAGCAAATCAATTCATAACTTTAGAAAACTTTGCATTACTACCAGTGTCTTAATGATGGCTAGAAAAAATCATTGAAGTCTGTTCCTTTTAGGCCCTACTTAGTCAAAGGAGATGGCTTAAATTGTTACATTTCAACATGTACTTATTGTTTGGTTATAAGGATGGCAAATTTGATTTGATATTATAGCATAATGACTTTGAAAATTAAACAATATAATTAATATCTGACAAAGTAGAGGATGGTTATTAATTGCTTTTACTATGTTTGATTCAATTCATAGTTGAGCCATTTGTTGATCACGTGTGTGTACATGTGTGTATGCATGTTCATATGTGTGTTAGTGCACATATGTGTTCAAGTGCATGTGGAAGTCTGAGGACATCTTCAGGCATTGTTCCTCAGCTGCTGACCACCTGTAGTTTTTTAGATAGGGTCTCTCAACTGCTCTGCAACTCAATGATTGGTCTATTTTATCTGGCTAGTGAGACACAGGGTAATACAATAATCTGCTTATCTTACATTCTATCAAAGAGATTAAAAGTGCCAACATAATTGACTTTTTATGCAGGTCCTGGTTCTTATGTTTTTACGAAAAGCATTTTTCCACCTTCAATTTTGTTGGTCATTTTTGCATTGTCATTCTAAATTGACAAAGGCAAGATTTAAGCAGGTTTTACTTTAGGGCTAGCTTGCTACACTATTAAGGAATATCTTTTCTCGAATTATACCGAATGTTTCCAGTGTTGACTTAGATATTTCTGCTTCAAGCAACTGAAACCCTAATATTTGTTATCCCTCTGTAAGCAATGGGAACACTGCACAAATTGCTTAAGGAATATTGCTGTACTGTTTGTTATCTCTAGAATGGCTCAGAGTCTTACCTTATTGACAGGTCTGCAGGAAGAAAACTTCTCCCTCTTGTGCCTGTAATCTTTGTCTTATCCCCTAGTTATCCCAGGAAGTCTTAGCTACTTTTACTTCCCTTATAATTGCTTTCTGAGTTCTCAGCAAATCAAGAATTCCGTGCTTATGTGAGTTCTCTTTTCTTGTTTAATACCCTAGCCTATTGATCTAGGCAGAGAGTTAGAAAAATGATATTTCTCATGATATTGTTCTACCCCAAATGGGTAAACAGCCCTGCTATTCATATTATCTAATATTTACTGCAGTATCTTTCTAATGTTGTTCATTTATCAATATAGCTATAAAGCAAAAGAAGTATAGTATCAGTAATTCCATAGTGACCAGAAATGAAATTACTCAGATAAAATTTATTTCTCCTTTACAGCTAAAAAATAGCTAATTAAAATAACTGATTCCAAATTACCAAGTAATGAAGGCAATGCCAAAACACAAACACTAACCACTATGACACAAAGCCCTTTAATAACCCATGGGACTCAACTCTTCTCATAAACACAGATCTGCCCGTTTTCATGAACAAACAAGACTTTCAGATTTCCTTGGGATTTGCTAAATTTGAGTGTTAGCTATCATTCCAGCAGTAGTAGACGTTTAGTAGAAATATTGTGAAAAACATCAAATTTGTATCGAAAAAGTAACTTACAACTTACAAAATAATTTTATACATTTCTCATCATGCCTTTTGTAGATTTTCATTTTCCATCTTTTATCACTCTTCCGGCTATCTTGGGTAATACTTACAGTATTGTCCTGTTTCTATGGTGATTATAAACCCCACAGTAATGTGGCCCTCATCAGATGATTGTAAGTCTAATGGGAAGGGCAATACCAACTTAAACATTTAAAAACCAAGCCACTCATTCTTGGAAGATAAGCTACATCTTTTATCTCCTCGGTGTAGAAACAGTAGAGAACAAATTAATCTGATCTTAATTTATTAGACAAGTGCTGAAAGTTGGTTAATGGCATGGTAGATTTTACAGACTCATTAGAGGAACTTATATTTCAAAAATTTGCTACTTATTCATTTTCTTAGTTGCTTCAATAATCACATAGTTGAATTTTAAAAACAGCCAAATATAAATGGTAAGGAAAATATCAAAAGGTTCCACTATTTACCATCATGCTCTCAGAATACAAAATGTTATGCTTGCTAGCCTCAGAGATTTACATTTAATATGACAACTACTGTTGCGTACACTAAGTCATGGGATTAGAAGCTTCTTGACTGAGTATATTTTACTGTTTGAATGCATCAATTTTAAACAATTTTTTGAATCTTAAGGTTGCTAGAAGAAAAATACCAAAAATGAAAACCTAGGAAATACAAATAAGAAAACCAACTGCAATCCTCTGAGCTAAACAGGTAAATTAAGGTCTTTGTGGGGATGAGATATGTAAAATTTAAACTCCATTTTTATCACAGATAGAGACTATTATTGCTGCGTGGGCTTTGAGTCTATACTACATTTAGTCTTTTAATGTCAACCTTATTCAAATCCCTTTTATACTGTATCATTTTATTTTCAAAATTTACAACTACCTGCAAAACATAAAAACTTTAAACTCTTAGTGAAATATCATATTTTGAATAAGCTACTGATCCTAGAATGTGAAACATTTTGCATGTGTATTTATAGTATTTTTATTAATAAGGTATGCAAGGATTTTTAACTAATATGAGTGTTTATCATTCACTTCTAGGTGATCACATTTTAAAACAGTGCTAAGCCCTTCCTTATCTTGGTGGGAAGACAGGAGGTAAGGGAGGAATGTGTTTGGGAGCCACCTTTCTAACTATTTCTATCCTCTACACTAGTTTATTTATCTGATTTTAATATTCATATTTCTTTTAAATCTACATTAAATCTGAGAGTATAACATTATGAAAAAGAGAAATATAATAGCTTTATAATGAATCAACTTTTTTTCTCATTGAGAATAAGACAATTATTGATCTAAATTTATGTATTCACATTTCTAGGCCATGACTTAATAAAGATGTCAAGGAAATACAGAAGAAACCATTTACAAATACTGCTGCCAGACATAGGCGTCAATATTTCTACATATCATCAAAGACAAATTTTGGAAAAAAAATTTAATACAAATAATGCCATTTCATGCTGTGCTGATAAAATGAGCATTAAGATCGGGCACATGGAAATTTCCATTGAGCAGTACTGACTTTGTGTCTTATTAATTCAATTCTTTTGAACTGCTATATAAAATAAAGGCAATGTCAACTTATATAATTTCTGGAGCATGAAATTTACTGAGCTATTGAGCATATAATTCTCAAGTAAAGAATATGCTGCAAAACAATTTAAACAAATGTGTCCTTTGCTAATAAACAGGTTCAATATTTTTTCTTTATTATTATTATTATTATCATTTATTACAATTTATTCAATTTGTATCCTGCCTGTGGCCCCTTCCCTCATCTCCTCCTAATCCTACCCTCTCTCCCTCCTCCTATGTTCCTCCCCGAGTTCACTGATAGAGGAGGTCCTCCTCCCCTTCTATCTGACCCTAGCCTATCAGGTCTTATCAGGACTGGCTGCATTGTCTTTCTCTATGGCCTGGCAAGGTTGTATGCCCCGCCCCCAGAGGGAGGTGATCAAAGAGCCTGCCACTGAGCTCATCCCAGAGACAGCCTCTGCTCCCCTTACTAGGTAACCCACTTGGCGACTGAGTCTGTGGGTAACATCTGAGCAGATGATTCTAGAATTAATGTAATTTGAGAAAGCAATGGCTTTTTAAATGTGTGGCCTAGTTGAATCATTTATTTAGGTTTATCTCTGATGTTAAAGTTGCCAAAATTTTAAAACACACATAAAAGAATTATAGTTGTATAAAAAGACTAGATTATTTGTCTTTTTACAATAATGATCATGATGATGAGTTAGGCAGTGACAAATGTATCCTGGTTATTTCTAGTGATAAATAAGGACATTTTGCAATGATAGAGGTTGTAGCCCCATTAATTGATTGTCTACTTTACTCTTTTTCTTGTAAGTAAGTATTTGAGGATTTAAATAATGTTCTTCTTTAAAATTCTGATAAAATAACAACAACCAAATTTCAGATTGTCTTTTTTTCTTTTTAAATAATTGTATGTTGAAGGATTCTGTCATATTTCCCAAGATGGATTATGTAAGCTTTTATTCAGAACCAGAAGAAATGTCTGCCATGCTATAATTAATAACAAGCACATACCCTCTTCTTGAGAAATTAGGAAATAATTTGGGTTCATGAAATTAAATATTTATGGTCAATATTGGAGGTGATCATAGATCACTACTGGAATAGAATCATTTTGCCTTTTGTGAAGAGGCTATACATATATTAAAATAGTTACAGACACAGTCATTCAGTAATTTAAGAATGAGTTCACAAGGCTTATGACACCATGGTAAATGAGATCCTTACTATGAAGCACCATCACTTTTCTCTGTCACTAATTAAGAATATAATGTGCTTTGGAAAATAATCAAGCCACACTAGCCTGAATTTTTAGTTCCCTCTCTTATTTCCTATGAGACCTCAGAGTGAACTGTTACCTAGAATTTAAGTGCAGTTTGTAGAAATATATGACTGAGTGCTTAGAGTAGGAGTGCAGTACTTTTTAAGAGAAAGAAGAAGGAAGATTAAGATTATGTCTCTTCCTTCTCTTTTATGTCAAATCGTTAAAAGGATATAAAAAGAAGGAAGCCAAACTTATGCAAAATTTGAATTTAATAAACTCATTGTTTGTCCAATACCTTTTTTCTTTGTATTGAACCAAATAATACAGTTATAAGCTAGAAGGTGTTTTTAATAGCCCATATTAACACTATTGGACACTCAAAAACAAAATAAAAAAATTATAGTACTGAGAACACTGAGTGCTACTATACTATTTCAGAAACATAAGGCATGGTCCTGCAGTTAGACATATTTGTCTCATTTGGACATTAATGTCTCAATGCCATAGCATCGGGAAGACTATCATCACTTTTAAAGTCAACGCATATTCAAAAACAAATCAAATATGCTCTAATTAAAAAACTTTTAACCAAAATTCAATATTAAATGATAATTACTAGAGATTGAGATAGGAGTTATTGTATGGTCATCTTTAGACCTAGGATCTGAAGGTTCATAAGAAACACTAGGATTTACAGAAAGTACACTCCAGATAGATTTGGAGGAGCTAATGTAAATAGCCTAGGGCAGAACAGAGCTTGAAAAGCTCAGAATAAAAATTAATAAAACAAAGAGGGCAGCCTTACCAGGCCACAGAGGAAGACAATGCAGACAATCCTGATGAGGCCTGATAGACTAGGGTCAGAGGGAAGGGGAGGAGGACCTCCCCTATCCATGGACTTAGGAGGGGCATGGGAGGAGATGAGGGAGGGAGGGAAGGTGGGGCTGGGAGGATATGAGGGAGAGAGCTACAGCTGGGATACAAAGTGAATAAATTGTAATAAATAAAAAAAAATTAAAAACAAAACAAAGAAGGCAGTAGATGGCTGTGTCTAGGTTAAAATAAGCTTAAGATAGTGTGTATTTTCAATATTACAGGCAGTTCTAAATATGGATTTGACTGTGTAAACAATGTCATATTCTTTTTTTAACTTTTATTAATTACGCTTTATTCACTTTGTACAATGTCAGATTCTTATCCTAATGGCCTTGTAAGCTGGAGAATGAAGTCTGTGAATTACTTACATTTTCACCATTGTTCCTAGAAAAAAGGAACCTAGTTGCCAAGCAGATGTTTAATAAACATTTACTGAATGAATACATTTTTGCTATGGCAGTGTGTAAAAATTATCATTGAGTAATAAATAAGCGTCACTTGAATTCTGTCTATAGGTCATGATAAAATTGTCATATAATAATAGAGAAATTGCATTCTAAAAGAAAAAAAAACATTCTTAGTAAAATTGTTTAAAACATCCTGACAACCTTTTTACATATCTGAGGGTTGTAGTTTTAAGTAGAAATAGCAATAGTGGTCCTGGAACTGTGGAATATCACCATGAGAGATGCTAAGCTAAGGATGTTTAGACGGTTAGAAGGATGGGATTCTATGAACACCATGGGTCATCATTAAATTTTCATTATTTAGGAAACTGGAAAAGAATGAAGAGAAGTCTGGATTGTTCTCACATAGTAAATTCAGATAGAATTACAGGAGTCCCTCAGACAACAGAAACGGAAGCAACACTCAAATCTCCTGGAACTTTCTAACCCTTGGCTACTCAAAGTTGGATTTGTTTAAAACTGTCAAAACAAGTAACATTTTTCTGGCCAAGTCAACTAAACTGGATACAAAATAACTTCTTTTATAGAGAAAGAACTTTCCATAGAGTGCTTATGGTTTACCCTGAGAAAAAATTTTTTACAGCTATTATAAAATCATTATATAAACATCACAATGTCTTGGATCAAAAATACCATTGACTCAATTATACTAGTAGGTTATAAATATTAAGTAAAATCATATGAATTTATCAATGAGAAGTGAGAGATGGAGGTAAGAGAAAGAACATAGGAGTGAGTATATGGAGAATTGTTTATTTTTTTGTTTGTTGTTTTGTTATTGAGGATTCAGCATAGGGAATCATAGTTATACATAAGTACTCCACTACTGAATCATAACCCTAATCTCCTTTATTTTTCAGTGTTGAGACAGAATCTTTCTAATTTGCCTAGGTTAGCCTTGACTTCACTGTACAGTTCAGGGAGGTGATGAAATACTGAGCTCCTTCTATATCAGCTGCCAATCAGCAACGATTACAGGCATTCTTATAATGTTATTCAAAAGAAAAGATGCACACAAAATATACACAGATAAAATCTCTTTAAGGAAGTGGTAGAATCTATAGACATATGATATGCTAGTTACAATGACACATTGGAAATATTGAGTCTTTGCTAAGTTAGATACTGCACAGAGATGCTTATAAATATTATTTAATTTAACTTGAACAATAATACAATGGTAGCTACTGGTGTTGACATTTTCACATAACAAATAAGAAATTCTAGACCTAGAAAGTTTATGGAGGCTTTGGGGGTTTATTTTTGGTTTTTTGTTTGTTTGTTCATTTTTTAATGGTTTTGTTTTGTTTTGTACAACTTTGTAGTTGGTTGGAGATTTGAAGCAACATTCTTGCTTTACAAGGCAACAGAACACGAGAAATTCCATGTGCATTTCTATTAAAGAAAAACTTTGTGAGCCAGACTTGGGATTATTATGCCTATAATTCCGTCAGAATTCTGAAGTAGGAAGTGTTGGGTTCTTGGATATCAAGGATTATACAATAAATTCCATACTGCAGTGATTATATTTTTTTCACAAGCAGGAAAACAAAGTTGTCTACTTGGCTACATGAAGAGAAGTGGCTTTCAATGTCTACATACAATGTCTGAACTTTAAACTGAGTCTGTAGTCTTCTTGGATTCCCTTCATATGAAATACTAAGATCTGGCCAATCCTTGCTCTTTCTCTCTCTCTCAGATACTGTTATGGTAATTTTGCTGCCTAGCTCCTTTGAGCATTTGAGGCTTGTCAGTTCTTCTGAGATTAACCCTGTTCTTTCATTTCCTGGATTTGTGGTTTGAAGGTTTTCTTCCACCTCCACATAAAACACGTGTTCTCTTAATCCCAGCTCAGTGTCTGCCTTCCAGGGATACAGTTACACATGATTTATGTGTGGTGTTACCTGACTGTAAGCACAGTGTAGACTCAGTTGCAGCATGTTAATGCAGTGGAAAGCTTCACGTACGTGTCACCAAGAAGAGCGTTAAGAGCTGGACACCCAGTTTCAGCCTTGGCGGTAGAAACAGGGTTATGTTTTATTGCTCAATAGCAAGAAGTAAAGAAAAGGATAAACATACTAAAATCTGTACACCTAAAGAAGATAAACAAGAAAGAGAACCTGGGGTAAGATTATCAATCTTCACTTAGAAAGACAAATGGGATGGATATTGGAATTAGAAGAAAACAAGTAACAGGACAGGAGCTACCACAGAGGGCCTTTGAAAGACTCTACCGAACAGTGTATCAAAGCAGATGCTGAGACTTATACCCAAACCTTGGGCAGAGTGCAGGGAATCATATGAAAGAAGGGGGAGTTAGTATGACCTGGAGGGGACAGGAGCTTTACAAGGACCTAATGTATTTGGGCACAGGGGTCTTTTCTGAGACTGTTTCTCCAGCCAAAGACCATTCATGGATATAACTTAGAACCCCTGCTCGGATGTAGCCCATGCCTAGTAAGGGGAACAAGGACTATTTCTGACATGAACTAAATGGCTGGCTCTTTGACCTCCCCACCCTCTCTGAGGAAGGAGCAGCCTTGCTAAGCCACAGAAGAGGACATTGCAGCCAGTCCTGAAGAGAGCTGATAAGCTAGGGTCAGATGGAAGGGAAAGAAGACCTCCCCTATCAGTGAAGAGGGGCATGGGAGGAGATGAGGGAAGGAGGGTGGAATTGGGAGGGAATGAGGAAGGGGGCTGCAACTGGGATACAAAGTGAATAAACTGTAACTAATATAAAAAATAAAAATTTAATTAAAAAAGAAAAGATCATCTATAATTTGAAGAACATATAAAAAGTAGTGAATGAAACAAAATTAGAACCCAGATCATGACTTTCTAATTTTTAAAGATTGATTTATTTAATCGTGTATTTATTTTATTTTTGTTTGCTTTGTTTATTAACTGCTTTTTTATATTTATTTTGTAATGGGATTCATACAAGTTCCTTCAATCCCAAACTTCTGTAATGAAGTAACTTCTTGTAAACAAGTAATTTATGCCCTGAATATTGCTTTCTTAACAAGTTGTTCCTTGGATCAGACTTTCCATCCTATTTCCACTTTCAAACATATTTCAAATTATTCATTTATTTCCTCTTCTCTCATATATTATTACATCCTGACCACAGTTTTTCTTTCTCTTTCCCCTCCCAGTTCCTCTAACTACCTACATCTACCATCTACTCTTCCTCCATTTCTCTTCAGAAAACAGGCGGCCTTTGGGGGATTGATACTAAGTATAGCATATCAAGATGCAAGACTGAGTACCTCACTCATATTAGGATTGAATGAGGCAACCAGTAGGAGGAACAGGGTCCCAAAACAGGCAAAAGAATCAGAGGCAGCCTCTGCTTCCTCTGTTAGGACCCTCTCAAGAAGACCAAGCTACACAACTATAACATACATGTAGAGGGCCTAAGTCAGTCCCATACTGACTCTTGTCAGTTCAGTCTCTGTAAACCCCAGGTTAGTTGATTCTGTGAGTTTTCTTGTGGTCTCCTTGACCCCTCTGACTACTACAGTTTTTCTTTCTTTTATTTTGCAGGATTTACTGTGTTCAGCCTAATGTTAGGTTGAGGATCTCTTCATTTGTTTCCATCAGTTGCTGATTGAAGCCTGTCTACTTACCGTTATGCTAGGCTCCTGTCTACTAGCATACAGGAATGTCATTAGAAATCATTTCATTGACTTTTTAATTTTTTAATTTCATTCATTCACTCATTCATTTTTTTATCCATTCATTATTTATTCTATCTATCTATATCTATCATCTATCCATCTATCTATCTATCTATCCATCTATCTATATCTATCTATCCATCTATCTATCTATCTATCTATCTATCTATCTATCTATCTATCTATCATCTATCTATTTATTTTTTACTTATTTATTTTTGCTCATTGTGTTTGGTTCTATCTTAGGTCTCAAGCCTATCCAGTCTCTGAGTCCTGTCCTTCCAGGCCGTGTCAGGGTTTGGCTCCCTCTAGTGGCGTGAGTCTCAAACTGCATCAGGCAATGTTTGGCCACTCCCACAGTTTCTGTGTGAGATTTATGTCAGCACATATTGCAAACAGAACAAATTATAGGTAGGTTTTGTGGCTGGGTTGGTGTCCCAATACAGCCACTGGAAATCTTGCCTGGTTACAGTGGATGGCCCATTCAGGCTTCTTATCCCCCATTGCTAGAAGTCTTAACTAGGGTCACCCACATAGATTCCTGGAAGTTTCCATTGCATTAGATTACTATACTAGCTGATGTCTTAGATGGCCCCCAATTCCAGGTATCTCTGCCAGTACTATCTCTCTACATCCTTCCCTCATTTGATCCCACTCATTCTCAGTTCTATTTCCTCTTCCCAGGGAGATTCATTTGCCTCCCAGTCCCCGCCAGCTCTCCTTTTTACTTTAACCTCTCTGAGTCTATGGATTGCAGCATGATTATCCTTTACTTTTCAGCTAATATCTTCATATATGTAATTACATAACATGTTTGCCTTTCTGGATCTGGGTTACCTCACTCGGGATGGTTCTTTCTACTTGCATCCATTTACCTAAAAATTTCCTAATATTATGTGTTTTTAACAGCTGAGTAATAATACATTGCATAAATGTAGTATATTTTTTTATTTATTCTTTGGTTGAGGGACATATGTTGTTTCCAGTTTCCAGCTATTATCCATAGAGCTGTTATGCACAGAGTGCTTTATG
Organism: Psammomys obesus; assembly: GCF_907164565.1. Classification (NCBI taxonomy): domain Eukaryota; kingdom Metazoa; phylum Chordata; class Mammalia; order Rodentia; family Muridae; genus Psammomys; species Psammomys obesus. The sequence goes on along the minus strand of NW_026587216.1, from coordinate 53,318,960 downwards.
TATACTATCTATCATATCATCTACAAATAGGGATACTTTGACTCTTTCCTTTCCAATTTGTGTCTCTTACTCTCCTTTAGTTGCCTTATTGCTCTAACTAGAACTTTAATACTACATTAAATAGATATGGAGAGAGTGCAGCTTCCTGAAGAACTTTCCAGATGCCAGAGAGAGGCAGTACCAGTCTGATCTGAAGAATCCAAAAACAAACAGGGAAGGTTTCAGATAAGCCAATGGGTAGGTGAAAGAACACTTCCAACATAAATCAGGACATCATGACTTCACCAGCAAACCACAAAATTGATAGATATTCCAATTCATCAGAAGCACAGGAAAATGACTTTAAAGCCATGCTTACCCAATTATTTGAGGCTCATAAGGAGGAAATGAACAAATCTTTCAAAGAGTTGGCCAGTCAATTGGAGGTAAAGAAAGAAGAAATAGACAAAATCCTTAAAGAAACACAGGCAAACATAGCCAGACAAATAGAGGCACAAGTAGAGATAAAATTAGTGGCATATAAAAAGGAAATGAACAAAGAAATAGAGACCATCGTAGAGAGACAGGAATCCAAATTCAAACAGATGAAAGAAATGGTGCAAGGCATGAAAACAGAATTAGAATCAATAAAGAAAACACAAACTGAGAAAACCCTTGAGATGGAGAACTTGGAGAAAAGATCAGGAACCACAAAAGTAAGCATCACCAACAGAATACAAGAGATGGAAGAGAGAATCTCTGGAGCTGAAGACACACTTGCAGAAATTGATACTTCTCTCAAAGAAAAAGTAAAATCAGAAAAGCTCCAATCACAAAATATCCAAGAAATCAAGGACACTATGAAAAGACAAAATTTAAGAATAATAGGAATTGATGAAAAAGAAGACTCCAGGCTCCAAGGTCCAGAAAATATTTTCAAGAAAATAATAGAAGAAAATTTTCCCAACTTAAAGAAAGAGATGTCCATAAATATACAAGAGGCCTACAGAACACCAAATAGACTAGACCAGAAAAGAAACACATCACGTCACATCATAGTCAAAACACTAAATCTACAGAACAAAGAAAAGATATTAAAAGCAGCAAGGGAAAAAGGCCAAGTAACATATGAAGGTAGACCTATCAGAATCACACCGGACTTCTCATCAGAAACTATGAAAGCTAGAAGGGCCTGGGCAAGTATCATGGAGACTCTAAGAGATCACAAATGTCAACCCAGACTACTATACCCTGCAAAGCTTTCAATCAACATAGATGGAGAAAACAAAATATTCCATGACAAAACTAAATTTACACAATATCTATTCAGCAAACCAACCCTACAGAAGATACTAGAAGGAAAACTCCAATCCAACAAAAACAACTTCACCCAAGAAAACAGGGCATACAGATAATATCCCAACAAAAATGAAAAGAAAACAAGCAATGAAACAGGGTAAGATCACTGACTCCATTACAAAAGGAACTAACATGCATTGGTCACTATTATCTATCAATATCAATGGACTCAAGTCACCAATAAAAAGACACAGACTAACAGAATGGTTGCAGAAACAGGATCCAACATTCTATTGCATCCAAGAAATGCACCTATGCAACAAAGATAAACACTACCTCAGAGTAAAGGGCTGGAAAAATGTTTTTCAAGCAAATGGTTCCAGAAAACAAGCTGGAGTAGCCATCCTATATCAAATAAAATAGACTTTCATCCAAAGTTAATCAAAAAAGATAAGGAAATTGTCTCATCAAAGGAAAAATCCACCCAGAGGACATCACAATCTTGAATATCTATGCCCCAAATAAAAGAGCACCTACATTCATAAATGAAACATTATTAAAGCTTAAATCATACATTGATCCTAATACCTTAATAGTGGGAGACTTCAACACCCCACTCTCATCAAGGGACAAATCAACTAGACAGACACCAAATAGGAAAATAAAATCACTCACAGAATCCCTAAATCAAATGGACCTAATAGACGTCTACAGATCTTTTCACCCAAACTCAAAAGAGTACACCTTCTTTTCAGCACCACATGGAACCTTCTCCAAAATAGACCATATAGTGGGTCGCAAAGCAAGCCTCAACAGATACAAAAGGATTGAAATAATCCCTTGTATACTATCTAACCACCATGGACTAAAGCTGGACATCATCAACAACAGAAACAACAAAAAGCCGACACGCACATGGAAACTGAACAACTTACTACTCAATGACAGCTGGGTTAAGGAAGAAATAAAGAAAGAAATTAAAGACTTCCTAGAATTCAATGAAAATGAAGGTACAACATACCCAAATTTATGGGACACATTGAAAGTAGTGCTCAGAGGAAAATTTATAGCACTAAGTGCCTTCAAGAAGAAATTCGTAACATCACGTACAAGCAACTTAATGGCCCAACTGAAAACCCTAGAAAAAAAAGAAGCAGATACACCTAAGAGGAGCAGACGGCTGGAAATGATCAAACTCAGGGCTGAAATCAATCAATTAGAAACAAATAAAACTATTCAAAGAATCAATGAAACAAAAAGCTGGTTCTTTGAGAAAATCAACAAGATAGACAAACCCTTAGCCAAACTAACTAAAAAGCAGAGAGAATCTATCCAAATCAACAAAATCAGAAATGAAAATGGGGACATAACTACAGACACTGAGGAAATCCAAACAATTATTAGGTCATATTACAAAAGCCTATATGCCACAAAATTTGAAAATCTAAATGAAATGAACAATTTTCTTGACAGATTTCATCTACCAAAATTAAATCAAGATCAGGTAGAAAGACTGAATAGCCCAATATCTCCCAAGGAAATTGAAGCAGTCATTAACAGTCTCCCCTCCAAAAAAAGCCCTGGGCCAGATGGTTTCAGCGCGGAATTCTACAAGACCTTCAAAGAAGTGCTCACACCAATTCTCCTCAAACTATTCCACAAATAGAAACAGAAGGTACATTACCAAACTCATTCTATGAAGCAACAGTCACCCTGATACCTAAACCACACAAAGACCCAACAAAAAAAAGAGAACTTCAGACCTATCTCTCTTTTTTTTTTTTTTTAATTTTTTTATTTTTATTTTATTTTTCTTTTTAGTTACATTTTGTTAACTCTGTGTCCCAGCTGTATCCCGCTCCCTCATTCCCTCCCCAACCCCACACTCCCTCCCTGGTCTCCTCCCTGCCCCTTTCCAAGTCCCCTGATAGGGGAGGACCTCCTCCCCTTTCATCTGACCCTGTTTTATCAGGTATCTTCAGGGCTGGCTGCAAAGTCCTCCTCTGTGGCCTAACAGACTGCTCCTCCCCTGGGGTGGGGGTCAAACAGCCTGCCCTTGAGATCCTATTAGAAATAGTCCGTGTTCCCCTTACTTTGGAAAACTACTTGGTTACTGAGCTACCACAGGCCACATCCGAGCAGAAGTTCTAGGTTATATCCATAGATGGTCCTTGGTTGAGTGTCAGTCTCAGAAAAGACCCTGTGCCCAGATATATTTGGTCCTTGTGGAGCTCCTATCCTTTCCATATCATACTAACTTCCCTTCTTTCATATGATTCCCTGCACTCTGCCGAGGGTTTGGTTATGAGTCTTAGTGTCTGCTTTGAAACACTGCTAGGTAGAGTCTTTCAGATGCCTTTTGTGATAGACTCCTGTCATAAGTTCAATGCACATCCCATTTGTCTTTCTAAATGAGGATTAATCACCTTCGCCTGTGTCCACTTTCTTGATTATCTTCTTTAGGTGTGTAGATTTCATTATGTTTATCATGTCTTGTAGGTCTATATAAGCGAGTATATACCAAGTTTGTCTTTCTCCTTCTGGGATACTTCACTCAGAATGATCTTTTCTAGATCCCACCACTTGCCTGCAAATTTCATGATTTCCTCCTTTTTGATTGCTGAGTAGTATTCCATTGTACAGCACAGGCTCTAAGAGCAACAATCAATAAATGGGACCTCATGAAACTGAAAAGCTTCTGTAAAGCAAAAGACACTGTCATCAAAACAAATAGACAGCCTACAGATTGGGAAAGAATCTTCACCAACCCTTTATCTGACAGAGGGCTAATATCCAGTATATATAAAGAATTAAAGAAGCTGAAAAGCAACAAACCAAGTAATCCAATTAAAAAATGGGGAACGGAGCTAAACAGAGAATTCTCGATAGAGGAACATTGAATGGCAGAGAAACACTTAAGGAAATGCTCAACCTCATTAGCCATTAAGAAAATGCAAATCAAAACGACCCTGAGATTTCACCTTACACCCATCAGAATGGCCAAGATTAAAAACTCAAGTGACAACACATGCTGGAGAGGTTGTGGAGAAAGGGGAACCCTCCTCCATTGATGGTGGGAATGTAAACTGGTAAAACCACTTTGGAAGTCAATCTGGCACTTTCTCAGACAATTAGGAGTAGTGCTACCTCAAGACCCAGCTATACCACTCCTAGGTATATACCCAAAATTTGCTCAAGTACACAACAAGGACATTTGTTCAACCATGTTTGTAGCAGCTTTATTTTTAATAGCCAGAACCTGGAAACAACCCAGATGTCCATCAATCAAGGAATGGATACAGAAATTGTGGTATTTTTACACAATGGAATACTACTCAGCAATCAAAAAGGAAGAAATCATGAAATTTGCAGGCAAATGGTGGGATCTAGAAAAGATCATTCTGAGTGAAGTATCCCAGAAGGAGAAAGACAAACGTGGTATATACTTCCTTATATAGACCTACAAGATATGATAAACATAATGAAATCTACACACCTAAAGAAGATAATCAAGAAAGTGGACAAGGGCGAAGATGATCAATTCTCATTTAGAAAGACAAATGGGATGTGCATTGAACGTATGACAGGAGTCTACCTCAGAAGGCATCTGAAAGACTCTACCCAGCAGTGTTTCAAAGCAGACACTAAGACTCATAACCAAACCCTCGGCAGAGTGCAAGGAATCATATGAAAGAAGGGGAGTTAGTATGATATGGAAGGGATAGGAGCTCTACAAGGACCAAATATATCTGGGCACAGGGTCTTTTCTGAGACTGACACTCAACCAAGGACCATCTATGGATATAACCTAGAACTTCAGCTTGGATGTGGCCCGTGGTAGCTCAGTAACCAAGTAGTTTCCCAAAGTAAGGGGAACAAGGACTATTTCTAACAGGATCTCAAGGGCAGGCTCTTTGACCTTCCCCCCCCCCCAGAGGAGGAGCAGTCCTGTTAGGCCACAGAGGAGGACTTTGCAGCCAGCCCTGAAGATACCTGATAAAACAGGGTCAAATGAAAGGGGAGGAGGTCCTCCCCTATCAGTGGACTTGGAAAGGGGCAGGGAGGAGACCAGGGAGGGAGTGTGGGGTTGGGGAGGGAATGAGGGAGTGGGATACAGCTGGGACACAGAGTTAACAAAATGTAACTAATAAGAAAAATAATAAAAAAAAAGATATGGAGAGAGTGAGCAGCCTTGTCATATTCCTGAGTTTATTGGAACTGCTTTGAGTTTCTCTCCATTTAATTTGATGTTGGCTCTCTGCTTGCTGCATATTGCTTTTATTGTGTTTAGGTATGTCCCTTGTATTTCTGAATTCTCCAAGACTTTTATCATGAAAGGGTGTTGTAATTTTTCAAAAGCTTTTTTAGTCTCTAATGAGATGATTATGTGGTTTATTTTCTTTCAGTTTTTTTTTATATAGTGGATTACATTGGTAGATTTCAGATGTTGAATCATCCTTGCATCTCTAGGATTTAGCCTACCTGATAGTGTATGGCCAAAATGTCTTGGACCCACCAGCTCTGAATAATGACACAGACTTATTAATATTTATGAAAGCTTAGGCAATATAGCTGAGCAGACTCTTAGGCAACTCATACAAATTGACCCTGAGTATTCCTAGCCTACACCCTGCCGTGTGGCCTGTTACCTCTTACTCACTCAGTCCTAGCATCTGTGCCTTTCCATGGCATGGTGGTGAATCCCACCTCCCCGACCTGATTCTTCTCACAGAGACCCTCTCTATGCATGAAAGTTCTGCCTTTCTCCACCTGCCCAGATATTGGCAGTCATCTCTTTGTTTGACCGGTCAGTGAGTGAGGAAGGTGAATGCTTATAAAATACTGAGGCAAGAAATGTTCCATAAGAATAAGAATACCAAAATCACAGTACACAGTTATCTGCTGTTACAGAGTTAACAATTTTCTTGGATGTCTTGGCTTTCTTTAAGGGGCTTATTAATATTCTCCATTGTTTATTTGTGTTTTTCTAGAGTTCTTTAAAGGATCTATTCATTTCCTCTTTAAGGGCCTCCACCATCATCTTTAAGTTGGTTTTAAAGTAATTTTCTGGTGCTTCAATTGTGTTGAAATTTCCAAGGCTTGTTTTATTAGGATAGCTGGGTTTGGGTGGTGCCATATTGCCCTGGCTGTTATTTGTGTCCTTGTGGTGGCATTCAAGCATCTGGATTTGGGGTAATTATTTATGTGTTTAGATGCAAATTTCTTAGGTTTTTTTTTTTTTTTTTTTTTTTTTTTTTTTTTTTTTTTTTTTTTTTTGTTTTTTTTTTTTTTTTTTTTTTTTTTTTTTTTTTTTTTTTTTTTTTTTGAGAGTGGAAGTTTTTTCCTTTGGTTTCTGTTTTCTTTCTGGGGTCTTCTGGCCTCTCATTCTGGTGACTGGCAAGTCCTTAGGTCTAGTATGGTGTACTTGCTGTCTTGCTGTTTTTTGTTGTTGTTTTTTTCTTTGACCTGAGTAACCTCTGGGTTTTTAGGTAGTAGCATAGCTTCTGGGGTTCTGGGTTCCAGCATGATGGACTTTTATCGGCATGGCCTCAAGTAGAACAGTGGGCTTCTGCCAGAGTTGTGGAGAAGGATTTGGAGACAGGAGGAGGGGGTGCTGTTGGGAAAGCTGGATGAGTTCTGAAGTAGCATTAGATGTCTGTGGGTGGGGTCTCACCTGGGTTGAGGATACTGGTATAGTCTCTTGTAGAGCAGTAGGGATCGATTCATGGATTGTCGTATTGCATTGTACTGAAGTCCTTGAATATCAAATTTGTTTTTTTAAATATTTCGTACTTTTTTGCTTGACTATCCTTTGAATAGAGGAGTGTAGTGGAAAGAGAAATGGTATGTGATCATTGAGACTAAGACAAAAATCACTCTTTGGTTAGGGAAAAGTCAGTATGAATGGAAGCCATAACCTTTTTTTGTCATTTTAAAAAGTTTTTTATATTAATTACAGTTTATTTACTTTGTATCCAGGCTGTAGCCCCCTCTCTTTTTCCCTCCCAATTTCACCATCCCTCCCTCTTTTCCTCCCATACCCTTCTCCAAGTCCATTGATAGAGGAGCTCCTCCTCCCCTTCCATCTGACCCTAACTTATCAGGTCTCATCAGGACTGGATTCATTGTCCTGTCTGTGGCCTGGTAAGGCTGCTTTTCCCTCAGGGGGAGGTGGTTAAAGAGCCAGCCACAAAGTTTATGTCAGAGACAGTCTCTGTTCCCATTACTAGGGCACTCACTTGGACACTGAGCTGCCATGTGCTACATCTGAGCAAGGGTTAAAGAACTAAAGAAGTTAAAAAGCAACAAAGCAAATAATCCAATTAAAAATGGGGTACAAAGCCAAACAGAGAATTCTCTGTAGAGGAATACAGAATTGCAGAGAAAACATGCTCAACATCCCTAGTCATCAAACAAATGCAAATCAAAACGACCCTGAGATTTCACCTTACACACCTCAGAATGGCTAAGATCAAAAACTCAAGTGACAAAACATGCTGGAGAGGTTGTGGAGAAAGGGGAACACTCCTTCATTGCTGGTGGGAATGTAAACTTGTACAACCACTTTGGAAATCAATCTGGTGCTTTCTCAGATAATTAAGAATAGTGCTTCCTCAAGATCAAGCGATACCACTCCTAGGCATATATCCAAAATATGCTCAAGTACACATGAAGAGTTTAGCCTGAATATAACTCCATTTTGAAATAAAGATCTTGACTGGGAACTGAATTCAGGTACCAGGAAACATCACAGAATGTACACCTGGCAGAAAAAAAAAAAAAGTTAACTCTCCTAGCAACAGCCTCCAGGAAATATAACAGAATAAATGCTTCATAGAAAATAGAGACAAACTCCCTGGCAATAATCAATGGGAATCGGTTGAGAAACTGGTGGGGAAATTCCTAATGTTTCAGATATGGTTTAGAAAAATAGTCAGTGTGATTATATGCCTTAACCATTGTGATTGTGTGCCTCAGAAAAGGTCACCCCGGCCTGCTAAACTACACCCAATTCTGTAATGGCCAAGGCTGGTGCCCCCCTGCTTGCTGCTATGGAAACTCCCGATCACAGACTTTCCCTTTAAAAATCAGGTTCACTTAGAGCTAGGGGTCCCACTTCTCTACTGCTGTGTCAGTGAGACTTGGGTCCCGAGTTCGATCGCTCTCGTAATAAAGCTCTCTTGCAACTGCACCAAGTTGTCGCCTGGTGGTCTCTGAGGGTCCCGTGAACCTGGCATTACACGCAATAAGGACATTTGTTCAACCACGTTCGCAGCATAATAGCCATAATAGCCAGAACCTGGAAACAACCTAGATGTCCCTCAACAGAGGAATGGATACAGAAGTTGTGACACATTTACACAATGGGATACTACTCAGCAATTAAAAACAAGGAAATCATGAAATTTGCAGGCAAATGGTGGGATCTAGAAAAGATTATCCTGAGTGAGGTGTCCCAGAAGCAGAAAGACACATACAGTATATACTCACTTATAAGTGGATACTAGACATATAATATAGGATAAACCTACACAAATCTGTATACCTAAAGAAGCTAAGCAAGAAGGAGGGCCCTGGGTAAGAAGATCAATCCTCACTCAAAAAGACAAATGGGATGAACATTAGAAGAAGGAGAAAACAGGAAACAGGACAGGAGCTTTCCACAAAGGGTCTCTGAAAGACTCAACCTAGCAGTGCATCAAAGCAGATGCTGAGACTCATAACCAAACCTTGGACAGAATGCAGGGAATCCTATGAAAGGGGGTGCTAGTAAGACCTGGAGAGGACAGGAGCTCCACAAGGAGAAAAACAACACCAAAATATCTGGGCACAGGGGTCTTTTCTGAGACTGATACTTCAACCAAGGACCATTCATGGATATTACCTAGAACCCCTGCCATAGCCTTTCTTACAGCTGCCTTTGCTGATAAGTGTTAGTAATAATTCTAAATTGATGATGATGATGATGATGATGATGATGATTCTAACACAAAGTAGAGAGGGATGCAATCTACCTTTCATCAGTCAAATAAATTGGTGAACTTCATATATATAGCTCAGAATGAAAGCAAACCTAATCAAAGCATATTGTAAAAATTTTAAGCATTCCTTACCTTTTAAATAATCAAAGCTCAAAAGATATAAAATATTTTGATGGAAGAATACATAAAAAATGTATCTTTTTCCCTGAGGAGGAGAATACAAGGTTGTGTTTTATTCTACTTTAAAGCTGAGGAAGCAACAGGCTTCCAACCTAAAAAAGAACTAACAGCATGTGAATTCTGACATAAATAACCCAGGCTATGACAGTCTCCAAGGAGGAAAGGTTAATTTATGCAAATAGGTGTTTGTTTGTGGTGAAGAAGGTTTTCTGTGCTCCTTTCATGGCAGCTACTCCTAGAAACAGAGGGTTGAAAAGATGCATGAAAAGTTGAAGCAGTATGTCTTTCTAGCCCTTGGACTTTATTAATCAAAATGTCTCAGCCATCTAGAACTCCACTGTGTTTCTAAGCACATGTACCTCTGAGCTGGCAGAGTTCATAATCTGTTTAGATAATTGCGTTCTGTCATTGTTTAGATCTCCCTGGCTTTTTAAATTAGCCATAACTTATATTCTTCACAGGTTACAATAAAATATACCTTGTATTTAGTTGTGAAGTTACACAGCTATTGGCTAGACCAACAAACAACCAGTAAATTGGTGATTGGAATTTCTATTTTCCCACATGTCTGTAGACCAAGTCAGAGATTAACAATTCCATTAATAGGAAAGACCCCTAGAGCTCCAGAGTAATCTAATATCCTCATCTTTGGGGAATAAAATTGCAAAGTTAAAAATGAATTGCTCTTAGGTATATAAATACACCTTAGGACTGAAATGAGGGAAAGAAATCTTTCAAAAAGAATGAAGGAAAACTTTACTATAAAAGCATATACAAATTGCTGATGTTTATTGTAATTATTATTATTATTATTCCTAAATTACATTGTCTCAAGGTCCAGTTGTAATAGAGAACTTGATGGAATTTCTCAGATACTTAAAACATATCTAATTACTTTAATATTCCCAACATTTTACTGGGCATAAATTGTTTTTATGTTGTTTGCATATTTGAAACTGAGGCAAATTGAGCTTTAATCATTTCCTATAGTAACCAGGTTATAGCTTTTACTTAAATTAAATTTGATCTGCGAAGTAAGAAATTAAATAATAATAATAATAATAATAACAACAACAACAATAACAATAATATAAAAAGTCAAAAGAACTCTCTCAGACTAATAGCAAACATGAAGAAGTAAAATATGCTTACAGGGGAGATAGTTTCTCATACTGGGGTAGTAAAAAATCTGTTCAATCCTGGGCATCTAGAACCCACAGAGCAGCCAGTTAAATATATATGAAGACAATAGTGTTCAGTGGAGGAAGAGGAGCTATGCCTGGACCCTAAAAAGCAAACACAATCGGTATATGACAATGAGTAGAGTAATTCCATAATGACTGGAGAATCAATTCCTTGGGGGGAAAAGAGGGAACATAGCTTGATGAGAGATCAGTGGAGGTTTTGGCAGACACAACAACTCAGAACATTTAACTGTGCTCCATGTGTGAGATGGGTCCTTGAAAATGTGTAATAAATGCAAGTTCTATTTTCTTTAAATCATAAGCACATATTTTCAATGGTCTACTTACTAAAATTAAACTAAGGTTCCAGGTAAGAAACAATTCTTATTTGAACCAGGTAAGATTAGATTATAGGGGGGAAATATTTGGAATATATATTTAGTTGTTGACTTTGCTGAGCAGTGTTTGAAGAAGCATCAAGAAAGATTGAGATTAAAAAAAAAAGATTGAGATGAGGATGGGAAAGCCAGGTGCTGTCATTTACTATTTCACGAACTATTTTCCCCATTTTTTTTGAGAAATTTCTTTATTAAATTTTTATTTTTTTATATTAATTATAGTTTATTCTCTTTGTATCCCAGCTGTAGCTACCTCCCATCTCCCCTCCCAATTCCACTCGCCCTTCCTCATCTCCCCTTCCATCTGACTCTAGCTTATCATCTGAACTGGCTGCATTGTTCTCTGTGGCTTGGCAAGGCTGGTCCCTCATCTAGGGAATTCTTAGTTGGATGAAAATAAGACAAAATATGATTAAAATTTTACTTTTTAAGTTATACTAATGAAGTGACTAGAACTGTGAATGGATTTATATGAAACATTCATGACTTAGCAGAACCAGCTTGGATTCCATTCATTTTAGATCATTACCATCAATGTTGTGGAGTGAGGTAAGCAGAATTGTAACCAGATCACAAAGTTAACACTAAAAGGATGCAGCTTTTAGTGAGTGAGTAGAAAACAAATTGTTCTGCTGAAATCACATTTCTCTAGGTAGATGACATGTGTGTTTAAATCAGTGTGTTAGAGGGTATATCTTTGTTTTAGACTGTTTTGACCAAAAAGGTTTAAAGTGATTTAAAATATATATTTCACAGATATTGTTCTAAAAAATTTAGAAAAATTTTAGGCATTTGTCATATTGTAGCAATTACTGAGAAAGTGCTAATACAGCTAATACATTTTCATTTTAAAAACTACAAGTTATAGTTTGTTTATTTTTCTCCTATGAAATACTGTGCCATATAATTTTGGGTAGTGACTATGATACAAAGTGTTCTCTATCCATCATAATTTCAAAAAATAATTAGAAACCATTGTTTTCAGAAAAATTCCCATTGTTTTAGGATGAGGAAACTAACCCAAGGAAGAGGTATGGTTGCAAAATTGCACACTGTTTAAGTAAGAGACATGAATAGTTATAATAAACTTTATGTTTTGTAGCCTGTCCTAATATGCACTTCAAATGCACAAGCGGAGTATTTTCATCTGCGTATGTGGAGGAAAGACCAAAGGACCCTACACAGCATTGCCCCTTGACTTTCCCACCTAGCCTGAGAAAATAACTACTTCTCCAGGCTTCTTTGTTAGGAGACTTTATTGTTGGGTGCTCTTTTTGTTCACTGTGTAACGATTGTTTTGTATTCTACAAATGCTGATTTCTATACCGGCAGAGAGCTGACTACAGGCCAGATTTGCTGTTGTTACTCTTTGGCTCCATCATAGTTTGTCAATACTTCCTCCAACACCTTCTGATTGGAGTAATAAAGATCTGAATGAGGGGACACGGGGTCCAAAAAAAGACCAACAGAGCCACAAACAAACAAACAACAACAAAAAACCTGATCCCTGGGGGCACTGCAGAGACTGATATCCCAACCAAGGACAATGCATGGAGAGGACGAAAAAAACCCGGTTCAGATGTAGCCCATTGACTCAGTATCCAAGTGGGGGATAGGAGTAGGTGCTTTCTCTGGCATAAACTCAGTTAACAGGCTCTCTATTCACCTCCCCCGGGGTGGGGGTGGGGTGCGTTGCAGCCTTTCCAGGCCACAGATGAAGACAATGCAACCAGTTCTGATGAGACCTGATAGGCTAGGGTCAAATAGAGGACCTCCCTTATCAGTAGACTAGGGGAGAGGCATAGGAGAAGAAGAGGGAAGCAGGGTGGGATTGGGATGAGCTGAAGGAGGGGGCCACAGCCAGGATCCAAACTGAATAAATTGTAATAAGTGATAATAACAAATAAAAGGGAAAAAAAAATATCTGAATGGCCGATAGCAAAGGCAGGAGAAAGTGATAGGTCTTCCAGGCAGAGATAGAAATTTCGGGAAAGACTCTGAGACAGGAAGAGTCACCAGCCAGCCAGAAGAAGAAACAAGTGCCAGGACTAAGACTGAAATGCAACAGGCCACATGGCAGAAAGTAGAATAATATAAAGGGGTTAATTTAAGATAAGAGCTAGTTAGGAACAAGCAGAAGCTATAGCCAAGCTTTAATAATAAATATAAAGTATCCAACACGTTCCTTGGGAGCTGGTGATCCAAAGAACGTCCCATTTTACTTTATTGCTTTTATTATTGTCACATTTTATCTTCCTTTAAAACAAAGAAAATTTGAACACAGGGGTCTTCCCAGAGACTCATACTCTAACCAGGTACCATGCATGGAGATAACCTAGAACCCCTGCACAGATGTAGCCCATGGCAATTTAGTGTCCAAGTGGGTTCCATGGTAATGGGAAGAGGGACTGACTCTGACATAATCTGATTGGCCTGCTCTTTGATCACCTCTCCCTGAGGGGGGAGCAGCCTTACCAGGCCACAGAAGAAGACAATGCAGCCACTCCTGATGTGATCTGGTAGACTAAGATCACAAGGAAGGAGAGGAAGACCTCCCCTATCAGTGGACTTGGGGAGGGGCATGCGTGAAGAAGGGGGAGGGAGGGTGGGAGCGTGAGGGGAGGAGAGAGGGGCTTATGGGGGGATACAAAGTGAATAAAGTGTAGTTAATAAAATAATATTAAATTAAAAAATACTAATTTGCTTCTTACCTTTCTCAAAATCACTACCCATTCCTCACTAGAGTAATGTTCGCTTTACCAAACTGACCTAGTTAGTTCATCCCATCTTTTGATTATCAGCAGATCCTTCAACACCCAAATCATATTTGTGTTTTACAGCCCAGTCCTTTGTTTAGCATCCTTGAATAACCTTTTCTGTCTTGTAGCTTAGTATATTTGTTAAAACATTAAATCTTAATGTATTTCTATCAAAAGTGTAGCCAAGAAAGTGATGAACAGCAAAAGCTCAGATGGGAAGTCAAGCACAAGCAACCCTACAGGGATCCTGAGTTTCTTTTCTCCTCACCAGCAATGCACACCCACAACACTGGCTTGTGTATTCCATTGGTCATGTTCTTAGTAAAAGTGTGGCTAAACGAACCAAGAATACTGAATTTTCTTTTTTTTCTCTTATTCCATTGTTGATCAGATACAAAGTTTTTGAGTAGTTTCCCTAAGCATTATGGTTAAAACTTCTGATTCCAGTGGGTCAGGTACTTAAAGACAAATTCATTTTTGTATACTTGTTTGTGTGGATACATACATATATATGTATGTGTGTGTGTATGTATGTATATATATATATATATATATATATATATATATATATATATATATATATATATATATATATATATGTATTTGTGTAAATTCTACTCCCAAACTGGCTAGTTGGACAAAATGCTGTTACTACTTTTGAAGACAATTGTTTCTGAGTTCAAAAAGGTGAATTTTTACTCCTAAAGTACATTTCTTTCAGACCCATTTTTGTTTTGTTTTGTTTTGTTTTGTTTTGTTTTGTTTTGAGAAGTCTCTAGTGGTGTTTGTCTAGGGACAAATTTGAGCTCTAGGGAAAAATTGGATCCTGGAAGCTCTTTGGGAGGATGGATTGCAAGCTATAATGTTCTCATTATCATACCAGATTCTGTAGGCAGAATGGCTTTATCTCCTTTTGCCTGACAATAAATAAAATGTATTTCTAATTCTCTTCAGTGAAGCCAGGTTCTCAGAATGCACAATAAATTCTGAGGATGTGTAACATTTAAATAATAGCATAGATTCAGATAAGTGACAGATTGATATTCAGTCCCTTGGTTTAAAATATGCAAAATACAAGCTTTTAATTTTTAGTGTAATTAAGTGCTGTAGTTGTATAATTGCTTGTCATTTTGGTATTTGTTGTAATTATGATGTTTTTTTTTCTAGAATTTCTCACTTGAGGTATAATCTAATAAATTTGCTGCAAACAATATTTCTAAATTATGTGAACAATGCATCATAAAATACTATGTAAGAAACACTTTAAAATTTATATTTCCATATGCATTCAGTCTTAGTGTTTTATTTTTACCAATGAAGAAATAAAATTCCAGAAAATTAAACAACTTTTCAAGTTTCTACAGACAATCACTGAGCATCTTACCTCCTATCATCCTGTATCTGAACCCATGCCTCCTCCTTTGTGTCACACAGATTCTGTACTCTGTTACTTTTATGATCGCCTCATACTTCCACAAGTCCTTGTCTCATAATTATATCTCCAGTCCATTGTGCCAGAATCTGTCTAAAGTTTGGCCTTTGTATGCCTCCCAAAATGTCAAGCATTAAGGGATTGATTCTCTATCTATGATACATTGGGTCAGATGATAGAACACTTAGAGGATGGGCCTAGTGGGATAAACTTTAACTTTAACTTTCTTGGAGCATGACCTTTTAGGAGATACTAGGATCTGGACTCTTCTTAATTATATTTTTCTTTCTGGCTACCACTCATCAAAAGCTTTGTTCCAGAGGCCTTCTGTGGTAGGTTCCTGTCCTATTCCTTACCCAGTAAGGTATCAAAGCAGATGCTGAAACTCAGAGCCAAATTTTGGGCAGAGTGCATGGAATTTTATGAAAGAAGGAGGAGATAGAAAGACCCAGAGGGGATAGCTCCACAGGGAGACCAACAAAGCCAAAAAGGCTGCTCCTCCCTTGGTGGGGTGTGTGTGTGTCAGTCTTCCATTGAGTTCATGTCAGAAATAGTCTCTGTTCCCCTTTCTAGGGAAACCTAGAGCTACATGGTTACTAGGGTTAACCTAGGGTTACTGAGCTACAATGTCTGAGAGAAGGAGGTGGGCTTGGTTAAGTAGCTAATATGTAACATTGTCCCCTATAAAAGGTAACTTTAATTAAACTTATGTTTATAATATAATAAACCTACTATTCCCAATAAATCCATTATGCTTAGTTTTCTTTAATTTAGTGCCTGAACTACTGATTAGAGCAAAAAGATGAGTGCTGGGGAAATGGAATATAAATAAAAAAATAAGTCTATGATACATGAGAAATGCTAAAAATACTAGTAGTAAATTTCAGAAATGATCAACACTCATAAAGCTCTTACAATAAAAAAATAACATAAAAATTAGTAAACTTTCCATATACCAACAACAGGCATGCTGAGAAAGAGATTATGCCAATCCTTCCATTTACAATAGACTAAATATATAATATGTGTGTGTGTGTGTGTGTGTGTGTGTGTGTGTAGGAATAAGCCTAACTGAGAAGGTAAAATACCTCTGCAGTGCAAACCTAAAACTTTGAAGGAAAAGATTGAAGATGACGGTAGACAATGTAATAATCTCTTATCCTCATAGGTTGGTAGAACTAATATTGTGAAAAGGAGAATTCTACCAAAAGCCATTTACAAATTCAATGCAAATCTAATATGAAACCCTCACAGTTTTCTTCATCTTATTGGTCATTGTTAGGGTTTATAGATAACTCTGCTGGGTAAGGTTATTGATTGCTTTTCTCTCTTGGCAATTTGCATGGCAGCTGTTGATTCTATGAAGATTCTGGTTCAGATCCAGTTATATTATTCAAGGTCCTGTATTCAAACATGGAATATCTTCAATAAAAGAGACTTGTCTTTTTATTCTGGGAGGCAGCAAAGGCAATAATAGTAGTTTATATTGTTTGAGATCTCTCTTGGACTTTCCTGATCCACAACTGAGAGATTTTTTTTTCTAGTACTCAGATTTTTGTTAAATTGACTATGGCTTTCAAAAGGAACATTATTACCACTACTGGTATAATGTCATTAATATTTATATATATGTATGTATATGTATATGTGTGTATGTATGTATTATGTATGTATGTCCTCGAACTTGCTTTAGAAGTCAGGCTGGCCCTCAGTTGTTAGTCAGTGACACCAAGAAATACCAATCAGCATAAGGAGAAAAACAGTCAATAATCTTATCCATCAGAGATACCTATAAACTATGACCAATAGGGAAAGATCTCTCCAATGATGCAAGAGCAATCACACAAAAATAAGTAACTAGACAGGGTACCTATTATCCCCCTCTTTTTCAGTTTAGTATAGAATCAAGACATATGCCAATAAGACAAAAGAATGAAATAATTAAAGGATTTCAGACTTCAAGACACGTTATAGAGCTATAGAAGTAAAAGCAATATGGTGCCGGCACAAAATAAGAAGTGTAATAAGACAGAAGGCCCAAACTCAAGTAACTACAGCCATCTGTGAAATTTTAAGTCAACATAAAATAGTGCATTTATGTGGGGTTGTAACTTATAGCTCCCTAATTAAACTTAAGGGCTTAATTGGTAGGAGGAAGTCAAGCTTGACTGGGTAACCTTAGCCAACTACTTGTGGCTGGTGAGGCCATGGAGCTTAGAGAAGAACTTATAACTACCACTTTCCTAAACCAGTATGATTTCTAACTGAATTCTAAATACGTTTTCTTAAACCCACAGATTAGTGTACTCCTTGCCCCTCATCAGAGAAGCTTCTTTTTGCAACACAGACAATTATGGAAAGTCACAACTGGTCAAAATATTAAGAACCATTGATCATTAGGTGCTCTACCACAATTGACACATTCATAACCCAATCCTTACCCACCTAAGGCTCAGGAAACATTGAAGAAGAGAAAATTTAAAGATTGTAAGAGCCAAAGGAGCAGTATATTTGCTCTGAGATTGTGTTGTCATACATAATATGGCAGGAAAACTGCACCCATTAAGGATCAACAGTATAGGTGCCTAAATAAGGTATGAATAATGACAGTACACGTTGGCATCCCAACATGGATGGGTAAAATATCAAAAAGCTCCATCCCTAGGTGAATAGCAACAGACAGTGAATGACTGGAGATAGGAGTAACAGTAAAAGGGACACACAAGTTTTAGGTGTGTGTGTTGGTATATATATATGCAATAATAATAAATAAAAATAGGTTTTAGGGATAGATAATAATCAGGTTAGGTTTTGGGTACTTTGGAGATGTGATGGTAAAAGGAATAGGTATGGAAAAAGAGAAATAAAGTAAAAAAGGAAAAAGAAAAGTGAAGGAAGGATGGGTGGAGGAAGGGAGAGAGGAGGAAGAGGAAGAGAAAGAATGGCATGAATTGTAGTGGATAGTGTCAGATAGCCACAATGACCTGCTATTGTATAAAAATAAAAAAATAGCTATAGAAGAGTGAAGAGAATTCACGGTAGCTGGGTTAAATATGCAAAATCTATGTACTATCAAGCCAGGAAAAATTCTATTACTGATGTGGCTCACAAAACTCTATCTCTAGCTATTGGCAGCTAATAGCTGCTAGTGAAGGAAGAATCATTCTTCTTTGAGAATATGGCCATTAGTAGCTTGTCCATGCTCCAAAGGATGGCCCCATACAGTACAAGTTAGACTTGGTGTAATTTTTAAAGAAAGGGAGACTGGAATGGTGGCATAGGTCTTTAATCTCAAAACGTGGGAGGCAGAGACAGGTGGATCTCTGAGTTTGAGACTAGCCTCTGCTATAAGAGAAACCATGTTTCAAAAAACTACAATAAAACAAAGTAACAAACAACAAATAAATCTGGCAGGGAGTCATGAAGTTGGAGAGTGGATGTATTATGTGGTGATGGAGGGCATTGCATGTGAAATGGTATAGGTTTTCCCAAGCTACATTTAGGACTTCCAAGGATAAAGCAAATGATGTAAAAATTATGGACATTAAATTATCCAATCTATTAAGGTCAAGCTATTACCTTTAGTCTGTGGAAAGTAATCCCAGAACAACTGAAGTTAGTAAAATCCTGTATCAGGGCTGCAGGGTTCCTAAGTAGGGCTTACAATAGCAGAGCCCTCGAAGGATGGTAGGTATAGCCAGAATGGTAAGAATAACCTTCCTAAAATAAGTTAATTAGTTAGTTTATAAATCCCACTAAGTACAATAACATGGTTTATATAGTTGTACAAACATTGGTACCTCTGATGGCTATTTTTGGTTGTCAAATTGACTATATCTGCATTTAACCAATACCTTTGAAAAAAATCTCACCCCAACCCTAGATCTTTTGAAAGGTGAAGATAAATCCTAAATCTGGACCACACCTTTTGGTGGCAGCCTATATAAAATCCAAGCCCTGCCTATTGTTTGGCTGTAGGTCTCTGCATCTGCTTCCATCCACTACTGGATGAAGCCTCTCAGAAGACAGTCATGCTGCACTCCTGTCTGCAATCATAGCAGAGTATCATTAATAGTGTCAGGGGTTGGGTTGGCTCTCGCCCACGGGGTGGGTCTTAAGTTGGGCCAGTCATTGGCTGGCCATTCCCCCGACCTCTGCTCTATCTTTTTCCGTGCACTACTAGTAAGCAGGACAAACTTTGGGTTGAAGGTTTTGTGGCTGGGTTTGTATCACCCTCCCTTCACCGGAGGTCCTACTGGGCTACAGGAGGTGGTGAGTTCAGGTTCTATATTCCCTATTGGTAGAAGTCTCAGCTAGGGTCACCTCTATAGACTCCAAGAAACCTTCCCAGTCTCAGAGATGGCGCCCGACAACTGATTTTCATTCTCTCTCCCAGTCTTCACCCCTCTCCACTCCTGATCCTCACCCCTGTTCTCCTTCCTATCCCTCTCCTACCAAATCTCTCCCTCCATCTGCTTCAGATGTCTCTTTTATTTCTCCTTCTGAGTGAGATTGGGAGCCCGAGGAATCAAGGACACCACAAAAAGACCTACAGAGTGAATTAACCTGGGCCCATGGGGGCTCACAAAGACTGAACCATCAACCAAAGAGCATACATGGGCTGGACCTAGGTCACCTACATATATTTAGCAGATGAGCAGCTGGTTCTTCGTTTGGCTTCCTTAATAATTAGAACAGAGACTGTCTCTGACTCTGTTGACTGCTTTGGCTCCCTTTCCCATACCTAGGCTGCCTTGTCTGAACTCAGTGGGGGAGGATGTGCCTAGTCTTGCTGTGACCAGATGTGCCAGGGTAAGTTGGTATCCATGGGGGGCCTCCCTTTCTCTGAGGATAAGGGGTTGGGGAAATGGGGCAGGGGTGTGAGGGTGAAACTGGGAGGAGAGAATGGGGAGCTGCAATTAGGCTGTAAAGTAAATTAAAAATATTTAAGAAGGAAAAAAAAAAGACATGGACTAAAGAAGCACTTCCTCTTTGCCTACTTGCCCTCAGTATTGCTGGAAAGTTTATTTCTTCATTGTCATTAGAGTCTACTTATGAATGAATATATTATATATATATATATATATATATATATATATATAAATCCATTCACTCACTATCTATCTATCTATCTATCTATCTATCTATCTATCTACGTAGATAGATACATAGATAATTCATTTTACCAATTCTGATTCTCTAGAGAAGCCTAACTAATACAGTACCTCCTAATAAGAGAAAGATAGATGTCTGTTATTATTTTAAAGAGAAGTGTCTTCCAAACAGTTTTGTGTGAAAACCTTGGTCTCAGCTGGTGGATACAGGCAGGAAGAGGTGAGTACATCACAAAATTGTTGGCCTAATCAATGGATTAACACATTGATGGGCTTCATAAAATAAGAGTTTTTGAAAAGTAATTGAAGCTCCTAGATAGGGCCTAGTTGTTCACAGAGATTTGGCTTTGAGGGTCACATTCTGCACCTGTTCCTTCTGTCTCCCTGTTTCCTGTTGGCCATACAGTAAGGGTCTCTCCTCCCTTAAGTCCTTCCACCATGATATTCTATGTCATCTTAGTCCAACAACAATTGAGTCAGCCAAGTACTGACTGAAAAATCTGAAGCTGTGAACTGAAAGAGATTTCCTTTTTAAAATTCACTTCTCTCATACATCTTTATGCAATAAGAAACTAACAAAGCACCCTGTTTGTGAATAAACATTTTAACAAGAATCAACAGTAATCATTGAAAATATTCAGCTTTTGCTGGTTATCAAAACAACTGAATTAGAAATAAGTTGCATTTCCCTCCATATATTAGTGGAGATTTAATAAAATTGTTTCAAACCCAGGGGAAAAAAAAAACCTGATATTCTCCCATAAAAACAATAAAGGCTTTAAGGTTTAATAAATGACATGATCTCCAGATTCAAATTCTTTCAGTACTAGTTACTAACTTTGTAGCTTGAGGTGATGTTATTACTCCAGTTATCTTTCACTTTTACTCTTCTAACTACAAATGATGACTTAAACTTCAGAGTGTTCCTTGGGAGACTACATGTCATAATATATGGGGTATATCTGATGTGAGTCTTAAGGAGTCTTAAGGAGACATCGTGCTCATTAAAACATAAGATAAATAAATCTTTTATAAATGGGTTTGTATGTATATAAGCATATCCGTAACATTTAAAAAAACATGCTTCTAGAAATATATACCTGAGTCAGAAATTGTCTATATGTATATACTTACAATTTTCAAAATGCAGGCTAAAATTTCATGTTTTTAGTCATTTTTCAGATTAATAAATATATATGTAAAAAATATAAAAGATTTACCAAAAGGAGCAAATGACAGACAACTATCTAAAATATCCAAGTAAAGTGACTATAGAGAGTCAGCAAATACTGGCCCATTGTGAATTTGCCATGACTTTTGCTTTTGAACTTTCAAAGTCAGTATTATTTGTTTCGGTTATGAGATTTTTCTAATGTTCTTAGCTTGTGATTTATTTAATAAAAATTTATTCATGAATTTTTTCATTGGTACATTTTCTACAACCTTCAGAAAATGTATGCTTTTTATATAATGTGAAATGACATGATCACATGATTATATCATTAGATTCAGAAAAACCCTTCAACAACACCCCTTCATGATAAAAGTTTTGGAGAGATCAGGGATACAAGGCCCATACCTAGACATAATAAAAGCAATATACAGCAAGATAATAGCCAACATCAAATTAAATGGAGAGAAACTCGATTCATTTCCACTAAGTTCAGGGACATGACAAGGCTGCCCACTTTCTCTGTGTCTCTTCAATATAGTACATGAAGTTCTAATAGTGCAACAAGACAACTACAAGAAGACGGCAAAAGAAGATTATGTGGATGCAATTGGAAGAGAATAAGTCAAAGGATCACTATTCATAGATGATTTGATAGTATACATAAGTGATCCAAAAATTCTACCAGGGAACTACTACAGCTTATAAACACCTTCAGCAAAGTGGCTGGATACAAAAGTAACTAAAAAAAGAAAAAAATCAGTAGCTCTGCTGTATATAAATGACAAATGTGCTGTGAAAGGAATTAGGAATAATATTTCAATTCAGCTACAAATTGTACACTGATTACATCTAGTCCTCTTCTGTTGTCTCCTCCATTCCCCTCCTACCACATGCTGTTTCTCACCTGTCAATAAATTGCTATTCTACTATCCTACATTGAGATTGACTATAAATATCTTAATGCAATTGAGGATACATTTAATCATAAATAGTAACTTAAGTTATGTATATAGCCACAGTGAAAAAAAGACCATAAAGAAGACTAGAGCAAAGTCACATGCCCCATATCAAATTACAACTGCTTTCCTTTTGTGAGAATCTAGTTAAGACTTGTCAAGAATCTGTCTCCTAAGTCAGACTCTAAATTTACAATTGTTTGCTCCTTTCTAGGACTAAAGCTGTTTAAATTGTTTATAGTTCTATTGCCTTTCTTAAAATTAGGAAACTGATTAAAAACTCCATTCACACATACACACACAAAAGGGGAACCCAGCAATTCATCTTTCCTTTGTCTTTTTCAAATTAACAGGGGAATGATATAACTTTCCTTTTCCATTGGAGACACTGGCATTCTTAAAAGTTTGTGACAAGTAGAGGTCATATATGGTTGTTTGAATGGGAATGTTCCAATAGTTTCAGATATTTGAACACTTGGTCTCCAGTTAGTGGCACTGTTTGGGTAGAGTTAGGAGATGTGACCTTGCTGGAGGAAGTATGTCATGGAGAGAGGGCTTTGAGGTTTCAAAGCTGTTTGGCTTTCCAAGTTTGCTCTCTCTGGTTTGAGCTTGTGGTTGTGAGATGTGTCCTCAGTTTCCTGTGTATGCATCTATTCATGTTTGTTGTTTGCTGCCATGTCTCCATGCTGTGACAGACACTTACTCTAGAACCATAAGCTCAAATAAACTCTTTTCTACCAGTTGTCTTGGTCATGGCATTTCTAACTAATATATCACTTTTTCCTTATGTGTACTAGGGAGTCCACAACAGTAGTAAAAAACAGTGCTGACTACTGTGTGGAGTATCCTGTAGGTAGTTCTGCTTTTCAGGCCTAGTAGAGCACATCTTTTGGTTACTCCAGATGTACGATCTAAGGGAAAGAAGGCTTGCAAGTCTGTGGATGGAATTTTATATCCTGTACCAGTTCTGTATCCTGGATTTGCAGATTAACTGGCACCCAGGTTATAGACATTGTTTTATACTTTAAAAACAAGTCTAAGTGTAGTGCTACAGAAGTAAATAAAAAGAGACTGCAGTTTTTATAGTCCATACTAAATAATGATTCTGGGTTTTGTTATATGCTAGAATCATACTACCATATAATGCTTCATATGAGCCTTCACAAATTTTACAAATTTTGCAAATGCTTGCCTTACATTAGAAGGGGAATTTTTCAGTTTTACCAGTCATCATGCTACAAATACCATATGATATAAAATTTGTAACTATCTTAAAATAAAATATAATTTCAACGATACATGTACATTTTAAATACATTTTTTATTTAAAATACGTATTTTAAATACATAAAACCTTGATATATGAAGCTCGTGGTAGCTCAATAACCAATTGGTTTCCCATAGTAAGGAGAACAGCAAGAGTTCTCTGACAGTAACTCAATGGCAGGCTCTTTGACCTCCCCACCCCCCAAGGGAGGAGCAGTCTTGCTAGGCCACAGAGGAGGACTTCACAGCCAGCCCTGAAGATACATGATAAAACAGGGCCAGACGAAAGGGGAGGAGGTCCTCCCCAATCCGTGGACTTGGAAAGGAGCAGGGAGGAGCTGAGGGAGGGAAGGTGGGATTGGGAGGGAATAAGGGAGTAGGATACAGCTGGGATACAGAGTTAATAAAATGTAACTAATAATAATAAACAATAAAAAAGAAAAAAAAACAAGATCATGAACCATATTTACAGCCAAAAAAAAAAAAAAAGATTATTTAATTAAGATTGAACTGTAAAGGAAGTGCTCATCAGGTTAAGGTTGGAGCACTGAATTTTACAAATATCTGTATAAGTTTTTACGGGGTCCAGAATAAACCAACATAACCTCACAGAAAGGCCCTGCAATGGTAATATTCTGTCTATAGAGGTCACTAGTCAAATTCCAACAGCACATGAGAAATGACATTTTCAAATAAGTTTTTAGAATAGTAGTTCAATAGTCAATTGTCTCGTAGTACTTTGCAAAAGGAAATGCTTAAGGTAACTGGAGCAACATGTTTGCTGCATAATTAGAAGCTGAGCAACTGTAAAAAGCAGAGAGCAGGGAAGCACGTGAAAGACACTTGCTGTGCAGAGGAGCCAAGTACAATGTATTGTCTGAACAGGATTAATTCTCACCTAGCCCACCTGGAGTAGAGTACTCTCAGCATCTGCTTTGAGGTTTATGAAAATAAAGTATTTCATGAAAAAGGGCCTCAAATATTAGCACCAGGTAGAGATAAGTGGAAAACTCTTCTTCTAGCATGCGAGCTGAGGTCCAAACAAAAATAGGTACATATTGAAAGTCTCTATAAAAGACATGTTGAACCAATGTAAGGAAGTCAGGAAGCCAAGTGTGAGGAACTATAGATCACAAGATGTTAATAGGAGGAATTAGAAGCATAAATATCTTCCTCAAAAATAGAAAATACACTCTTGTATATACCAGAGACTGGAATATTAGTTCTTTGAGACAATTAGATTACTTTTATAGGTATATTTTTGGTTAAGGGTCACAGGTTTATTAATAATGTGTGTGAATGTGTAACTAGATCATAATTAAGGAAAATCATCAACTATTTTAGGGAGAAAATTTTTATCAGAATTTTTAATGCATTTCATTATAAAATATGCAGTTGAAATGCAGTAGTTTGTACTGTACATTTGGACTCTGAATTATCTGTGAAGAGTTTTCAGCCTAAGGTAGGTTCCAGGAAGAGTCGATGATGACCTACAACTGCATGTTAATTTGGAAACTCTGACCAACTCTTGTGTTGGACTTGGCTTTCTCTGTCATCCCCAAACATAATACCTTATCATCAATTAAATTAGAATACTATTAGAATATAATTATACTCAAGACTCTTGAACTTCATGGAGGAATACTCTTTTTTTTTTGGTTTTTCAAGACAGGGTTTCTCTGTGTAACCTTGGCTGTCCTCTGTAGGCTGGCCTTGAACTAGAAATCTGCCGGCCTTTGCCCTCCTGAGTGCTGGGATTAAAGGTGTGGGCCACCACACTTAGTGGAACACACAATTTTTACCACTCTTTGATTTTATGAGTCAAATTCAGGTTTATGATCTGAAAGGTTTCTATATTTTTGTTTGATTCTTCAAACATAGCACCAATAATGTAACCCTAGGAAGAATGTTGCCACAGATTCATGGCTAACTGGCGTTTCTAATTTTTTTTTCTGTTTTCAGAATACAGACTAGAATACAGAGCAGAGGTAACAGATGTGACTACACTCAGCTGCTTACACAAAGGCAGTCTTAGTCAGACAAAATTTTTCTTTGAAGTAATTTAAAAAGACATTTTAAACTACATATACCAACAAAAACATGACAATATAAAAACCATTTCCAATTGTTGGCATCAAATTAATGATAAAGTCATCTTTCATTAGTAAAGCTGTTTGTATGAATCAATTGACCATAAAAAAAAATCAGCTAGAACTTGTGAAATAAAATTTAAAGTTTAAGATGGAATCATTACTGTTATTTGTTTGAACACATAATTTAATTTTGGATTATATAAGGAATTAGTTTAAAATGTATTTATATAACATTTCAGGGAATGAGAGATAACCAGGAACTATAACTTACTTTCATAAGTAATTGAAAAGTGTGATATTACTAAATTCCCTTAACTAAAAATGTTTGTGACACATGGAAAATTGTGATTTAATGTTGATATGCATTTACTCTTAACAAAATTTATATTCATAACACAGAAAAATTGAAAACAGGTATGGCTCATATATGATCTTGTTTTAAAAAGAGTTAAATATCCATTTAACTGAATTTGACGCATGAATAAATTGCTCTTGTTAAACAATTGCCTGTTCTCTAGTTTTATCTGAGGTTTTAAAATTTTTACAACAATAAAAATATTCTTCTTTGATACTGTTGTCTCCGGTATATCAGCAATATTGGACCGTGAGATGCACTCTACATACTTCATAATTTGCAATCAAATTCTGAAAAACAATAACTTACTTTGAAAAGGGCATCAAGTTTTTTTTTTTGAATTTTATTTTTTTCTTATCAGTTACATTTTATTAACTCTGTATCCCAGCAGTGTCCTGATCCCTCATTCCCTCCCAGTCCCTCTCTCCCTCCCTCATCTCCACCGTGCCCCTTGCCAAGTCCACTAATAGGGGGGACCTCCTTCCCATTCCTCGGATCCTGTTTTATCACGTATCTTCAGGACTGGCTGCAAAGCTCTCCTCTGTGGCCTAACAGGACTGCTCCTCCCTTGGGGGGTGGGAGGCCAAAGAGCCAGTCATTGAGTTCCTGTTAGAAATAGTCCTTGTTCTCCTCACTATGGGAAACCAATTGGTTACTGAGCTACCACAGGCTACATCTGAGCAGAGGTTCTAGGTTACATTCATACATGATCCTTGGTTGCATGTCAGTCTCAGAAAAGACCCTGTGCCCAGATATCTTTGGTCCTTGTGGAGCTCCTATCCTTTCCTCATCAGACTAACTCCCCTTCTTTCTTATGATTCCCTGTACTCTGCCAAAGGTTTGGTCATGAGTCTTTGCTTTGAAAACACTGCTAGTTAGAGTCTTTCAAATGGGCTCCGTAGACTCCTGTCATATGTTCAATGTGCATCCGATCAGTCTTTCTAAACGAGGATTGATAATCTTACCCCATGTCCGCTCTCTTGATTATCTTTTTTAGGTGTATAGATTTCATTATGTTTATCATATCTTATAGGTCTATATAAGTGAATATATACCGTGTTTGTCTTTCTCCTTCTGGGATATTTCACTCAGGATGATCTTTTCTAGATCCCACCATTTGCCTGCAAATTTCATGATTTCCTCCTTTTTGATTGCTGAGTAGTATTCCATTGTGTAAAAATACCACAATTTCTGTACCCATTCCTCCGTTGATGGACATCTGGGTTGTTTCCAGGTTCTGGCTATTACAAATAAAGCTGCTATAAATATGGTTGAGCAAATATCCCTTTTGTGTACTTGAGCAAACTTTGGGTATATACCTAGCAGTGGTATAGCTGGGTCTTGAGGAAGCACTATTCCTAATTGTCTTAGAAAGCGCCAGATAGATTTCCAGATTGATTGTATCAGTTTACATTCCCACCAGCAGTGGAGGAGGGTTCCCCTTTCTCCACAACCTCTCCAGCATGTGTTGTCCCTGGAGTTTTTCATCTTGGCCATTCTGATGGGTGTAAGGTGATATCTCAGGGTCGTTTTGATTTGCATTTCCCTGATGGCTAATGAGGATGAGCATTTCTTTAAGTGTTTCTCTGCCATTCGATATTCCTCTGTCGAGAATTCTCTGTTTAGCTCTGTTCCCCATTTTTTAATTGGATTACTTTGTTTCCTGCTTTTCAGCTTCTTTAGTTCTTTGTATATACTCGATATTAGTCCTCTGTCAGATAAAGGGTTAGTGAAGATTCTTTCCCAATCTGTAGGCAGGCGTTTTGTTTTGATGACAGTGTCCTTTGCTTTACAGAAGCTTTTCAGTTTCATGAGGTCCCATTTATTGATTGTTGCTCCTAGAGCCTGTGCTGTTGGTGTTCTGTTCAGGAAGTTGTCACCTGTGCCAAGGAGTTCTAGGCTGTTCCCCACTTTGTCTTCTAACAGATTTAGAGTATCTGGTTTAATGTTGAGGTCTTTGATCCACTTGGACTTTAGTTTTGTGCAGGGTGATAAATATAGATCTATTTTCATTTTTCTGCATGTAGACATCCGGTTGAACCAGCACCATTTGTTGAAGATGCTGTCTTTTTTCCACTGAATGGTTTTGGCTTCTTTGTCAAAAATTGAGTATTCATAGGTGTGTGGGTTTATTTCTGGGTCTTCTATGCGGTTCCATTGATCCTCCTTTCTGTTTTTATGCCAATACCATGCAGTTTTAATTACTATTGCTCTGTAGTACAACTTGAGATTGGGGATAGAGATACCTCCAGATGATCTGTTGTTGTACAGGATTGTTTTGGAGATTCTGGGTTTTTTGTTTCTCCATATGAAGCTGAGAATATTTTTTTCAAGGTCTGTAAAGAATTGAGTTGGTATTTTGATGGGAATTGCATTGAATCTGTAGATTGCTTTTGGCAGGATGGCCATTTTCACAATGTTAATCCTACCAATCCATGAGCACGGGAGATCTTTCCATCTTCTGAGATCTTCTTC
Organism: Psammomys obesus; assembly: GCF_907164565.1. NCBI lineage: Eukaryota > Metazoa > Chordata > Mammalia > Rodentia > Muridae > Psammomys > Psammomys obesus. The sequence goes on along the minus strand of NW_026587216.1, from coordinate 53,290,314 downwards.
AATTTCCTTCTTCAGAGACTTAAAGTTTTTCTCAAATAGGTCTTTCACTTGCTTGGTTAGTGTCACCCCAAGGTACTTTATGTTATTAGTGGCTATTGTGAAGGGTGTTGTTTCCCTAATTTCTTTCTCAGCCCTTTTGTCTTTGGTATACAGGAGGGCTTCTGATTTTTTTGAGTTGATTTTGTATCCTGCCACTTTGCTGAAGGTGTTTATCAGCTGAAGGAGTTCTCTGGTTGAATTTTTGGGGTCGCTCATATATATTATCATATCATTTGCGAATAGTGACACTTTGACCTCTTCCTTTCTGATTTGTATCCCCTTGATCTCCTTTAGTTGTCTTATTGCTCTGGCTAGGACTTCAAGTACTATGTTGAAGAGGTAGGGAGAGAGTGGGCAGCCTTGTCTTGTCCCTGATTTCACTGGGATTGATTTATATTTCTCTCCATTGAGTTTGATGTTGGCTATAGGCTTGCTGTATATTGCCTTCACTATGTTTAGATATGTGCCTTGTATTCCTGATCTCTCCAAGACTTTAATCAAGAATGGGTGTTGGACTTTGTCAAATGCTTTTTCAGCATCTAAGGAGATGATCATGTGGTTTTTCTCCTTCAGTTTGTTTATGTGGTGGATTACATTGATGGATTTCCATATGTTGAATCACCTTTGCATGCCTGGAATGAAGCCTACTTGGTCGTGGTGGATGATATCTTTGATGTGTTCTTGGATTCGGTTTACAAGTATTTTATTGAGTATTTTTGCGTCAATGTTCATAAGAGAGATAGGTCTGAAGTTCTCTTTTTTTGTTGGGTCTTTGTGTGGTTTAGGTATCAGGGTGACTGTTGCTTCATAGAATGAGTTTGGTAATGTACCTTCTGTTTCTATTTTGTGGAATAGTTTGAGGAGAATTGGTGTGAGCACTTCTTTGAAGGTCTGGTAGAATTCCGTGTTGAAACCATCTGGCCCAGGGCTTTTTTGAGGGGAGACTGTGAATGACTGCTTCAATTTCCTTGGGGGATATAGGGCTGTTCAGTCTTTCTATCTGATCCTGACTTAATGTTGGAAGATAGAATCTATCACGAAAATTGTCCATTTCATTTAGGTTTTCAAATTTTGTGGCATATAGGCTTTTGTAGTATGACCTAATGATTGTTTGAATTTCCTCTCTGTCTGTAGTTATGTCACCCTTTTCATCTCTGATTTTGTTGATTTGGATAGATTCTCTCTGCTTTTTAGTTAGTTTGGCTAAGGGTTTGTCTATCTTGTTGATTTTCTCAAAGAACCAGCTTTTTGTTTCATTGATTCTTTGAATAGTTTTATTTGTTTCTAATTGATTGATTTCAGCCCTGAGTTTGATTATTTCCAGCCTTCTGCTCCTCTTGGGTGTATCTGCTTCTTTTTTTCTGGGGTTTTCGGTTGTGCCATTAAGTTGTTTGTATGTGATGTTACGAATTTCTTCTTGCAGGCACCTAGTGCTATAAATTTTCCCCTGAGCACTGCTTTCAATGTGTCCCATAAATTTGGGTATGTTGTGTCTTCATTTTCATTGAATTCTATGAAGTCTTTAATTTCTTTCTTTATTTCTTCCTTACCCAGCTGTCATTGAGTAACAAGTTGTTCAGTTTCCATGTGCGTGTAGGCTGTTTGTTATTCCTGTTGTTGTTGCGGTCCAGCTTAAGTCCATGGTGGTCAGACAGAATACAAGGGATTATTTCAATCTTTTTGTATCTGTTGAGGCTTGCTATATGACCAACTATATGGTCTATTTTGGAGAAGGTTCCATGCGGTGCTGAAAAGAAGGTATACTCTTTTGAGTTTGGATGAAAAGATCTGTAGACGTCTATTAGGTCCAGTTGATTTAGGGTCTCTGTAAGTGTTTTTATTTCCCTATTTGTTTTCTGTCTAGTTGATCTGTCCCTTGCTGAGAGTGGAGTGTTGAAGTCTCCCACTATTAGGGTTTTAGGATCAATGTGTGATTTAAGCTTTAATATTGTTTCATTTACGAATGTAGGTGCTCTTGTATTTGGGGCATAGATATTCAAGATTGTGATGTCCTCTTGGTGGATTTTTCCTTTGATGAGAATTTAGTGGCCATCCTTATCTTTTTTGATTAATTTGGGTTGAAAGTCTATTTTATTGGATATTAGGATGGCTACTCCTGCTTGTTTTCTGGAACCATTTGCTTGAAAGACATTTTTCCAGCCCTTTACTCTGAGGTAGTGTTTATCTTTGTTGCATAGGTGTGTTTCTTGGATGCAACAGAATGATGGATCCTGTTTCCGCAACCATTCTGTTAGTCTGTGTCTTTTAATTGGGGAGTTGAGTCCGTTGATGTTGATAGAAACTAGTGACCAACAATTGTTACTTACTTTAGATGTGGTGTTGGTTGTGTCACTGAGTTTCATTGCTTGTCTTCTTTTGTTTTTTTTGTTGTGTAGTTATCTATTTCCTCTGTTTCCTTCGATGTAGTTGTTTTCTTTGGTTTGGAGTTTCCCTTCTAGTAACTTCTGTAGAGCTGGGTTACTATGTAGATATTGTGTAAATTTGGTTTTGTCTTGGAATATCTTGAATTCCCCGTCTATGTTGATTGAAAGTTTTGCTGGGTATAGTAGTCTGGGTTGGAATCTGTGGTCCCTTAAGGACTGTATGATTTCTGTCCAGGCCCTTCTGGCTTTCATAGTTTCTGTTGAGAAATCTGGTGTGATTCTGATAGGTCTACCTTCATATGTTACTTGGCCTTTTTCCCTTGTTGCTTTTAGAATTTTTTCTTTGTTTTGTAGGTTCAGTGTTTTGACTATGATGTGACGTGAAGAATTTCTTTTCTGGTCTAGTCTACTTGGTGTTCTGTAGGCCTCTTGTATGTTTATGGCCATCTCCTTCTTTAAGTTGGGAAAGTTTTCTTCTATAATTTTCTTGAAAATATTTTCCGGACCTTTGAGCCTGATGTCTTCTTTTTCTTCTACTCCTATTATTCTTAGGTTTTGTCTTTTCATGGTGTCCTTGATTTCTTGGATGTTTTGTGTTTGGAACTTTTCTGATTTTATTTTTTCTTTGAGAGACGTGTCAATTTCTGCAAGTGTATCTTCGGCTCCTGAGATTCTTTCTTCCATTTCTTGTATTCTGTTGGTGATGCTTACCTTTGTAGTTCCTGATCTTTTCTCTATGTTCTCCAGCTCCTGGTTTTTCTCTATTTGTGTTTTCTTTATTGATTTTAATTCTGTTTTCATGTCTTGCACCATTTCCTTCATCTGTTTGAATGTGAACTCCTGCTTTTCAATGATAGCTTCTATTTTTTTGTCTGTTTCCTCTCTATGTATCACTAATTGTGCCTCTACTTCTTTGGGTATAATTGCCTGTATTTCTATGAGAGCTTTGTTTATTTCTTCTTTATTTGCCTTCATTTGTGTGGATATTTCTTTGAGAGCTTTGTGCATTTCTTCTCTGTTTGCCTCAATTTTCGTGGTCATTTCTCTGAGAGTACGATTTGTTTCCTCTTGGTTAGACTCGATTTCTTTGGTTATTTCTCTGAGGGCTTTGTTCATTTCATCTTTATGGGCCTCTAATAGCTGAAGAAACATAGTTTTGAGGTCGTTTTCTTGTATATCTAGTGAATTGAAGTGTCCATTGTTTGTGGGGTTGCTGGTGAGGTCATTATGTCCTGTTTTTGTTGGGAGTGTTCTTACGTCTGCCTCTAGCCATCTGGTTATTTATAATCCTCACTGGTTGTTCCTCAAGATTGTAGTTTGGGCTATGATCCTCTCTTTCTGTTTTCTGGACTGTTTTTTCAGGAAGATGAGAGAGGTTCACTGCTTTGTGAGTGTGCACTTTGTTTTCAGTTTTGCCTAAGTAAAGAATGTGACGCTGGCGCTATTTACGTGCGCTTTTAGCAGGCGCAGTGTGCGTGCGTGGATTCTCTGACTATTGCAGTGGCCTGCAAGCCACTATTATGCAGTTCTGACTGAGATCCAGGGATTGTTTGCCTGGATTACCCTGGTGGACCTGCACGGCAGAGGCTTCAATGTTGAGGTTGCTATCCCAAGAATCCCTATGATGCCCACACTAGTGGTGTGGGTGGCAGGGATCTCGTCTGTTTGCTGCTGTGGAGAGGCCCTGGGTCTGGGACAATCTCTCCCTAGAAGGCTCACTCACTCTCTTGCAGGACCAGTTGGAATGCACAGGGATTCCCCTTGCTCACTACTCTCTGTTTTGGTCCTGCTGCGGAAGTGCACGGGTAGGCTATCAGTCAGCTCTGTGACACTGTGGCTGCAGAACTCAGTGTCCACCTTTCCTGTGTGCTGCCTCTTTGTCCTTTCCCTCTGCCAGGAGGGGTTATGTTGACTGGTCCCTGGGTGGCGTGGGAAAGAGTTAGGATGAGTGTACTCAATCCCAGATCCCGGGCCCAGATCTCTCTGCCAGAAGCAGCCTAGTGGTAGAATCTATGTTTGCTGATCCCAAGAGAGTACCGGGTAGGGTTGAATGTCCTCAGATCCAGAGCTTGGGTTTCTCTGCTAGGGGCCGCTGGGTGAGCTGGAGAGAGGGTGCTGTGTCCTTGGCAGGCTGCCTCTCTGTCCTTCCCCTCTGACCTTCTCCCCTGCTAGGGCAAGCTTATGGAGGTGCTCTCAGGGGAGTGCCAGCAGGGGTTGGGGCTTCTCAGTCAGATCCTGAGCTGGCGGCATTTCTCTGAGGGGGGTGGGGGAGGCGCCGGTGATAGAACTTGCTGCTAGACCTTATTGCGCTGGACCCAGGATAATCTCAGGACGTGTAGAATGACCACAGTCCCAGATCCTGAGCTGTAGTTTGTTTGCTAGGAGCGGCAGGCAGCACTGGAGTTCCGGCACTGTGAAGCCGCTGTGCGCCTCTTTATCCTTCCACTCCACTGCGGCAGGGTTATGGCGGCGTTTGGGGGAGTGCCAGAAAGGATTGGGTTTTCTCAGCCCCGATCTCGGGTTGGGGTACAGACAATGTGTTCTGTGGCAGATTCTGCTGGATGCCTCTTGCCTCCTCCGAAGAGGGAGTAGGGATTTTGAGCTGGGCACGCAGCTGCAATCCGTGCATGGCGGGAGCTCAATTGTGATGGCAGCAGGTACCCGTGGTTGGAGAGACCTTCCAGGGAAAGACTGGGTGACCTGTGACCAGTCTGGCAACTTTCCTTCCCCGTGGGGTTTTTTTGCGACTGGGACTCTCAGCATCAGGCACCCTTGTGCCCACCAATCAGCCTGGGAAAGTGATCGGGACAAGCAGGCTTGCGGCACCAGCCCAGAGACCCAAAGCCCGAGTTAGCCAGGTTCTCTTCTGGGTTCTGGCTGGGCAGCCGAGAGTGGACCCGACCGATTCCCATGCTGTGGGAGCCTCCCCTCACCTGGGAAACACGATCGATTGCTGTTGTTTTAGGCCCAGAGTTCAGTCTCCTGGTCGCTGCACAGAGTGTGTTGTCCCGCTTCTCAGACAGGGTGTTCTCCCGGTGCCGCCATCTTGGCCCCCCGGGCATCAAGTTTTTAATGACAAAAATTAAAAAGTATATCAGCAGTTTGTTTCTTTATTATCTAGTTCCAGATTATGCTGTTTTTCAAGTGATTGATTTTGTAATTACTGGGCTTGCCTGATAATTGCATACTCTTGCAAGCAATGTCCATTATGCAATGAAACTTGATGTGCTAACAGTATATGCTAATTGAATTTATTTATATTTTTCTCTTTCATATTTAATGGCATAGAGACATATACACATGCATATTAGGGAACAAAATGCTGATGCCAGAATTTATCATGTTGCTCTGATTGAAAGTAATTTTTAGTTTTTAATGTGCTGTTATCATAAAGGAAATTTCCTTTTCTCACTTTAAATGAGATTTTTAAATTTTATTTATGAGATTATGATATAATTACAATATTCTCCTTCTATTTCTTCTCTCCAAATCCTCATATATATCCCTTCTCGCTCTTTCAAATTTTTATCCTCTATTTTCATTAACTGTTGTTACATTTGTATATGTATACTATATATTGTGTGTATATATTATGATAGATACATAGATAGATAGCTGATAGGCTGACTGATTGATAGAGATCAATAGATGGTAGATTTTTAAAAAATACAACCTGCTCAATATGTATACTGTTACATATGTATATTTTCAGGGCTGACCACTTGTTATTGATGACCCGTTGGTGTGCTCTTCCCTAGAGAAGTCTATTTTCCTCTATCTCAGAATTTCTTATATTTCTTATTTGCCTGTACTTCTTTGTGTAGGGTTCAGGCCTCAAGGGCTATCCTAAATGCCTTTGGCATGTCTACTTGTCCTCGCTTAGATCATGTTTAGGCAGTCATATTGGTGAGACTTCATAATTGTAGCTTCTGACATTACTAGTTGATACAATCTCGCAGCAAATTCCTTCATCTGGCTCCTTCAGTCTTCCAACCATTATTTTGTAAGCCTTAGACATGGGAGTTGTTTTGTAGGTGTATCCATTGATAATGGGCTCTACACCTCTGCATTTTGATCAGTTGTTATTTTCTGTAATGGTTTTCTTCTGATGCAAAGACAAGTTTCCTTAATTAGGGGTGATAGCCATACCTATCTTTGGGTATAAGGAAATTGTTTGTATTGTTGTTTGGAATTTTCTGGTTTAGTAAAGTGGTGATTATAGGATCCATGACTTTCCTACTAGTGAGTAGTTGCCTAGGTTTCCTATGCCAGACATGTATTCCCTCTTGTTTTGTGGTTCTTAAATCCAATTAGAGAACCTTTGGTTTACCACCATGGTACACATGCCATTACTGAATCCTTACAGTTACCACATTATGTTTGTTGAAGTGGTTCATATGTGTGATAGCTGCTGGGTAGGACTGTTGGTTGCTTCCTTCCTTTGGAAGTCTTCATGGTGCTTTCTGGTACCATGAAATCTAGTCCTCAGGGAGAAGTAATTTTGGCAAGTTCCAACTCAGAGGTCTCTGGGTATTATGCTGTGAGATTTTGAACAAAACTTTTTTCAGTCAATTTTCCATCCAGATTTATTTATTAGTAATTTAATGAAAAATAATGATATAGCAGGTTTTGGGGGTTGGAATTAAGATTGGTGTGTAAGTTTGCAATGCTTCTGTAAGGGCCTCTCCTTTAAAACAGAGCAGAACAATGTGTCTACATTACAAAAGATGGAGACTATAGAAGGAAATAGTAGGTCTTCCGAGGAGACCTTGTTCTAAAACACTTGGGAAGATCCTACCTAGCCTTTAGTCTCTTCTGAAGGTTTACTGGTAGTCACTGGCATTTCTTTGCCCTCAGCTGCATAATTATATGTTTGAATTTGTTGGCAGACAGTCCATTTGGCTTTGTCTTCATATGACTTTCTTCTTACAAGGGCATCTGTCATACCAGAACCAGAGGCTGCTCTATTCTAGGAAAGCATCTAATTGCATCTATGATGACTCATTCCCAAATAATGTCTCGTTTTCTTTCTCCCTTGCTTATTTATTTTAGTAGAGACACAATTCATACTGTAGCAGTGACCAACCCTAAATAGAAGTGAGGAAGTAGGTGTGGGAGGTTTTATTAAGGCATTGTATTAAGGCATTAGAACACATTATCAATCCTCCTTGGTTTCCCTTCATGCTGTCTTTTGTTTTTCACTAAGAATCTTTGCTCATGTTCTCTATCTCAAATATCATGTACATATTCTACCTTAATTATTTAACTCTTGATCTTTCATTAAAATTTCACATCAAATACATTTCTTCAGCTATAGTATCACTATCTAGGGGAACATGGGTGGAGACTTAGGCTCCATGTCTTGTATAAAGCTCTGTGGGTGAGCTTACATTTTATTGACATAATGGTGATTAAGTTGATGTCTTTGCTCTTGCATAGGCTAAATAGGGTTATTGCATAAACCCCAGTTCTTTTTTTATTATAAGATCAATAATGCTTAGCACAGTACCTGACTAAAAAGTTTCATAGTTATTTATAGAGTAAATTAATGTTTTAATTTTTGTGTCAAGTGAAGAAGAGATGGCAACATACTCTTGTTTGAAAACTTGAGTCATATGTTATGTATCATTCACTGCCATCGGAAGATATGAATATTTTTGTGTATATGACTTTTGAGAAAAAAATGCATTTTATGAAAAGAAGGAAATACACAGACATTTGGAGAGAGTTATTTAGAATTATGTATGAATGTAGACCCAGCATTTGAGAGGCTGAAAGAGAAGAGTCTTGAGATAAATATACTTTCATGTTAGAATCTAAAAAAAAAAAAGGCACACATTTTGAAACAGGTCTTCAATGTCTCCTAACTTTGTGATAAAGATTTAGCCTCTGGAGTTACATTGTCTCTGTGAATTCCTGTGGGTTTTATTTGTTTGTTTGTTTTCCTATAGTCACAGTCTGGATCTGTTTCCTTATTGACAGAATAGAAACAGGAATGGGGCCTAATTTATGTTCCTATTTTCACTTTTATTTTATGTCACATAGGTAAAGCATCCAGAAAACACAACATTTGACTCTTAAACTCAACTTTGAAAGACAACAAATTCTCTCTCTTTGTCCACAACAAGGAAGGATATTCAAATGAAAATATTTTTCATGTTGAATACGTGTGTTGGAAATTTTTTCAAACAAACAAACAAACAAACAAAAATCAATTCTTTTTTTTCAATATTTTTTAAATTTTTTTATTAATTACACTTTATTCATTTTGTATCCCCCCATAAGCCCCTCCCTCCTCCCCTCCCGATCCCACCTTCCCTCCCCTTTCTGCATGCATGCCACTCCCCAAGTCCACTGATAGGGGATGTTCTCTTCTTCTTTCTGATCTTAGTCTATCAGTTCTCATCAAAAGTGGCTGCATTGTCCTCTACTGTGGCCTGATAAGGCTGCTCCCCCCTCAGGTGGAAGTGATCAATGAGCAGGCCAATCAGATTATGTCAGAGGCAGTCCCTCTTCCCATTACTAGGTAACCCACTTCTTTATGGGAGAAAAGAGCCTTCCATTTCGGACACACAGTAAAGCTCATGTGCTCCTTCCCACTACTGCTGCAACTGGACCACACAGCATAAATTCAGTACCTTCTAAAACAAGTAACAGAGACAGTATCTGTCAGTTAGAAAAATGAAGTAATAATAGCATACCATTGTCTCTCCTTCATTTTGTGAACCAGTATCACTGTGTGACATAACACTGTTGCTGACCAAAGAAATGATTTCAGCAAGTCTAGCTTGAAGAGCCAATGAGTTTATTAGTATTATTAAAGAAATGTAGGTGATTCAAAGTCAGTTGGATCACTGAAAGCCCCATGCCATCATGGGTACTCAGTCAAAAGGGTTGAATATCTGACTTGCTTTCGGCTTCATTGGAAATTTTCCTGTCCTCGATACTGTTTCTGCTTTTATAACCTAATGATTCATGTAAATTTCTGGGCCTTCTGAATTTTAGGACTCTCCCTCTTCTCTCCAGGAGGTAGTGTTTCCATTTGGAGAAAACAGCTACAGACAGCTTCCGTCTGTCAGTTGTTGAATTAACTTTGATCTTTCAAAATACACTGAAGATTATAATAAATCCTTTATTTGTTATCAATCAAATAAATCTTTGAATAATGTTAAAGTTTGTGATATGGTTGGTTTAAAAACAATAAAAAGTAAAATGATATTTTGGTTACATAAATGGCTCTAACATCACACATAATATAATTTTTGTACTTCATTGAGTAAGATTTCTCACTGGTAGTAATATAATAGTTATCTTAAATATAACCATATAAATATATTGTTTAGCAATTGTGACCAAGAGTAAAGTTTCATAGAATTTTCACGAAAAGGTGCCTCAGTTGCTATCTATTATCACACAATTGTGATTTTATATGAATTGAGTAAACTGACACATTGTAATGGTAGTAGCATTTTATTATTGCTACATAAACTCCTTTATAGAGGACAGACATGAAATGCTGTTTAATTCTGTTTGCCTCAAAGGCAGATTGTCCTATTAACAACAAAACTGTTTCATCTCAACAATGCAGAGCCTCACTTCAAAAGTCACTGAAAGGCAGCCTGCATGTACATCAAATTTATTGAGACATCACAATCTCATTTCATGAATTCCAAATGTTTCAATTATAGTTTTGGGAATTTTTATGACTTCTAATTTCATTCTGTGGATGTTGAAAATTAACAACATATTGTTGGCAGATAAGCTTTTTAGGAGATAGTCATTGAGAACATATGTAAAAGAAAAATAATTGATATAACTGGAAAGCAGAGTCAAATTTACCAAGCTGGTTTTGCATACTGTTTATTCTCTCAAATATATTTTAGGAAACGTGTTTGAGGATGTTACTTGATTGTGGTCACTACTCAAATGAAAGCTCAAAGAAGTCCAAAAAAGTATACTGCATTTGTAGATTTGGTTATCAGCTTATACTATGTATAAATATCAGTGATTAGAAAGCTGCAAAGGTGAGGAAGAATGCACCAATATCCAACAGTCAAAACAATCAGTGACATAGAAATTACCAAGGAAATTATTTCAAAACTTCTTAATAGTGTATAAGTGAATTCCACACATGCTTACACAAATTGCATGCCTGAACATGCGTGCATGATAGAAGTAAAATGGTGTTTTATTTTGTTTTGGATTCTGTCGTCTGGAATAGGTTTCTAATCTAAAATTTTTGAAATTTAATGGCTTACTGAAATTAAATAATCACTGTTTGACCTATTGTCAATGGGCCACATTTTACTTATGCAAAATGTAAAGGACTGAATCTCAAAATAAAATTTGAAAAACAAATTCAAGTATGAGAAAGTGGTTGTGAAGGGAGGCTTTAGGCTGAGCAGCCAGCTGCAAGGTTTACAATCTTACTGGGGGGAAAAAGACCATTTGGATTTTTAAAAAAATGTTAAATAGTGTTTGTTTTTTATCTTGGGTGAAAATAATTTTCACCTCATTTAGCTTTTATATGCAGATTGTATGGCATAGTAAATGTAGGTTGTTATATAGTATTTATACATTAAAATACATCTTAATTTTTATTGTCCTAATTATGTTTTGTATTTTTGGTTGAATTAACTGTTTAAGTTTTTTTTTTCATTTCAAAAAGTTCCTTTGTATAAATCAAAGTAAATAATTAATGCACTTGATGCAATTTTCTTCAGAAGCAGTAAATAGAAATGTTAAAGAAAGAACATATGTGCCTGAAAAAAAATGAAAGAAAATTAAGAAATGAGGAAATTCTGTCCATACTAAGACTCGTGGAAGGATTTAGCAGAGGTTTTGTAATTTTAATAATTTCCCAGGCCCAAGTATATAGTTCGGTTGGTGGAGTGCTTGTCTAATGTATGATGTTTTAATTTGGATCCCTAGCACCGCTTAAAACCAGATGTGGTTGCTCATGTAGGAAGTGCAAAGGTCCCTTTGCTCACTAGGGAAATCAGGAATGGTAAACACACAGGCTTGTCTCTTCAAAGAGAGACATATATAATGTCTTTTCTGCCCAAAAGGTAGCACAGGTGGCTAATAGCATGTGCTATGTATGTGGCTGAGAAACAGGTTCCTACTCTAGACCCTTATGAAATTGTTTTTCCCAGTCATTTTATAGAATTTATCTTTATGGAAGATTTCACATGCAGTTAATCTATAGAATCCATCTTTATGGATGATGTCACATGTACTTTACAAAGAGTTTCAATGTAGTCGTGTCTTAGTTTTATTGTGCCCATGGCTTTGAGGCAATTACTACCAGGAAGCATTTTTTCTCCAAATCATGCTGTGCTTAAGTATGCATCAAATAAACTTCTATGTGTCAGACACTTGAATTTAAATGCACACTGGCTATTGAGTCTTATTGAATAGGATTTTCTTCTCGTCTTTGACAGTGCTTGTGGGTAGATCTCTATTGGTTATGGAATTTCCAGATACCCTTAACTTGGAGGAGGAACGGTAAAAAGGTCAAAGTCATCCTCAGCTACAAAGTAACTCAGAGGCCAAACTAGGCCACTTAAAACATTTTCTCAAACAAACAAGAATGTGCCAAAAACAATAGCCATGTTCATTAAGGCCCCCACTCGGCTACTAGCTAGGAACTTTCTGAGTTAGCTAAACAAGTGGAATATGCCGTCCAAAGCCAGAAGAAAAATAGCACCATACAGGTGGCGTGTGAAGTGCCTGCCTCAAATCCTTCCTCTTATTTCCCTCCTCACACCCTCTTGTGCACTCTTTTACAGGACTTCAAAAACAAGCAAAGCATTCTTTTTTTTAAATCCAGTGAGCTCATTTGATTTCAGTTCTCACCTTATTCTAGTGACTTGAGATGGTTTGAATGAGATCCCTCCAAATAAGTTTGGATCTTTGAATACCTGACGGCCCTGTTTGGTAAGGCTCTGATTAACTGAGCCCTTGAGAAAGTGCATCACTGTCTGTAGTTTACAGCCTGGCTTCTCTTCCTGTTTTCTCTCCATGCTTGCAGTTGGTGATGTGATCTCTCTGCTCCTACAACCATGCCCTGCTACTTGCTGCTATACCTTCTACTGAGTTAGACTCTTATCCCTTTGGAACCATAGAGAAATTAAACTGTGTCTTCCTTAAGCTCCCTAAGGCCATAGTGTTTTATCAAGAAAAAAGTTACTAATATACTTTCTATGGTATTTAGAATAACAAACTAAGCCATAAACTAATATTGCTTTAAATTTACTTTCATATGATATCTGAAATTTTATAATATATTAATCTTTCAATAGGATGATGATGTTTTCCCTTCACGCTGATATTTTTGGGCTATTTTCCAAGCTTACTATCTATAAAGAATACCTTTGCTGGGGAACCTTCCTCCATTGCTGGTGGGAATGAGGGTACAACCACTTGGGAAATCAATCTGGTGTTTTCTCAGACAATTAGGATTAGTGCCACCTCTAGATCCAGCTATGCCACTCCTAGGCATAAATCCAAAAGATGCTCAATTATACAACAAGGACATTTGCTCAACCATGTTTGTAGCAGCCCAATTCATAATAGCCAGAGGCTAGAAACAATGTAGATGTCCCTCAGCTGAGGAATGGATATAGAAATGGTTGTACATTTACACAATAAAACACAACTCACCTAGTAAAAACAAGGAAATCATGAAATTTGAAGGCAAATGGTGGGAACTTGAAAATATCATCTTGAGTGAGGTAACCCAGAAGCAGAAAGACACACACGGTACATACTCACTCATAAGTGGATATTAGCCATATAAGATAAACATACTCAAATCTATATTCCTAAAGAAGCTAAACAACAAGGAAGACTCTAGGAAAGATGCTCATCCTCATTTAGAAGGACAAATGCAATAGACATCAGAAGCAGGAGAAGACAGGGAACAGGACAGGAGCCTACCACAGAGGGCCTCTGAAAGACTACTGATAGAGGTATCAAAGCAGAGGCTGAGACTCATAGTCAAACTTTGGGCAGAGTGCAGGGAATCTTAGGAAAGAAGGGGAGATAGAAAGACCTGGAGGGGACAGGAGCTCCAAAAGGAGACCAACAGAGCCATAAAACCTGAGCCCTGAGGCTCCTGAAGAGAATGATACCCCAACCAAGGACAATTCATGGAGAGGTCCTAAAACCCCTGCTCAGATGTAGCCCATAGACTCAGTCTCCAAGTGGGGTCTCTAGTAAAGGGAGCAGGGGCTTTCTCTGCATGAACTCAGTGGCAGGTTCTCTGATCACCTCCCCTTGTGTGTGGGGGTGGGGTGCAGCCTTCCCAGGACACAAAAGAAGACAATGCAGCCAGTCTTGATGAGACCTGATAGGCTAGGGTCAAATAGAAGGGGAGGAAGACCTCCCCTATCAGTGGACTAGGGGAGGGTCATAGGAGGAGGAGTGTGAGATTGGGAGGAGATGAGGGAGGGGGCCATGGCCAGGATACAAATTGAATAAATTGTAATAAATGATAATAATAAAAAAATTAAAAAGGAATACCTTTACTTTCTAACTCCATTGTGATGCTGCATCAGTATCACTGTGTCTGGAATACAGACTGAAGCTCTTTCATACAATCTCTCTGAAGCAAGAATTAGTACTTTCCTTAACATTAACCTACAGGTTTATAATTACTGAAGTACTTCTTTAAACTCATAACTTTAATAATAATTTCTTAATTATTAATAAAAATATCTTTGTTTAGGTTACCAGTTTAATTAAAAAACAACTCATAGCTCATGTATGATTTATACATTTAGAAAAATGACTACCATTCTTGTCCTAAAATATACGACCTTCCCAGGGTTCACAACCATGTGAAAATAGAGGATTACCCTCCAGTCTCAGTAAAGAAACAAGTAATGTGAATATCTGATTTCAGATAAGCAATTACCCCTCTAGAAATACAGACTTACATGAGTATTACATCGCTGTCCACAGGCAACAAACTCTAAGATATTCCAGCTATAAGGCTAATATTCCTATTTGGGAGTAGCTATACTATGAAGATAGGAAAGAAGAAAAGTTGGTAGAATGGTCACTATGAAGAAAGAAATATCAAAGCAGAAATCTTCCATTGAAATTCTGTCTTTCTTATATTTCTGTTTTCTAGTATCTTTTGAAAGGCTTCCAGGACAAATTTATTATCTTTTAATTATAAACTATTCAAAATGATTACTCTGTTTTTAGTATGTATTATGTCACAGCTTTTTCCTCTGTGGAAATTCATTCAATTTTAGTGTTTTTGATGTATGATTGAGTGAGTACTTAATTTTAATAAGAGCAATAAATTGGTTACAATTTTATTTACATAATTTACAATATTAGAAAGTTTTGGATTAAAGCTATGTTTTATTTATTGAAGTTATATTTTATTATTTTAATTTCTTGTATGTACAGCATGGCTTTGTCAACTAAGTTTACCTGGGAAGAGACAGCCTTAATTGAGAAAATACCTCTACCAGATGAGTCTGTACATGTATTTGTGGGGCATTTTCTTCATGACAGATTGATGTGGGAGAGATTAGCCAAATGCAGGTGGTGCCACCTATAGGCAGGTGTTACTGGATTGTTTATAAAACAAGCTGAGTTAGCAAGGTCTAAGCCTTCTAGTAAACCACGTTTCTTTATGGACTCCTCTTTGTTTGAAGCTCTACATTCCTGTCATGAGTTCATGCCCTGACTTCCTTCAGTGGCAAACTGTGATATAGAAGGATGAGCTGTGTTATCTTAAGGACTCAGGGGAGTAATGGGTGTGGTCTCAATCACACAGATAGTACAGAGGTCACCTAGGCCATTAGCTCCTGCAGTCCTGTTTGTGGGAGCCAGATGTGGTCTGGCCATACAGATATCACATGTAAACTTTTAACCATTTCCATTTGCAACTTTCTGGGCAGAAAAAAAAAAGGCTATACATATCTCTCTTTGAAGAGACAACTCTGCATGATTAACATTCCCGGTTTCCCTACTAGTAATCTGTGAGCACAAGGGCCTCTATAGTGCCAACATACGTGCAAGTCCAACAAATCCTTTCTTCCACGAGTTGATCTTTTGTCATAGTATTTATCACAGCAACAGGCAGCAAACTAGAAAGCTGAATATTCTTATTAATTAGATTTCCAGAAAGGTTGATATGCTTCTGGTTGTCATTAACATAGTAGAATTCCTTTTATTATTCTCTTACCTAATTTCCACATTAAATTTCTTCTAAATGTTACTGGATTAAAATATTTTTTGAGTTTTTTCTTTTTATTAATTACAGTTTATTCACTTTGTATCTCCCCCATAACTCCTAAAATATTTTTAAAGCATGTGTTTTCTTGAATATTTTATTACTTCCTGAATTATACATTTTCTATTTTAAAGTCAATTACTGTAAAAATAGCAAGTTCAAGAACAGTTTAAGGGAAAAATAAATTTAAAACAAGTTTAAAACTATGTTAAAGGAGTATAAACTAAACTTTAGAAAGGGTTTATAAGTGTTCATATCTTTAATAACCTTAAAGAATAGTTAATATTTGGACTCTTTAGCTCCCAGAAACAAAGTGTGCAAGTTCTCATCTTTTTCAAAGAAAAATTAAGTATTTACAAGCTATCTATGTAATGTTAGCATAATGCTGGTGAACTGGTAGCATTATAGTGCTGAAATAAAAGGACAAATTCATAATTTTGTCTGTAAAACTATATAAAACATTTATTAGATTCAAAATGTTTTTATCAATAATAAATACACAGTAGAGGACAATGCAGCCACTTTTTTTGTTTGTTTTTTTTTTTTTTGGTTTCTTTTGGTTTTACAAATTTCACAAACCTGTGAACTCTAAGAATTTACAGATACTTATATTTGTATTTGCATTATTTGTATTAATTACTTTTTAATTTTTTATTAATTACACTTTATTCATTTTGTATCCCCCCATAAGCCCCTCCCTCCTCCCCTGCTGATCCCACCCTCCCTCCCCTTTCTGCATGCATGCCACTCCCCAAGTCCACTGATAGGGGAGGTTCTCCTCTCCTTTCTGATCTTAGTCTATCAGTTCTCATCAAAAGTGGCTGCATTGTCCTCTACTGTGGCCTGAGCCCCAACCTGAGACCTACAAAAGCCCAGAATCCCCAAGATCAACCCCCAGAAATTGCTCCAAGGGGCAACCAGTTATCCCTAACAAAATTGACCAAACCACGTGACACACAGGTTACAGCAGTAGATCACTAAATTTACAGCAAGAAACTCAGAAACAGGGCAGCTGTCTTCAGGACTTCTCCAGGTGAAAGGAGAACCCTCTCGACTAACAAGGACCACAGTTACCACTCAGGTCTCTATGCCTGAGGAGAACGGTGGCAACTCCTGAAAAACACTGGCCATCCAGTGACTATACCCAAAAAGCTGAGAAGGCTTCCTTCAGGAAAAACCATCTTTCTGCCAAGGGGATTCTCTCCACCACAGGATTCCAGGAACCACCAGAAACTAACCCCAAACACTTAAGATAGCACAATGGGTAGAGGCCAGCGTAAAAGCTCAACCAACAAAAGACAGAGCAATATGTCATCTCCAGAACCCAGTTACCCAGGGGCAAGTAGCCCTGGACACCCCAGCATAATTGAAATTCAAGAAGATGACCTAACATCTATACTCATGAAGAGGATAACAGAAGAAACAAATAAAATGTATAAAGACCTAGAGGAAGATAAACTCAAACAGATATGGCCATCTGTAAAGAAATACAGGAAGTTGCAGCCAAACAGTTTGTGGCCTTTAGAGAGGAAATGCTTAAATCACTGAAAGAAATAAAAGAAACAGAGGGTTGTTCAAACAAACAGCTGAAGGAAGTGATGGAAAAGCAGGAAAATACAATCAGACAGGTGAAGGAGATCAACAAAATGGCTCAAGATCTGAAGATAGAATTGGAAAAATTAAAGAAAACACAAATGGAGGAAATTGTGGAGAGAAAGAACTTAGGGAAGAAAACAGGAACTACAGAGATTAGCATAACCAATAGACTACAAAAGATGGAAGAAAGATCTCAGATGTGGAAGATACAATGGAAGAAATAAATGTATCTGTCAAAGAAAATGTTAAATCTAAAAAATTCCTGACACAGACCATCCAAGAAATTCAAGACAACATGAAAAGACAAAACTTAAGAATAATAGGAATAGAGGAAAATGAAGATTCCCTGCTCCAAGGCCCAGAAAATATTTTCAACAAAATCATTGAAGAAAATTTCCCCAACTTAAAGGAGAGGCCAATAAGGATACAAGAGGACTACAGAACACCCAATAAATTAGAACAGAAAAGAGAATCCTCCCGCTACATAATAATTAAAACAGTAAGTATGCAGAATAAAGAAAAAATACTAAAAGCTGCAAGGGAAAAAGGCCAAGTAACATATAATGGCAAACCCATTAGAATCACATCTGACTTTTCAACAGAGACTATGAAAGCCAGAAGGGCCTGGACAGATATCATGCAGACCCTAAGAGAACACAGATGTCAGCCCAGGCTACTATACCCTGCAAAACTCTCAGTCCTCATAGACGGAGAAAACAAGATATTCAATGACAAAAACAAATTTCAACAATACCTACACACAAATCCAGCATTACTGAAGACACTAGAAGGGAAAATACAACCCAAGAAAACTAGCTACTTTCAAGAAAACACAGGAAAAATTAACCTTACTACAGTAAAACAAAAAGCAACCAAACACACAAACTTATGACCATAGCCAACATCAAAATCAAAGGATCTAACAGCCACTGGTCATTAATCTCTCTCAACATCAATGGACTCAATTCTCCAAATAAAAGACACAGACTAACAGAATGGATGCGTAAACAAAATCCAGCAATCTGTTGCATACACACCTAAGTCACAAAAATAGACATTACCTGAGGGTAAAAGGTTGGAAGATGGCTTTCCAAGCAAATGGACCCAAGAAACAAGCAGGAGTAGCCATTCTAATATATGATAAAATAGACTGTTAACCAAAATTAATAAAAAGAGATGGGGAAGGACACTTCATAGTCATCAAGGGAAAATTCCACCAGGAAGACATCACAATCCTGAACATCTATGCCCCAAATACAAGGGCAACCACATTTGTAAAAGAAACATTGAAAAAACTTAAACCACACATAGACCCCCACACATTCATAGTGGGAGACTTCAACACCCCACTCTCAACAAAGGACAGGTCAACAAAACAGAAATTAAACAAAGAACAATGTCTCTAACAGAGGTCATGAATCAATTGGAACTAACAGACATTTACGGAACCTTACACCCAAAAACAAAAGAATTTACCTTCTTCTCAGCAACTCATGGAACCTTCTTCATCCTATATCCCCCAAGGAAATAGAAGCAGTCATCAAAAGCCTCCCATCCAAAAAAAAATTCCAGGACCAGATGGTTTCAGCTCAGAATTCTACCAGACCTTCAAAAAGGAGCTAACTCTAGTTCTCTTCAAACTATTCCACAAAATAGAAACAGAAGGAACATTACAAAACTCATTCTATGAAGCCACATCACCTTGGTACCTAAACCTCACAAAGACCCAACAAAGAAAGAGAATTTCAGGCCAGTTTCCTTTATGAACATTGATGCAAAAATACTCAACAAAATACTTGCAAACCGAATACAAGAACACATCAAAGATATCATCCACTATGACCAAATAGGCTTCATCCCAGGCATGCAGGGGTGGTTCAATATACGGAAATCCATCAATGTGATCCACCATATTAACAAATTGAAATAAAAAAAAAAACACATGATACTCTCCCTAGATGCTCAAAAAGCATTTGATAAAATCCAACATCCATTTAACGTATTGGAGAGATCAGGGATACAAGGCACATACCTAAACATAGTAAAGGCGATATACAGCAAGCCTATAGCCAAAATCAAACTGAACAGAGAGAAACTTAAAGCAATCCAACTGAAATCAGGGACAAGTCAAGGCTGCCCACTCTCTCCATATCTCTTCAATATTGTTCTTGAAGTCCTAGCTAGAGCAATAAGACAATTGAAAGCGATCAAGGGGATACAAATTGGAAAGGAAGAAGTCAAAGTATCACTATTTGCAGATGATATGATAGTATATGTGAGTGACCACAAAAACTACCAGAGAACTTCTACAACTGATAAACACCTTAAGCAAAGTGGCCGGATACAAAATTAACTCAAAAAATCAGTAGCACTCCTGTATACAAAAGACAAAAGGGCTGAGAAAGAAATTAGAGAAACAACACCATTCACAATAGCCACAAATGACATAAAGTACCTTGGTGTAACCTTAACCAAGCAAGTCAAACACTTGTATGAAAAAATTTCAAGTCTCTGAAGAAAGAATTAGAAGATATCAGAAGATGGAAAGATCTCCCATGCTCATGGCTTGGTAGGATTAATATAGTAAAAATGGCCATCTTACCAAAAGCAATCTACAGATTCAATGCAATTCCCATCAAATTACCAACACAATTCTTTATAGACCTTGAAAGAAAAATTCTCAACTTCATATGGAATAACAAGAAACCCAGAATTGCTGAAACAATCCTCTACAATAAAAG
Source organism: Psammomys obesus (assembly GCF_907164565.1). Lineage (NCBI taxonomy): Eukaryota > Metazoa > Chordata > Mammalia > Rodentia > Muridae > Psammomys > Psammomys obesus. The sequence goes on along the minus strand of NW_026587216.1, from coordinate 53,270,296 downwards.
ATCTTCTGGAGGTATCTCCATCCCTGATCTCAAGCTGTACTATAGAGCAACAGTAATAAAAACTGCATGGTACTGGCATAGAAACAGAAGACTATCAAAGGAGATGCTGAGACTTATGGCCAACTGTTGGGCAGAGTGTTATGTAAGAAGTGGGAAATAGTAAGATCTGGTGAGGACAGGAACCCCACAAGGAGAGCAACAGAACCAGAAAATTTGAACACAAGGGTCTTCCCAGAGACTCATACTCCAACCAAGTACCAGGCATGGAGATAACCTAGAACCCCTGCACAGATGTAGCCCATGGCAGTTTAGTGTCTAAGTGGGTTCCATAGTAATGGGAAGAGGCACTGCCTCTGACATAATCTGATTGGCCTGCTCTTTGATCACTTTTCTTGAGTGGGGATCAGCCTTACCAGGCTACAGAAGATTACAATGCAGCCACTCCTGATGTGATCCGATAGACTAAGATCAGAAGGAAGGAGAGGAGGACCTCTCCTATCAGTGGACTTGGGGAGGGACATCCGTGAAGAAAGGGGAGGATGGGTGGGACCGGGAGGGGAGGAGGGAGGGGTTTATGGGGGATACAAAGTGAATAAAGTATAATTAATGAAATAAAATTAAATTTAAAGAGTATTTATCATCTATAGGAGTTACACAGTGGAATTTTAGGGTCATTTATGTATAATATCATATCATCTATAAATAAAGATACTTTGGTTTTTTTCCTCTTCAGTTTATATCCTCTTGATCTCCCTTAGTTGGCTTGTCACTCTAAGATGTCAAATACTTTCAAATTGGTAATAAGAGAGTGGGCAAATTTGTCTTGCGTCTGATTTTATTAGAATTGCTTTAAGGTTCTCTCCATTTATACAGTTGTTAGCTGTAGACTTGCTGTAAATTGCATTTATTATGTTTAGGTATGTCTCTGGTATGTGTAATCCTTCTGGGATTTTAATCATAAATGGATGTAGGATTTTGTCAAAGGCCTTTTCTGTATCTACTACAATGATCATATAAGTTTTTTTTCCAACTCAGCTTGTTCATATGGTGGACTATATTCATTAATTTTCATATATTGAGTCATCCCTGCATCTCTGGGATGAAGCCTACATGATCATGGTGAATGATAATGTTTTTGATGGATTTTTAGATTCAGTTTAAAAGTATCTTGTTGAACATTTTTGCATCTATGCTCATAAGGAAAATTAGCCTGTAATTCTCTTTCTTTGGTCTTTATGTAATTTGGGTATCAAGTTATTTGTTGTCTAATAAAAAGAATTAGATAATGTTTTCTTTTGTTTCTATTTTGTGGAATAAATAGTGACATTAACTTTTTTTTTTTGAAAACACTGGTAGAATTCTGTACCAAAATCATCTGCCTTTTTTTTTTTGAGACTGTGAAAGATTGCTTCCAATTATTATTATTATTATTATTATTATTATTATTATTATTATTATTAT
>NW_026587216.1:53237726-53268825 GCF_907164565.1 Psammomys obesus | reverse complement strand
ATTATTATTATTATTATTATTATTATTATTATTATTATTATTATTATTATTTAGCACAATGTTTTCAACATGGAAGTCATGACTCCTTTGGAGATCATATGTCAGATTTTCTGCATATTAGATATTTACATTATGACTCAGAATGGTAGCAAAATTGCAATGATGAGATATCAACAAAACATTATGTGTTTTGGGGTCACCTTTAACTGTGTTAAAGGAATGTTGATAACCACTCTAGAGATTATAGGTCTGTCTAAATTGCTTATCTGATCTTGATTTCACTTTGGTAAATGGTACCTATCAAGAAAATTGTTCATTTGTTTTAGATTTTTCAATTAATGGAGTATGGAGTTTTTTTGGAGTTATTTTTTATTATTATCATTTATTACAATTTATTCAATATATTTCCCGGCTGTGGCCCCCTCCCTCATCTCCTTTCAATCCCACCCTACCTCCCTCTTCTCCCCTCCCCTAGTCCACTGATAGGGAAGGTCCTACTCCCCTTCTATTTGACCCCAGCCTATCAAGTCTCATCAGGACTGGTTACATTGTCTTTCTCTGTGGCCTGGCAAGGCTGCACCCTCCAGGAGGAGGTGATCAGAGAACCTGCCACTGAGTTCATGCTAGGGAAAGCCCCTACTCACCTTACTAGGGACCCCACTTAGAGACTGAGTCTATGGGCTACGTCTGAGCAGGGGTTTGGGGTCCTCTCCATGCATTGTCCGTGGTTAGGGTATCATTTTCTTCAGGAGCCCCAGGACTCAGGTTTTATGGCTCTGTTTTTTGTCTCCTTTTGGAGCTCCTGTCCCCTCCAGGTCTTTCTATATACCCTTCTTTCATAAGATTTCATGCATTATGTCCGGAGTTTGGCTATGAGTCTCATCATCTGCTTTGATACCTTCATCAATAGAGTCTTTTAGAGGCCGTCTTTGGTAGACTCCTGTCCTGTTCCCTGTCCTCTGCTTCTGATGTCTATTGCGTTTGTCCTGAATGAGGATTGAGCATCTTTCCTAGGGTCTTCTTTGTTGTTTAGCTTCTTTAGGAGTATAGATTTTAGTATGTTTATCCCATATTATATGTCAGGTTTTAAAAATATGTCCTCATGATTCTCCAGATTTTCTTGATGTCTGTTGTGCCAACTTTTTCATTTCTGATTTTGTTAATTTGGATATTCTCTCTACACCCATGAGTTAGTTTGGATAAGGGTTTATCTATCTTGTTGATTTTCTTAAAGAACTATCTCTGTTTCATTGATTCTTTTCATTATTTTTACTTATCAGTTTCATTAATTTTTGCCATCATTCTTGTGTGTGTTTGTTTCTTTTTGTTACAGAGCTTTCAGATGTGCTGTTACGTTTCTGGAATGAGATCTCTCAAATATTTTTAGAGAGGCTTAGTGTTATAACTGTTCCTCTTAGTATCACATGCATTGTGTCCTATAAGCTTGGGTATTCATTTTCAATGAATACTAGAAAGTTATTAATTTCTTTATTTTTGTCTTGACCAATTTTTATTCAGCAGATCGTTTGTACATGTTCTGTTGTTTTCTGTTATTGACATTCGTCTCTAATCTGTGTTGCTGTAATAGCATGCAGAGAGTTATTTTAATATTCTTATATCTACTGAACCTTGCTTTGTATCCCAGTATGGGCTCAATTTTGAAAAAAAAAATTCTATGAAGTGCAGAAAAAAGTATATTTTTTTATGTTTGGGTGAAATTTTCTCTAAATATCTCTTAGATTTGTTTAATTTATAATGCCTCTTAACTCCAGTATTTCTCTGTTTAGTTTTTGTCTGGATGACCGATCTGTTAATATCAGTCTGGCATTAAAAGCTGCTACTATCAGTGTCTGAGGGTAAATATGTGATTTAAGCTATAGTAGTTTCTTTTACGAACTTGATTGCCTTTATGTTTTGAATATAGATGTTAAGAATTGAGATGTCATCTTGATGGATTTTTTTTTTCCTTTGACGAGTACTTACTATCTTTTCCTTTCTCATTTGAACACTTTTGGATTGAAGTCCATTTTGTTAGATATTAAAATGGCTACACCATCTTGCTTCCTAGGTTCATTTGCCCTTTTCCAACACTGTACACTGAGGTAATATCTACCCTTGACATTGAAGTGTCCTTTTTGGATGCAGCAGGAGGATAGATCTTGTTTTTGCATTCATTGTATTAGTTTGTGGCTTTTTATTAGGGAACTGAGACTATTGATATTGAGAGAGCAATGACCACTGATTGTTGATTCTTGTTATTTTGGTGTTGTCCTTGCCCTTCTGGCTTTTACAGTCTCCATGGAGGAGTCAGCTATTATTCTGATAGCTCTGCCTTTTTGTGTTATTTGTTTTTTTTTTCCTCTGCAATTTTAATATTTTTTCTTTGATCTGTATGTTTACTGTTTTGATTTTTATATGCTGAAGAGATATTTTTTCTGGTTCAGTATATTTGGTGTTCTGTGTGCTTCTCGTACCCTCATAGGTATCTCCTTCTTTGGGTTAAGAAAATTTACTTCAATGATTTTGTTGTAAATATTTTGTTGAACTGTGATCTGCGATTCTTCTCCTTCCTATATTTCTATTATTTTCTTCTCCTGTATTTTGTTGGGGAAGCTTGCCTTTAAGTTCCTTTTCATATTTCTAAATTTCTCATTTCTGGAATTCCTCAATTTGTATTTTCTTTTTTAATTTAATTTTTTGTATATTTATTGATTACAATTTATTCACTTTGAATTCTTCTATTTCCAGTTTCATGAATTGAACAGTTTTATTCATTTCCTTGCACTGTCTGTGTTTTCTTAGATATCTTTAAGGAATTTAATTTCCTTTTTAAAGACCTCTACCATCTTTATATAGGTGGGTTTAAGATCTTTTTCTTATGCTCCAACTGTGTTGGAATATCTAGGGCCTGTTGTGGTTGGAAATCTGAGCTGTAGTGGAGACATACTGTCCTGCCTATTACTAATTGTATTTTTACAATGATGTCTAGAACTCTGTGATTAAAATGAGCAGAGGTCTAGGTGCTGATTTCTGAATTTGTGTTTATTGGGTGGATGTTTTCTTTCAACATTTCCTAAATGACTGTATTTTCTTAACATTGAGCAAAGGCCAATGAGCACCAGAGGCCAAGGTAATAGTAGTACATCTTATGAGGACAAATGCTCTAGGTTATGTGCATACGGGGTTTGTTTTGATCTTCTTATGATATTTGACCTTTAGAGGATAGTGTCTTGGGAATAATCTGATTGAAGAATAGTGGAGATTGGCTAAATAGACCTTAATTGAAATGACATCTGGTATGTCACTTAGACCAACTGAAATCAGATACCAGTAGAACTACAGCAGCTTCATAGTCCTGAGAGCAAGAAAGTACCTTATTTGTAAACCACTCATATTTTAGAATTATCTTTAGTGCACAAAAATTAGGTTAGTGTATTTTTTTGTTGTAAAATGCTAAGTTAATTTCTCTCCTCCTCTTTTCTCTCCTCTTCCTCTTCTTCCTCCTCCTCTTAGTTTTCCTTCTCCTCCCCCTCCTCTTTATATTTCCTTTCTTTTTTGGAGATAGAGTCTTAAGTATCCTAGGTTAGCTTCAAGTATCACTCCCTTATTATGAATTATTTTGAGCTTCTGGTCTTTTGGTCCTGCAGTCACTTCCCAAATACTGAAATTCTACACACCCAGTTGACATGGTTACTAGGGCTTAGACCAGAGCTTTTTTCATGTGAGGCATGCATTCTGCCATGTAAGCTACAGTCCCAGGTCCATAAGTTAATTTTTTTCCCACCTTACACCCATCAGAATGGCTAAGATCAAAAACTCAAGAGACAACACATGCTGGAGAGGTTGTGGAGAAAGGGAAACTCTCCTTCACTGCTGGTGGGAATGTAAACTTTTACAACCACTCTGGAAAGCAATCTGGTGTTTTCTCAGACAACTAGGAATAGCACTTCCTCAAGATCCAGCCATACCATGCCTAGGCATATATCCAAAAGATTCTCAAGTACACAATAAGGACGTTTGCTCAACCATGTTTGTAGCAGCCTTATTTGTAATAGCCAGGAGCTGGAAACAGCCCAGATGCCCCTCAGTTGAGGAATGGATGCACAAATTGTGGTATATCTACACAATGGAATATTACTCAGCAATAAAAAACAAGGAAATCGCGAAATTTGCAGGTAAATGGTAGGATCTGGAAAAGATCATCCTGAGTGAGCTATCCCAGAAGCAGAAAGATGCACACGGTATATACGCACTCATATAGACATATAATATAGGATAAACCTGCTAAAACTGTACACCTAAAGAAACTAATCAAGAGGGAGCACTCTTGCTAAAATGCTCAATTCCTATCCAGAAAGGCAAAGAGGCTGGATATCAGAAGAAGGAGAAAAAAGGTAACAAGTCAGAAGCCTGACACAGAGGACCTCTGAAAAGCTCTGCCCTGCAGACTATCAATGTAGATGCTGAGACTTATGGGCAACCTTTGGGCAGAGTGTAGGGAATCTTAGTTAGGAAAGAAGTGGGAAACAGTAAGATCTGGAGAGGACAGGAACTCCACAAGGAGAGCAACAGAACCAAAAAATCTGAGCACAGGGGTCTTTCCTGAGACTAATATTCCAACCAAGGGCTGTGTATGGAGATAACCTAAGATCCCTGCACAGATGTAGCCATGGCAGTTCAGTATCCAAGTGGGTTCCTAGCAATGGAAACAGGGACAGTCTCTGACACAAACTGATTGGCCTACTCTTTAATTACCTCCCCCTGAGGGGGAAGCAGCATTACCAGGCCACAGAAGAAGACAATGCAGCCACTCCTGATGAGACCTAATTGACTAGGATCAGAAGGAAGGAAAAGAAGTCCTCCCCCATCAGTGGACTTGGGGAGGGGCATGCATGCAGAGGGTGGAGGAAGGGAGGGATTGGGACAGGTTGAGGGAGGGAACCACAGGGGGGATACAAAGTGAATAAAGTGTAATTAATAAAGAAAAAAATATCACTGTTTGCAGATGGTATGATAGTATACCTGAGTGACCCCAAAAATTCTACCAGGGAACTCCTACAGCTGACTAACACCTTCAGCAAAGTGGCCGGATACAAAATTAACTAAAAAAAACCCAGTAGCCTTCCTGTATACAAAAGACAAAAGGGCTGAGAAAGAAATTAGGGAAACAACACCCTTCACAATAGCCACAAGAGACATAAAGTACCAAGCAAGTCAAAGACTTGTATGAAAAAAATTTTCAGTCTCTGAAGAAAGAATTAGAAGAAGATATCAGAAGATGGAAAGATCTCCCATGCTCATGGCTTGGCAGGATTAATATAGTAAAAATGGCCAGCTTACCAAAAGCAATCTACAGATTCAATGCAATTCCCATCAAATTACCAACACAATTCTTTACAGACCTTGAAAGAAAAATTCTCACCTTCATATGGAACAAGAAACTCAGAATTGCTAAAACAATTCTCTACAGTAAAAGGTCTTCTGGAGGTATCTCCATCCCTGATCTTAAGAGCAACAATACTAAAAACTGCATGGTACTGGCATAGAAACAGAATGGTGGATCAATGGAATCGAATAGAAGACCCTGACATAAATCCACACATTTATGGACACCTGATTTTTGACAAAGATGCCAAATCCATTCAATGGAAAAAAAAACAGCATCTTCAACACATGGTGCTGGTCTAACTGGAAGTCTACATGTAGAAAAATGCAAATAGATCCATACTTATCACCCTGCACACAACTAAAGTCTAAGTGGATCAACATGTTATATAGATCAGACAAAAACCTCTAAGTATATTAGTAATGTATTTGGAATTCGGGCGTGCTTTTCACATATGTCATTAGGAGGAAACCTGATGTTATCAAAAATAACTCATGCTCATAGAGGTAAATACATTAATATCGCAGCCTAAAATAAACAATTTAACAGTAAACAAAACAAAACAAAACAGACACACTAAACCACTTAGAAGAAAAAGTGGGGAATACCCTTGAACTCATTGGCACAGGAGACAACTTCCTGAACAGAACACCAACAGCACAAGCTCTAAGAGTAACAATCAATAAATGGGACCTCATGAAACGACAGCCTACAGATTGAGAAAGGATCTTCACCAACCATATATCTGACAGAGGGCTAATATCCTGGCTATATAAAGAACTAAAGAAGTTAAACAGCAAAAAATGAGGTAATCCAATTAAAAAATGGGGTACAGAGCTAAACAGGGAATTCTCTGCAGAGGAATATCGAATGGCAGAGAAACACTTAAAGAAATGCTCAACCTCATTAGCCATCAGGGAAATGCAAACCATAAGTTAATTTTTTAGTAAATTTTTTCTTGAAAATTTACAATAGGTTTTTGAAAAAGTCTCCTTTTGAATTTTAAGTCTATTTAGAGAGAGAGAATAATAACAAGACCAAAAGTAAAAATTTTTCAATGACTATTTGTGAAAGTATTGTAAGGAAGCAAGTATTAAACACATCTACATTATTATTTTTAAAAGTATTTTAGAGACACTTTTCCATTTTAAAATGCAAAGATAATATATATAAGAAATAATTATTAATTATAAATATTTTATTGCGCAGATCATTAATAAGTACAAATGCTCATTAATAAGTACAAAATGCTCAGAACACATACACATAATGTCTGAAACTCTCAGGAAAGACACAAATTGAATTAGTTTTGTTGTATGTAAATGATAAATACATTTACCAATGTTTCATGATTAGTTTAAAGGAATAATACAAACATTGTGAATTATAGTATAATTGAGCTCAGCATACATAAATTGAAAGTATTTATATTTATTTATTACAAAGAGTTTATGAAGGTTATTTGTGTCCTCATCCCAATGTGTAAAGCAGGGCATGAAATTTTTAGCATTTTTAGCTGGCATTAGTAACTAAGGTTTTTATCTCGCTATAGTATACAGAGTTACCAGATATTGATCTCATATTATCTGTCTGTTAGCATCCTCCCTTTAATGACATAGAGCAAAAATTTCTCCAAATCATTTTAATCAGATCAGACTGAGCCCAGGGTCCTTTTGTACAAGTTAATATGATGGTATCTCTTTTTCTCTCCAGTAGATTACAGCCTATTTCAAGCAAGACACAAACAAAACCTTACAAGAAGTATAATTAGGAGTGAAATTGCTTTAAAGCACCTTTGTCTCTAGAGGAACCTCTTCACCCTCTGAGATGTGCTGGGATGTATCTAATCTAATGATCAGCTGCCACCAAGTAATTGAATGTTCCCGAGTTTAGCCCACTAGGAAACCTATGTCTTTTATTCCTCTTAGGTGTTCCTTTATACAAAATGGAAAATGAATCTGTGTAACACTATATTTCCACTTTTGATGAGAAGCTGCTTACATTTGCAGTCTATTCTCAAGATTGATACAATTTTAACACTCAAGAGCTAATACTTGAAAACACATTAATCAGAATGAAGATGCAGGGGTTAGAAGATAATTTTAAAGTAGTTTTACAATTTTGAGATTTACAGCTTCAAACATTTATCTTTTTATTATCAAATACAACTTATTTTTTGTAATGGTACAAAGAGCTCTAAGGGAATGAAGAGACTAATAGCTTGTAGTCTAGAAGGTGAATAGAAACTTTTATTCTAGGTCTAACTGAGAACTTTCATTGACTTAATTTTTTTTTCTTGTGGTATTATTGGTAATGAAAACTATTTCCTTATCCATGTAAAGTGTATGCTCTATCACTAAGTTAAACCTTAATCTTTTATCAACTAATTTTTTCAAAAGATGTTGTTTTTTTGTTATACGTCAATACTCAAAACTAGAATATAGCATTTTTTCCATGGTTTGTAAAAGAATAACTGTAAGAAAGAAGTGGTTAGAGCCCCCTGTACTGAAAAATAGCGCAGATGACTTTAAAATGAGAGTTTGAAAGCATACAAAGCTTTCATCATTTAGAGACCCCCTCAAGACTTAAGTTATTCTTTATTTTATCTATACATTCTATGAAGATTGCTATCTCAATGTAATGTTCTCTTTTCTAGCAATTAGCAGAGCTGCAGTCTGTAAGTCTCCAAGAGACAATCTATCCAATAGACAGCCTTGGAAAAATATGTGAGCAACACAATCTTTCTAATCTCTGGGACCATTCAATGTCTAAATGAGAAACATTGTGATTTAAAACATCTAGTTTCTAATATACAAACTTGCTGATAATAGCTAAGCTCCTAATTAAGTTATATTGTATTCTTGGCACAACATTTTGGGAAAGTCATTTCCAAAAGGGGATTCCCATTAAGGAGAATCTGTAAATGTAATTCTGTACATGATCAGTTTCAGCTAATAACTAGGTGTTTCTAAACTTTATAGACTTTGTTGGAAGGAGGTGAGTTACAGTGTGGTTGCATGTTAAACCCCATTAGTCGGTATCCAATGATAAGTGTAATCATTTTGTATTTTTGTCTATAAGTCATAATTTAAAAAAAATCCTTGACTGGGACACAGTGCTATCTATTCTTTAATTATACAAACGTCTGGAGAGGATGTGGAGAAAGGGGAACCCTCCTCCATTACTGGTGAGAGTGCTCCCTCAAGATCCAGCTACACCACCCCTAGGCATATACCCAAAATATGCTCAAGTATGCAACAAGGACATTTGCCCAACCATGTTAGTGGCAGCTCTATTTGCAAAAGCCAGAATCTGGAAACAACCCAAATGTCCCTCAACAGAGGAATAGATACAGAAATTGTGGTACATTTATACAATGGAATACTACTCAGCAATTAAAAACAAGGAAACCATGAAATTTGCAGGCAAATGGTGGGAACTGGAAAAGATCATCCTGAGTGAGGTATCTCAGAAGCAGAAAGGCACACATGGTGTATACTCAGTTATAAGTGGATATTAGAAATATAATATAGGATAAACATACTAAAATCTGTACACCTAAAGAAGCTAAGCAAGAAGGAGGACCCTTGGTAAGATGATCAATCTTCACTCAGAAAGGCAAACAGGATGGGCATCAAAAGGAGAAAACAGGGAACAGGACAGAAGCCTACCACAGAGGGCATTTGAAAAACTCTACCCTGCAAGAATATCAAAGCAGATGCTGAGACTCATAGTTAAACTTTGGGCAGAGTGCAGGGAATCTTATGAAAGAAGAGGGGTGGGTGGATAGAGAGACCTGGAGGGGACGGGAGCTCCACAAGGAGAGCAACAGAAACAAAATATCTGGGATCTTTTCTGAGACTGATATTCCAACCAAGGACCGACCACACATGGAAATAACCTGGAACCTCTGCATAGATGTAGTACATGGTAGCCTAGTGTCCAAGTGTGTTTCTCTAGTAACGGGAACAGGGACTGTCTCTGACATGAACTCAGTGGCTGGCTCTTTGATCACCTCCTCCTGAAGTGGGAGCAGCCTTACCAGGCCACAGAGAAAGACAATGCAGCCACTCCTGATGAGACCTGCTATACTAGGGTCAGAGGGAAGGGGAGAAGTATCTCCCCTCCTAGGGGACTTGGGAAGAGGTATGGGAGGAGATGAGGGACAGAGGGTAGTATTGGGAGGGGGTGAGGGAGCTATAGCCGGCTACAAAGTGAATAAACTGTAATCAATAAAAATAAATTAATTAAAAATTTAATCTTAGTAAAGCATAATCTTCTCATTGTTGCACAAGTAAGACATGGAGGCAATAGAAAGTTAAATACAGGTGAAGTCCATGTTTTGTACTATGCAAAAGAGAATGCTATTCAATGCACATATTTCTTCTCTAGAAATTCTTTAGAAGAATCTAAAAATCATGTGCTTGATGTTAATAGCCAGGAGTTTAAAATGCAAATAGTCATGGTAATTGACCTATTTTCTGATCTAGGTCAGTAACATCTGCATTGACTTATGGACAATAAAGAGTTGAACTTAATGTGGTTTTTCCATAAAGCTCCACACACACACACACACACACACACAAAGAATTATTAGGATTAAAATCTTTGGTGCAGAGGTGGTCAACCTGAACTAGAATGTTTGTCTTCACAAATGTGGAAGAGTCCAAGGCGTGGTGGTGCACACCTTTAATCCCAGCACTCAGGGAGACAGAGGCAGGAGCATCACTGTGAGTTTGAAGCCAGCCTAGTCTACAAGGTGAGTCCAGGACAGCCAAGGCTACACATAGAAACCTTTCCTAAAAAAAAATAAATAAATAAAACCAACCAACAAACCAACAACAACAAAGTTGGAAGACTCAGTACTGCCAGGACACTCTAGGATGCATTTTTTTCTCCTTATCATCATTACCAGAGCTATGTGTGATTTCCTCATTCTTCTGTATTATCTACAGGACTATTTCTCTATTTGTGTATCTTAGTTATTTTACAGTTGAATGACTATAGTCATTCTTCATACAGGTGAGTCCTCTCAGAATTCAAACAATTAAGTTCCTCTTTACTAGCATCTTTGCTGCCATCATTCATCTCTAAGTAATTTCATTGTCTTATGTGTATCATTTTCCTTCAATTCATAACTCTAGGTTTCCCAGATCTTGATTTACAACAGCTTTGAACTTTCATGTTCATTCCCTGAAACTGGTTAGTCTAATCAAATTAACACCATCATAAATTCAATTTGATAAATTTGAGCATATATTTTATTTTCAGTTCAGCACCAATTCCTTGATACCCACTGGGACTGACATATCACTTAATATCTTTCAGTATAATCATATTATCATATCTTGACTCTAACTCTGTGTCAATCTTCTGTCTATGACATCAATTTCTTGTACCTGCTCTCTTGCTTCTCACACATTTTGTTCTAAATTTGAGGGAAAACCACCATTAAGTTCAACTCTTTATTGTCCATAAGTCAATGCAGATGTTACTAACCTAGGTCAGAATATAAATCAATCACCACGACTATTTGCATTTTAAACTCTTGGCTATTAACATCAAGCACATGATTTTTAGATTCTTCTTTGCCTAGAGAAGAAATATGTGCAATGAATAGCATTCTCTTTCGCATAGTTCAAAACATGGACTTCAGCTGTATTTAACTTTCTATTGCCTCCATGTCTTACTTGTGCAGCAATGAGAAGATTATGCTTTACTGAGATTAGGAAAGTAACTTTAAAGTTGTCTTTCTAATTTCATCCTAATTCCTTACAACTTACACCAGGTAATTTTCTCTTCGTAAGCCCCTCTTATGATTTAAGGTAACCAAGCCCCAGATCTTCATCATTACCTACAGGCTTCATGTCATATCCTGTCGCTTTCTTTTCTGATCTCATTTGTCTACTTTTTGCTCCTGGCACATTAACCATTAAAATATGGTTTCCCATTTGTGCCTTATATTTTACTAATTGCCCTCCTGTTTTCTATTAACTTTGTGGGTTAATGTCTTCCTTAATTCATTTTGTTTCTTTTCTTTTTTAAAAAATTATCTATTCACTTTATATCCTGATTGTAGCCTCCTCCTTCCTCTCCTCCCAGGATCCCTCCCACCTTTTTTTCCCTTTCCCCACTTTCCCTTCTTCTCAGAAAAGGGGAGCCTTCTCCACCAACCCACCCCAGCACATCAAGTCACATCAGGATTGAGCTAGTATTTAGCTACTGAGGCCAGGGAAGGCAGTTCCACCAGGGAGAAGTGGTTGAAAGCAGGCAACAGAGTCCATTCCATAAACAGCTCCTGCTCAACTCACTAAGAAAAACACAGGAAGATTAAACTGCTCATCAGCTACACATGTGTAGGGGGCCCAGGTTCAGTCCATGCATGATCTTTGACTGGTGCTTCCATCTTTGCAAGCCCCCATGGGTCTAAATTGGTCTTCTTATAGTGTCCTTGTCCCCTCTGGGTCCTTCTATCACCCTCAACCTTCCACAGGACTCCCTGAGCACTGCCTAATGCTTGGCTCTAAGTCTCAGCATTTGATTCAATCAGCGGCTGGCTAAGGCCTCTCAGAGAATGACTGTGCTAGGCTCCTGTCTGTAAACACAGCAAAGGTAGGGCTTCACAATTCCTAACAAATTTGGATTTCGGTTGGCTTTATCTTGTACAGGTCTTGTGCCTATAGTCACAACTATTTCGTGTACATCAGCCATGTATTACCCTACAGACACTGTTTTGCTTAATATGTCCACTATCTCTGGCACTTACAAGCTTTCCACCAGTTCCTTCATCTTGATTTCTGAGTCTTGGAGGCAAAGGGTGTGAGAGACGAAAAAGAGGAGATAATTGATCTGAAAAGAAAATTAAATTTCATATTTTAGGAGATGGTAAACTATATAACTATGTTGAAAAATATAGAACACATACATATAGGAAATTCTTATGTATAATACCAAAATGATCAGTTGTATTTTGGGATTTAGTTAACTAAAATTCAAATTACTCTTCTATTTATATTAAGTTTTGTGTTATTAGACAATTAAATAAAGGAAAAAAGATTACTATGGTTTTGGTTCATGAAATGAAAAAAAAATAATATTTAAGTGATCTCAATGGTTTGATAAGAACAGTTGAGTGGAGAGAATATGTCATAAATCACGCTAAAAATATGTAATTAAATGGATTTCAATTTCTTTAAATCAATATCAACTGGATTTCAGTGCTACTTAAATTTTATTTCCCTGATAGAAGAGGTTAAAGTGTATTTGCCTTATTGTTGCAGTGGTTTAGTTAGGATTTCTGTTACTATAATAAACACCACTACCAAAAGCAACTTGGGGAGGAAAGAGCTTAACCTTATATTCCCAGGTATCAGTCCATCACTGAAAAAAGTCAAGACAGAAACTCAAGGCTGAAAGATAGAGACAGGAACTAGAGCAGGGGCCATGGAGGAAAGATGATTGCTGGTTTGCTCCTTCTTGCTTGCTTAGGCTGCTTTCTTTTACCCGGAGAGTGATCTGACCAATAGTGGCAATGCCAACAGTAAGCTATGCATTACATCAGTCAGGCTTATCTCCAGGCCAAATTTACTAAGGCACTTTCTCGATTGTGGTTTCTGTCAAACTAATAACAAACAAATCAATACATGCTTATAAAACATTTTCTAATAGTTTAAATAAAAACAAATTGAAAGTTTAATATGACTGAAATATTTGTCTTGAAAATTTTCAATTAAAGTAGCATAACCAACAACTTGTAGTTGTAGTTGTTGGTCATACTGAAATTTTTGTTAGATAGTCTATGGGACTGTGGTAAAAATAAAGCATTACCACTAAAGAGACATGTTTACTTTCTAAAGCTGGTACATACATTTCAGTCAGACAAGAATTTAATGCTTCCATTAACAATGTACAAAACAAGTGTTTTCTAATTTATCTTTGTGGCATTTTTGTCAATGTTGGCATATATTCCACTAGTTTACAACTGAATCAATCAAATCACAAAAATGTGATTACTTAAGAGTCCTGATATTTTATTTTATTCTTTATAAGCTACTAACTACAATTAAGTCTTCTCAAATAAGTATTACATTAGATTCTTTCCGATTCCCTATGTGGTAGGTTCCTGCCCTGTTCCCTGTCTTCTCCTTCTTGATTATGATCAATTACTGCATGGAAAGGCTATAAGGGAAAGGATACTAATTCATCTCTAGATCTCAAAACACGAAAACTATTGGAAATCAACACCCATCATTAGAAAAAGAAGATGTAAAAAGAAGATGTAAAAGATTTAAATGATTAGAAGAGAATCTGAAGTATGTCTGGTGCTTTTTCAGAAAATTAGGAATAATGCTCACTCAAGATCCAGCTGTAGCACTCCTAGACATATATCTGAAAGATGTTCAACCATACAACAAGGAGATTTGCTCAACTATGTTCATAGCAGCTTTATTTGTAATAGCCAGAATCTGGAAACAACCCAAATGCCCCTCAATGGAGGAATGGATACAGAAATTGTGGTACATTTACACAATGGAAAACTACTCAGCTATTAAAAACAAAGAAATCATGAAATTTGCAGCCAAATGGATGGAACTAAAAAAGATCATCCTGAATGAGATATCCTAGAAGTAGAGAGACACACCGGGTACATACACACTTATAAGTGCATATTAGTCATATAATATAGGATAAGTACTAAAATCTATAGTTCTAAGGAAGCTAAACAACAAGGAGCACCCTAAGAAAGATGCTTAATCCTCATTCAGAAGGGCAAACAGTATAGACATCAGAAGTAAGAGGGAGAAGACAGGGAACAGGACAGGAGCCTACTACAGAGAGCCTCTGAGAGAATCTACCCAGCAGGGTATTGAAGGAGATGCTGAGACTCAAAGCCAAACCTTGGGCAGAGCGCAGATAAACTTATGGAAGAAGGGGGAGATAGAAAGACCTGGGAGGGATGGGAGCTCCTCGAGGAGTTCCAGAGAGAGCCAAGAGACCAAGAGAGCCAAAAAGTCTGGGCCCAGGAGGACCTGCAGAGACCCATGTTCAAACCAAGGACCATACATGGAGAGGACCTCGACCACTTGCTCAGATGTAGCCCATAGGCAGCTCACTTTCAATGTGTGTTACCTAGTAAGGGGAGCAGGAGCTGTCTCTGACATGGACTCAGTAGCTGGTTCATTGACCTCCTCCTCCTGGCTTTGCCAGGCCACAGAGGAAGACAATGCAACCATTCCTAATGAGAATTGATAGACTAGGGTCAGAGGACTTCCTCTATCAGTGGACTAGAGTAGGGTGATAGGGGGAGAAGAGGGAGGAAGGGTGGGATTGGGAGGAGATGAGGGAGAAGGATACAGCAGTAATACAAAATGAATAAATTGTAATAATAAATAAATAAATGATATAGAAAAATAAAACGAAGATGTAAGAACAGTGTAGATGTTCATAGAGACTACAAGTATATATGACATCTATCAACCCAATAGGTCCAAAGGTAACATTTTGATTAAAATTTTGTTTGGTTAACCACAGCTGTGTTTTTTAATATTATTTAATTTATAATAGACTATTGTATGCAATGTTTCATATATTATATTTTATATTAATAAATTTACAGTCAAATGAATGAAAATTGTTTTATACAGTATATATTTAATCTTATTAAAATTTGCTCTAGGAAATGCATTCTTTTTCATAATATACTTTCAAAATTCTTATTGAGCCATAAACATCAGAGAAAATTTGAACGTAAAAGCCAGTGAAACATTAAATCTGTAAACTTCATATATATATATATATCATATTACATAACATATATATGCAACTTTGTGATGTATACCTAAAGCAGTTTTGTTTTCTTTTTCATTAATTGCAATTTATTCACTTTGTATACCAGTTGTAGCCACCTTCCTAGTCCTCTCCCAATCCCACCCTCCCTTCCTCTTCACCTCCCTTGCCCCTCCCCAAGTCCACTGATAAGGGAGATACTCCTCCTCTTCCATCTGACCCTAGCCTATCATGTTTCATAAGAACTGGCTGCACTGTCTTCCTCTGTGGCCTGGTAAGGCTGCTCCCCCCTCAGGAGAAGGTGATCAAAGAGCCAGCCACTGAGTTCATGTCAGACATGTCTCTTACTAGGGAAACACACTTGGACACTGAGCTGCCATGGGCTACATCTGTGCAGGGATTCTAGGTTACCTCTATGCA
This sequence comes from Psammomys obesus, assembly GCF_907164565.1. Taxonomy (NCBI): domain Eukaryota; kingdom Metazoa; phylum Chordata; class Mammalia; order Rodentia; family Muridae; genus Psammomys; species Psammomys obesus. The sequence goes on along the minus strand of NW_026587216.1, from coordinate 53,253,233 downwards.
TGGTCCTTGGTTGGAGTATCAGGCTCACAAATGACCCCTGGGCCCAGAATTTTTGTTTCTGTTGCTCTCCTTGTGGAGCACCTGTCCCCTCCTTCATCTCCCCCTCCTTTCATAAGATTCCCTGCACTCTGCCCAAAGTTTAACTATGAGTCTCAGCATCTGTTTCAATACCCTGCAGGGTAGAGTCTTTCAGAGGCCCTTTGTGGTAGGCTCCTGTCCTGTTCCCTGTTTTCTCCCTCTTCCAATGTCCATCCCATTTGACTTTCTGAGTGAGGATTCATCATTTTACTCAGGGTTCTCCTTCTTACTTAGCTTCTTTAGGTGTACAGACTTTACTATGTTTATCCTATATTATATGTCTAATATCTACTTATAAGTGAGTATATAGAATGTGTGTCTTTTTACTTCTCGGATAACTCACTCAGGATGATCTTTTGTAATTCCGACCATTTGCCTGCACATTTCATGATTTTCTTGTTGTTAATTGCTGAGTAGTGATCTAGTGTTCCATTGTGTAAATGTACCACAATTCCTGCATCCATTCCTTCGTTGAGGGGCATTTGTGTTGTTTCCAGAATCTGGCTATTAGGAACAAAGCTGCTATGAACAGGACAGAGCAAATGTCTTTGTTGTATACTTGAGCATCTTTTGTATATATGCCTAGGAGTGGTATAGCTGGATCTTGAGGAAACACTATTCCTAATTGTCCGAGAAATTGCCAGATTTATTTCCAAAGTGGTTGTACAAGTTTACATTCCCACCAGCAGTGGAGGAGGCTTCCCCTTTCTCCACATCCTCTCCAGCATGTATTGCCATTTGAGTTTTTGATCTTAGCCATTCTGATGGGTGTAAGGTAAAATCTCAGGGTCATTTTGATTTGCATTTCCCTGATAAGTAAGGACTTTGAGCATTTCTTTCACTGTTTCTCTGCCATTCGGTATTCCTCTATTAAGAATTCTCTGTTTAGCTCTGTACCACATATTTTAATTGGATTACTTGATTTGTTGCTTTTTAACTTCTTGAGTTCTTTATATATTCTGGATATTAGCCCTCTGTCAGATGTAGGGTTGGTGAAGATCTTTTCCCAGTCTGTAGGCTGTTGTTCTGATCTGATGACAGTGTCCTTTGCTTTACAGAAGCTTTTCAGTTTCATCAGGTCCCATTTAATGATTGTTGATCTTAGAGCCTGTGCTGTTAGTGTTCTGTTCAGGAAGTTGTCTCCTGTGCCAATGAGTCAAGGCTCTTCCCTACTTTTTCCTTTTGCAGGTTTATTGTGTCTGGTTTTATATTGAGGTCTTTGGTCTACTTGAACTTTAGTTTTGTGCAGGGTGATAAATATGGATCTATTTGCATTTTCTACATGTAGACATCCAGTTAGACCAGAAAAATTTGTTGAATATGCTATCTTGTTTTCTTAAAATTTTGAATGTGCCTTCTAAAAAGTAGGTCAGGATATGTATGAAGAATTTACACAGCGACAGCAATCTATTCATTCACTAAACGGGTAAGCAATGTTTGCAGTTCTTCATTAGGCCTCCATATATTCATGTTTATCTCTTTATTTCTTCATATATTCATTTCTCATTTATATGCCTCATTTTTTGTATATTTCTTTATTTCTGACCTTATAACATTGATTCATAAAATTGAAACATTTCTTGATCATTTGCATATACTCCACTAAATTATGAATAACTAGTTGCTTTGAAACATTTCACAGATTTACTTGTGATCATCAGATATTAAGTCTTTTGACTGTTCTTTATCTTATCATGTTAGATAATATGTTATATAATCTAAGTTTTTAAAATACAGCTTCAAGTAAAGACTTGGAAAAGACTTAGCTTTTCATAAAAAAAGTAACAAAATATAGTTATGAGCATCCAAATCAAAGGAAGAAGCTAAGTGGAGAATGCTCATAGTAGCCAAAGATAAGGTGAAGCTAATGTAGACAATGCATAGAAATCTTGGAGCAGCAGGGTCTGTGCAAGAAAAGCTGTACAACCTCTCTAAGCACATTTCTGACTGAAAACACAACTACCAATGAGGATCTGTAACGTGAGACTATCTCTGTAACTATGGAGGCAGAAACACAGTTCCCTATTCTCTCACATGCCTCTCTTGGTTCTCAAACTGGAAATTACAGATTATAAGTGTAATTTTCTTCCTATTGGTTTGCCCCACCCAACCTTGATATGAGGTATGTGTCGAGTCTTATTGTAACTTATTATGCCATGTTTGGTGGATATCTGTGGGAAGATTGTTCATTTCTGAGGGGAAATAGAGGACAGGTGGATCTGGAGGAGATAGGAGATACCTGTGGGGGAAGAGGGACTAGGAGAGGAAACCGCAATTCAGATGTATTGTATGAGAGAAGAATATTTACTTTAAGTTTTTCAGATATGGAAGACATTTTAAAACCCTTAAGATGACTTTCTACGCTATACTAAGAGTACAAGAATTTACTTATTTCTTCCTGATACACAAATGGTAGTTTTCTTAAAACTGTTGTGTTTATGGTATGCATAAAATACGATTAAATATAGTTTACAAAGATTTTTATTTATAAAACTTAGTTTATAATTCTGATATTTATCTAAATGGAATTGCAAATGAGTAAGTGATCTAGCAAGCTGCTAAGTTTCAAAGCCATAGAGTATCTATGATGAAGACAACAAATCTAAGAACTCTACTTTATTATCATGTCAATCAGGACTACTTTTCATTATTTCAAATCATTGCAGCTTCAAAAATGTAAATATTAGACATGATACTTTCTGACGGTCCAGAAACAATTTAAACTGTTATTTCTTGGACAACAAACTTTATTTAGAAAATTGAACAAATTTGCATTTTTTATAAAACTGTCAGACTATTTAAATTTTGTACATTTTTCTATTAACATTTTTCTATTGTGTCTGTTATCTACTTTAATCTTACTAATATTTATACAAAGCAAACACTTGCAAGAGCAGACTCTTATAACATCTGATATCCAATGTTTAGACAAGGAGAAAGAAAGACTGTGTGTATGTGTGTGTGTGTGTTCATTCAAAATCAATGTAAAGGCTGAAGTCATAACTTAATAAAGCTAATTTGTTTATTTTTTAAAAAATGTGAAAAATGGCATTCCATATGAAAGAGTGTAACTAAAAATCCTTATTAAAATACTTCTCTTTAAAATTCTTTAGAACCTTTAGAATACCGTTTAGGAAGATGCATAATGCATATTACCTCTTTATTGATTCCTGTGATGTACCCGCTGCTTTGAAATTGTTACTTTTGGTCTCTTAACAACAACAACAAAAAAGTGTTTCATCTAAGATCCACAGGCTAACATAGCCTCAATTTCACCTTCTAATTCTCTCAAATGTCTTCTCTTGCTCACATAGGGAAAGTGGGATGCATCTGATTTCATGCTTCTTCATGAAAGGACTTTCTCCTGTGTTTTGTTCCTTTGTTTTCCAGTGTAGTTAAACACTACATTCTGTGCAAAGACTTCTGATACTGAATTATTAGTACAAGATCCTTGTGTTGCTCATCTAAGACACACAGTCCAGTGTCTGACACTACACCTGCAAATCACCTATCTCCTGGGGCTCTTCCTGGGAGGAAATGTAGAACTTCGAATGTAAACTCAAGATAACCTTGGATAATGTCCAGGTAACTGAGCATGGGGCAAGTATTATGATTTAATAAGTTTATTATATTTTATTATATATTGTCCATTTTTCTTTTTCTGGAATACAATTTTCTAATTATGCTTTATGAAGAATGTTTGTCAAAAATTTTAATACTCTTTAGAACAACTTTTACTTTATACACTAAAGATCTCTTATAACATTCAGGTTGCTTAAATGTCTTAGGCAATTATAATCAAAACTGACATCAAAATCTTAGTTATCTTTATGTTACCTTGATCCCGTTTTGAGTTTCTGAGTAGAAGCTGGTTAGTTTCTCTTCCTGAACACCCCAAACCTATAATAGCCTAACTATTGGGTTACAGCATCCTGGCCTAAGACCAGCCCTAGTCACTCAATGCAATTAGAAAAAGACCTATAGATTCCACATAAAACTACAACTATTCAAATAGCCCAATAAAGACCTGCTAGTCCTTGTACCTGTTCCATCCCAAGGAAAACACTAGGTCCTGTTATTCATCATTCTCCCTCTCTAGTCTCTCTTATGACTAATCCTGACAATATCCACAGTAGTTCCCTCTCCACTACCCTCTCATTGTCTGGTCTGCTTCTTCTCAGATATTTTCTCTTCTACTTTCATGTCTCATGTGTGCTTAAAAATACACTAAGTACATGGGAGAAAACATGCAATGTCCTTTTGAATCCTGTTAATCTTAATTAACACGATGATTTCTTTAGTTCCATCTATTTTCCTTTGAATGATAAAATTTTGTTTTTCTTTATGTCTGGAAGCAGTGTGTGTGTGTGTGTGTGTGTGTGTGTGTGTGTGTGTGTGAATGTGTGTGTGATCTTTTGTTTTGTTGTCTCAACATACCTAAATAATAATAAAACCAATTTAAATAGTATTTGTCTAAATCGTGGCTTTCTTTGACAAATCATTCAAATCTCTGCCCTGTAACTCTGTTACACTGTTTCTAAGAGGGTGATATACCTACAACATTTTCTTTTTCCTTTTGAGGTAGCATATATGGTAATAAGTTTCAGTTGTGGACTTTTCATATACAAATGTCATTTCAATATGTTGTATTCATCTCCTTTCCCTATTACCATCTGCATCCCCTTCAGCTTCCCTGTTGTTGTCCCTTATCTTCTTTAAAATAATCTCTGTTTTTACCAGGCCACAGAGGAAGACAGTGCAGCCAGTCCTCATGAGACCTGATAAACTACAGTCAGAGGGAAGGGGAGGAGGATCTCCCCTATCAGTGGACTTAGGGAGGAGTATGGGAGGAGATGAGGGAGAGAGGGACCTTGAGATTGGGAGAGGATGGGGGAGGGGGCTACATCTGGGATACAAAGCTAATAAGCTGTAATTAATAAAAAACAAATAAATTTTAAAAATAGTCCCTGTTTCTGTTTTTCTGAAATATATATTCCATCACTCAATTCTTTTTTTTTTTATTTTATTTTTCTTTTTAGTTACATTTTGTTAACTCTGTGTCCCAGCTGTATCCCGCTCCCTCATTCCCTCCCCAACCCTGCACTCCCTCCCTGGTCTCCTCCCTGCCCCTTTCCAAGTCCACTGATAGGGGAGGACCTCCTCCCCTTTCATTTGACCCTGTTTTATCAGGTATCTTCAGGGCTGGCTGCAAAGTCCTCCTCTGTGGCCTAACAGACTGCTCCTCCCCTGGGGGGAGGGGTCAAACAGCCTGCCCTTGAAATCCTGTTAGAAATAGCCCGTGTTCCCCTTACTTTGGAAAACTACTTGGTTACTGAGCTACCATGGGCCACACTCAATTCTTTTTCATTCCTCCCTTAAGATCTCCTTTACCCACTTACAAGGTATTATTTTAATGAGAATTTGAAATTGTTTAATAAAACAGATCTTTTATTTTATTGAAAAGTTGTTTGGCAGCATTACAGAAATTACTGAAATAAAGGAATTTTTGTTTTTACTGTAGGAAGATACATATATCAACAGCAACATGCACACACATGCCTAACTAGCTACACATATGTGCATTTACTTTCCATCTGAAATTATTGTTTTGCCAAGCATAATTGGTATTTATGCTTCCCAGATTTTCTCTTCATCCCTGAGATAATTCAAGTCTGATTTTTATGAAATGATTTGTTTCACCCACTTCTTTTATAACTGCTAGGAGATTTGCTTTGGCTTTAAGTCACCTCCTCCCAGTTTATTTGAAGTTTTCTGGCATGCTGTTGGAGGGTGGTAAGGGGCACATGGATGGAATGGAAGATTAGTACTAATGAAGCTCCTAGTCTCTGCTAGAACTAAAATATTTCAGAATTACAACATAAAGAGTGAACTTTACAATATTAAAATGCATGAAATCTTGAAAGAAAAAAATAGTAAGGCGCTAAACTCAGCTAACATTGCATATTCTGTAAGCATAAGAAAGCCCGGTGGTTTTAAGATAAATCAACTAAAGCTCTGTGTGGCTCAGGAGGGATTAATATACTTTGAATTACTGTAAGCCTTTAGACTCAAAGGAGTTGTTATACCAACTACATATGAATCCCCAGGGAACAGATTTTCCTGTTTTTTTTTTTTTTTTTTTTTTTATGAATTTGTATAATGATCCATGTGGTATCCAGAGAGCAGTGAGAAAACATATTGATTCCTCACCCCAAAACCACATCCGTGTCATTCATTTAGTTTTCCACATGGAACACACTAAATTGAAACTAGCTTCTGTGCCTAGGATAATTGCTGAGGTGAAGCCTTCCGTGTAGCCTGGGGGTTTCCTGTTTCAATCTATGAGTCGGTTTTAACATAAAACTAATTGTTTTTAATGAAACAATCCTGCTTTTTCTCACTAGACCAGGTATTTATAACTATCCTGAGGTCTCTTGTTCCTTTTTGTTGTTTCCACGGTCAGTTTTCATTTTCCACTGCTCTAGACAGTCATTTAATTGTACACATACTGCATTGGAGAATTTGTAATCTTATGTGTTTTCTGTATCTCAGGAACTAGTGAATGGGATTGAGTAGAACAGACCCCATTTTACTAAGTGTTAACTGACACTTTTAAGAAGGCCCACATCTAGTCCCGGAGATGGCCCCCCACACCGATTTCCATTCTCTCTCCCAGACCTCTCTCCCCCTGCTCTCCCTACCCTGTCCCCCTGGGAATCTATGGGGGTGACTATAGCTGAGACACCTAGTAATGAGGAATATGGAGCTTGATGTGGCCATCTTCTGTAGCCAAAAAAGACTTTCGGCAGAGGGAAGGGGACACTGTTAGGATTGTGCAACAGAGTTACACAACCGATTCACAAATCATGTCCTGCGACTAGTTCCACATGGGAGGTTTATTAAGGGAAGGGGAGGGGGTCACAGAGACCTTCTCTGGGCAAGGCAGGTGAGAAAGAGAGAAAGAGGAGGGACTTCGATTCTCTTATAAGGTGACCCAGAACATGCTCAGGTGTTTTCAGGTCCGTAGGTGGCCTCACAGATGCCCGATAACCAGTTTGTCAGGTCCCTTGGGGCTGGCCATAGATATGCCTGCTTGTGGATCCTAACAGACACCAACCTACCCAAAAAAACCTCAAACTCAAAATTTGCTCTGCCTACCAGATGTACAGGGATAAAGATAAGGCAAAGATTGAAGAAATGGCTAACCAATGACTGGCCCAACTTGAGACCCATGGGAGAGTGCCATCCCTTGACACTATTAAGATACTCTGCTATACTTGCAGACAGGAACCCAGCATAACTGTCATCTGAGAAACTTCATCCAGCAGCTGATGGAAACAGATGCAAAGACCCATAGCCAAACAATAGGCCCAAGAGCCTTGTGGAAGAATAGGGGAAAGGATTGAGATTGAAGGACACCACAAGAAGGCTGACAGAGTAAACTAACCCAGGCTCATGGGGGCTCACAGAGACTGAACCACCGACCAAAGAGCATGCAGAGGCTGGACCTAGGCTCCCTACACATATGTAAGAGATGTACAGCTTAGTCTTCATCTGGGTCTCCTAACAATTGGAGCAGGGGCTGTCTCTGACTGTGTTGGCTGCTTTGGATCCTTTTCTTCTAGCTGCGCTGGCTTGCCTGGCCTGAGTAGGAGAGATGTGCTTACTCTTGCTGTGACTTCATATGCCAGGGCAGGTTGGTACCCGGGGGCTCCTCTTCTCTGAGAAGAAGGGGGTTGAATTGGGGGAGGGGTATGAGGGTGGCACTGGGAGGACAGGAGGGAGGAAGGCTGAGATCAAGATGTAAAGTGAATAAATTAATTAATTAATGGAAAAATTATACCTTCAAGGTCAGATGCTGCTGTTTTTCTGCCTGACTCAGAAAGCAGTCACTTTTCCTTTTTTTCTCTCTGCATAAAGGACCACTGTGTGTGTGTGTGGGGGGGGAGGTCCACATCTCCACTCTCTAATTATTATTCTCCAGGTATTGTGCCATCCCTTTCCACTGATCCTGTAATTTTTATTTTTAGTCATGAATTTATTTTGAAAATTTCTTCTATAGTTCTTATTCTATTTCATATTATCTTTGCTACATCTCTATTCTTTTTTCTGTAAAGTAAACAAGACATTCTGGGATGTAGTGTAGCAGTTTCCTATGAAACAAAAACTTTGCATTTTAGAAGCAAGCTAATTAAGATACAAGCACGTGAAATAAAAGGGTGATCTAAGGGGAGATGAATCATTCTATCCTGCAGGAAAGCCTCTTAAGATCAGAAAATGAATAACTTACTGGCTTTAGGGAACCCCTGAAAATGACCAGACTTACTAACATTTCTTCCTCCCTAAGAATATATAAGCAATAAAGATAATTGTCCCGGAAGAGGCTCACACCAACTGAGCTACCTGGAAAAGATATGCTCCAACCTGCTCAGCTTCCTGCAGGTATTCAATATCTCCAAGTTTACAGCTTTTGTGAGCTGGTACCCAAGCTGGGGTGAGGTATTGATGATGTAGGCATCTTTGAATCAAACAGTTATCCTCTTGCATATAGCCTGTCCCTAAAATTTTATAAATAACCCTAACCTAACCATTGTTTACCAAATTGGATATTCATCCTAACTGTGCTTTGGTTTGTCATTAGTTCCCTATCTGGGCTTGTTAATATTTTTGAGGAGATTAAAACCCCTGACCTTCAAGAAAAACTGGGTTTCTGTTTTCCAAGACTCTCTCTGCTTTGTAGAAGATCTTTCACTGGCTGTGCCTTGTTCTATGTGTTTCAACCCTCACACCCCACCCCCAGTAAAAGCTTATATTCACTGATTGATTTTGTTTGCTGTGTCTGAGATTGTCTCTGTTGTTACCTTTTGTGCTCAAAAAAAAAAAAAAAAAATCCTGCCTTTTAATTCTTTAACTGGCAGAAAAAAACAAGCCCAGTCATGAACCTAGATGGTAACACAGAAGTTAAATCACATTTATTAGCAAATATTTCACACAATGAATATTGTTTCTGAACTCTTAAATATTTAAAACTCAAATTCTACTAAATAGCCTTTTAAAGATTGTTATAGTTTTTTCTTAATTAATATAAATATCACCTCTGTTATGTTTTTATATCAAACATATAATATAAAGATGTTGTTATTTAGACAACTTAAATATCCAGCTGTCTAAATCAAATACTTTTGGATTAGCCTGTTCAAGAGTTCCTCTACCACTAAATTCTCGGTAGGTAATTTGTGATAATTATTTTTTGTTGTACACTAAAAATAACAATAATAAATAAATACTAAAAGCTTCCAATGAAGAAAGTAGCAATACAGAAAAAAATGTGAAATGTAATATTTTCCCAGTTACAAAATTTAGAAGGAGAGCAACCAAGGATCTTGAAATGCTAAAAAAAAGCTTGTTTGCACAGGGCTAGAAGAGAGTCCAGATTTACTATAGTACAGGGAGTAATTGCTAATACTAACTTTCCTGTGACTACTGCTCGGTCTATCAAGACTATCAAAGTTTTGATCTTTGCACAGCCCAGGCAGAAGTAAAGGGCATTCAGTGCAAGATGATTATGGGTAGAAATCATTGATATCTAGAAATCCTTTCAAGTGAGCGCTATTATCAAATGTGACATTCAAAGGAAAAGGAGGATTGGTGAAACAAAATCCATAACCAAGTAATCAAGGTTTTGTCATGGACCAAATGCAGTCCCCATATATGGAAGCTTTAACCCCTAATGAGATGGTATTAGGGGTTAGGGCACTTGGGAAATGGCTCTTCAGGGTAAAGTGATGATGAATGGAGTCTCATTATAAAAAGAGACTTCAGAAAAAAGACACAAGGAAAAGATGACTGAATTTGAATCAAGGAAATTAACACACAAGATTTTCCCGTGCCCTTGTCTGTGGTGATGAGAAAGTTCTCCATACACTACATAGAATACAGTTTCCATAGTCACCTTCAGCAGCCCTAGGAGTTCTAATAATTTAGGGATCTTGACTCAGGCCAAACCAGGCCTGTTGGCTTCAGTGTTGAAAAAAATAATTTAGAACTATATAGTATTATGGAACAGAGTTAGAAACTTTATTAGAGCTCTTTTTAATATGTTCCCACATGATGCTTAGGGGAGAGGTACACAGGGGGAAAATGCACCCAAGAGCAGGGGTATGGGCTTCCCTAAGAGAGACTTGCACAAAGTATGACAACCTAGGAAATGGAATCGCAGTGGAAAGTCACAGTTAAATTTAGCATTAACCATTATGGTGTCTCTTATGTTATATCTTAAATGATTGTTAATAAGCCTATTTTTTCCATTTTTCTGGCTTTTGATAAGTAAGATTGTAGGAAAATGCCTTGATAAAATCATAAATCTATAATGTAAAATTATAAGCCACTATGTTTGCACAATGATATGTACATTTCTTTCCTCTGTACACAGGTATTTGTTATTTTCCTAGCAGATAGCAGCTTTAGAGCTGGGAAAGTAGAGCACCTAATGAGTTGTTGATTCAGCCTACCAGGTTCACCTGGGTCACAGCCTGCAGAAATTAGCTGCATGCTGTTTCCTGAGCTCCATCACCTGTCGGCTTGAGGAGGCCTTCCAAGCTCCAGAACCATATAGGTTAGACTTCTCTCCCCATCAAACTCTTACTTACTGGGTCCACAGCTAGCATAGGAAAGCTGCTGTCTGTCCTCTGAGTCCACTGACCATCAGACCCACCGCTCTTCCTTCTTCTATTCCTGAGGAGGCTTGCAGGACCTGAGGAAAATTCAGGTCCACCTGGGGCAGAGCCAGAAGAGGTAAGCAGCAGACTGTTTCCTGAGCCCCATTGTCAGGTCCAAGACTCTGCCTGCCTCCTCAAGGAGTCCTGTTGGCATTAGAAACATCTAGCCAATACCAGCAACAACCAGATGTCTAAATGCCAGCATAATAACACAGTCAACAAGAGCTGTGTCAATATGGCACCACCAGAGCCCAGCTATCCTACTACAAGAAGCCCTGAATATCCTAACATAGCTGAAGCACAAAAAGAGGACTGTAAATACAACCTTATAAAGATAATAGAGGCCTTTAAAGAGAAAATGAATACAAAAGGTAAAGAATATGAATAAAATTGTCTAAGACCTGAAAATAGAGATAAAGGCAATAAAGAAAACACAAACTGAGGGCATCCACATTTATAAAACAGGTATTAAAGCTTACTTGAACCTCACACATTAGTGGTGGCAGACTTCAACATCCCACTCTAACCCATGGATAGGTCATTGAGACAGAAATAATGAAAGTAACCGATGTTATGAATCAAATAGACCTAACAGATAGCTTACAGAACATTTCACCCAAACTACATGGTATTGGCATAAAAACAGACAGGTTAGTCAATTAAATCAAATCAAAGACCTACCAGTTACTGATACGAGTTATGAAAGTTTCTATAACAATGATTTAGATGTATGCTTTCTAGAATCATATTTTATGGAGAGCTTCTGAAATGAATCATCGCTTAAATCACAAGTCCAAAACAACCACTTCAAATTTGTATGAAACATGATATTTGATGAGTTATGAACTTTTCTGAATGAAATGATTTCCAATATAAGCAAAAGCTTTCTTTGCAATATTCTCTATACATATTTCCCTTCAACTGTATGCCTTCTTCATCTGAATTGAATTTTCTTGGCTCTTTTTGCTTCCATTCTGTGATTCTTGTAGTGTTGGCCTTACTGGACTCCCTTATGTATACAGTAATTTAGTTTTCTCTGAGAAGAATACATCTTTTACTTTCTTGACTGACTTGAAATTGTATTTTACATCTGCTTAGCATTTGTTGATTTTTTGCTAAGATTTTGAATTTATAGGAACTAAAACATGTCATTCCTTTAAGGTCATTGTAATATAATTTTCCTCTACTTTATAGCCGTTAATGAAGGCTTTACAATAGAGTTTTTTATTGGCTGTTCAAACATTTTTCTCATTTCTTTTTTCTTGTAACCTCATATAAATATTGTTTTTTTCTTAGGTTCCTATTTTTGTGTATTGAAGTTTTCCCACTGAGTATAAATAGGATGAAAATGAATATGAGTGGATGAAGATTTTGGTATCTTAAGACAAATCATATTTTTCCATTGGTATAGTGGCCTGTTGACCTTAAAAAAAACAAAAAAGATTTTTTTTGTGATCAGTTTACTTTTCCTGGTATTATCTTCATAGATTTTTATGACTATATTAACCATAAGCATTCTTGTGTTTTCTTTCCCTGTTGGGATACTTAGTTTTCTATCTTCACCATCTGTCATGACAAGTGATTATTAGGGTATTTTATTCTGGGTTCTCACATACATATGTACTCAGTCCACCAATCTCAGATTTGCTCACTGATCCTCTCTCATTGTTTTTTTTTTTTTTCTTTTTCTGTGAAAAACTTCAGTAGATAGTATCTCTATCCTACTACCCCTGGTTTCGTACTACTTCTTTCTCCTTCACATGTGACCTTTGCTAAAAGTCTTTGGTTGTGTATACATTGCTGATCAAGACACTGGTCTTGGACGTTTTGGTAACTTATATGAAAATGAAAATAAGTTTTCATAAATAATATGAAAAATTTCATTTTTCACTATTACTCTGTTGGCAGTCTGAGTAATTGTAATTGTTTTTGTTAGGGGCTTTATGTTATTTATCTGCATGTTTGGATACATATATTATTTCTTATCTTATTTAATGCTTCAAGAAAAAAATTACAAAAAGTCTTTTATAAAAATTTCTACTCTTCCCAGCCAGCAACCTTCATTATCTTGAAAAACAGCAGTTAACTAACAGTAACATTTCTATTGGTCAGCATATCAAAAAAGTTTCTGCTGACATGGTGATTTCACTTTCATGGGCCACTATGTAAATTCCAACATTGCTTCAGAGACTATTGATTATATAAACTGTGGTTGTAGCTTTAGGATTTGACTGAATTTGTAAGCAATGTTCTTTCTTTCTAATAGAATGCATTGCTTCAGCAACTTTCAGAGAGGGATTATTTTCTAATATAATAATTTCCTCATCTTCATTATATTTATAGCTAGAAAATGTCAGTTAATACAATTAATGGAAAAAATAATAATCCTGAATTTCTGATTAACAATTATATAATATTAATCTATGTTTATAATAATAAAACTCTATCTTATGATATTTTATTACTATTAAAATTCTACATGCTATGGAATGCCACCAAATTTTATAAATGTAAAGTAATAAATCACCCATTAGCACATATAGAAAATACACACTCATTTCACTTTTGAAATTAAATTTTCTCATTGGCTTCAGATGTATTATCAAACTCCAGGCAAACAGGAAATTGCTTAAAACTTAATTTTTCATGATTAAACATGAAATGAGTAACTGTAAAACTATATACCTACTGTACTGTGTCATCTTCTAATTAAACCAAGAACAATTATTTCTTTGCATATCTGCTAACTATGTGGCTAAACTAACAGTACCAAACCTGTTAGCAATTCTTTAAGAGAAAAACATTCACATAGCACTTTATTAAATAAAACACTAAAAGGTGGCAAGGACTTTTCATGTATATTTCATTTTTTAATAACTAATTGCTTTCAGATTCATGCTTCATATAAGTTTTCTAGGCTCTTATCATTGCTATGACCTGTTTATGAGCTAGAAGATTGTCACTGTCTCTCATATGAGTAGTGAATCACCTGATAAAAGATAGACATTACCATAGATGCATGAAAAACAGAAAGATGATTCTATAAAATCATCTTCATTTTTCATACTCAAGTGTTAAGTGTTTACATATTATTAGGTGTTGAGAATCTTAATATAGGAGCTATTAGAAAGTGTAAGATTCAAAAGAGTCCAATATTGATAAGGGGAAGGGCTTACAGAAGCTAAAAATCTGCCCCTACGGTAAGTAGCACAGACAGGATGGTAATTTTATTGCAGCTACATCAATAAAGGAAAGGTCATTAACTGTGAAAGGAGTTGGCTCTCTCCCATGGGGTGGGTCTCAAGTTGGGCCAATCATTGGTTGGCCATTTTCTCAAACTCTGCTACATCTTTATTCCTGCCCCTATTGTAGGCTGGTAAATTTTGGGTCAAAAGTTTATAGATGAGTTTGTGTCCCAGTCCCTCCATGGGAAGTCCTGCCTGGCTATAGGAGGCAAATACTTCAGTCTCCATGTCTCTCCACAAGCCTACCCAGATGCAGGTCTCCAGGTGTTCCAGAGATTCTCACCCTTCAACTTCCCACCTCTCTTCCAGCCCCACTGCCTCTGATACACACTTTTTTGCACTGGTCCACCTTTGTTCTCCCCCCCACCCAACACACACCCTCTCTCATCCAGTTCCCTCTCTTCATCTACTTTGGATGTCTGTTTTATTACCCCTTTTGGGTAAGATTCAAGATTTGCTTCCTTGAGCCCTCCTTGTTACTTAGCTTCTTTGAGTCTGTGGATTGTAGTATGGTTATCCTGTACTATATGGCTAAGATCTGCTTATCAATGGTACATAGCATGTGTGTCTTTCTGGGTCTGGGTTACCTCACTCAGGATGATCTTTTGTAGTTCCACCCATCTGTCTGCAAATTTCATGATTTCCTTGTTTTTTTTTTTTTTTCATTACTATTGCATTCCATTTCAGTTTTTATTCACTTAATTGTTTTTTTTTTATTTATTTTTTATTTTTTATTTTTTCTTTTTAGTTACATTTTGTTAACTCTGTGTCCCAGCTGTATCCCGCTCCCTCATTCCCTCCCCAACCCCACACTCCCTCCCTGGTCTCCTCCCTGCCCCTTTCCAAGTCCCCTGATAGGGGAGGACCTCCTCCCCTTTCATCTGTCCCTGTTTTATCAGGTATCTTCAGGGCTGGCTGCAAAGTCCTCCTCTGTGGCCTAACAGACTGCTCCTCCCCTGGGGGGAGGTGTCAAACAGCCTGCCCTTGAGATCCTGTTAGAAATAGTCCGTGTCCCCCTTACTTTGGAAAACTACTTGGTTACTGAGCTACCACAGGCCACATCCGAGCAGAAGTTCTAGGTTATATCCATAGATGGTCCTTGGTTGAGTTTCAGTCTCAGAAAAGACCCTGTGCCCAGATATATTTGGTCCTTGTAGAGCTCCTATCCTTTCCATATCATACTAACTTCCCTTCTTTCATATGATTCCCTGCACTCTGCCGAGGGTTTGGTTATGAGTCTTAGTGTCTGCTTTGAAACACTGCTAGGTAGAGTCTTTCAGATGCCTTTTGTGGTAGACTCCTGTCATAAGTTCAAGGCACATCCCATTTGTCTTTCTAAATGAGGATTAATCACCTTCGCCTGTGTCCACTTTCTTGATTATCTTCTTTAGGTGTGTAGATTTCATTATGTTTATCATGTCTTGTAGGTCTATATAAGCGAGTATATACCAAGTTTGTCTTTCTCC